>NC_052315.1:8882497-9234997 GCF_016432855.1 Salvelinus namaycush
GCTGCTCTGACAGCTGGTGCTTAAAGCTAGTGAGGGAGATAAGTGTTTCCAGTTTAAGAGATTTTTGTAGTTCGTTCCAGTCATTGGCAGCAGAGAACTGGAAGGAGAGGCGGCCAAAGGAAGAATTGGTTTTGGGGGTGACCAGAGAGATATACCTGCTGGAGCGCGTGCTACAGGTGGGTGCTGCTATGGTGACCAGCGAGCTGAGATAAGGGGGGACTTTACCTAGCAGGGTCTTGTAGATGACCTGGAGCCAGTGGGTTTGGCGACGAGTATGAAGCGAGGGCCAGCCAACGAGAGCGTACAGGTCGCAGTGGTGGGTAGTATATGGGGCTTTGGTGACGAAACGGATTGCACTGTGATAGACTGCATCCAATTTATTGAGTAGGGTATTGGAGGCTATTTTGTATATGACATCGCCGAAGTCGAGGATCGGTAGGATGGTCAGTTTTACAAGGGTATGTTTGGCAGCATGAGTGAAGGATGCTTTGTTGCGAAATAGGAAGCCAATTCTAGATTTAACTTTGGATTGGAGATGTTTGATGTGAGTCTGGAAGGAGAGTTTACAGTCTAACCAGACACCTAGGTATTTGTAGTTGTCCACATATTCTAAGTCAGAACCGTCCAGAGTAGTGATTTTGGACAGGCGGGCAGGTGCAGGCAGCGATCGGTTGAAGAGCATGCATTTAGTTTTACTTGTATTTAAGAGCAATTGGAGGCCACGGAAGGAGAGTTGTATGGCATTGAAGCTCGTCTGGACGGTTGTTAACACAGTGTCCAAAGAAGGGCCAGAAGTATACAGAATGGTGCCGTCTGTGTAGAGGTGGATCAGAGACTCACCAGCAGCAAGAGCGACATCATTGATGTATACAGAGAAGATAAAACCTACCAGGAAAACATTCAGGGAACCATTGTAAAACGCTCTCAGAACCTCCCTGCAACGTTCCCAGAACAGGTTAAATTTTCAGTTCCGTTTTCAGAACGTTTATAAAACATTCTGTTTTACCGGTCAGGAAACGTATGGGTTCGTTCCCAGAACCAATGGGAAACAAAAAATGTATGCTCCCACAACTTCCAAGGAACCAAATGTGCTAGCTGGGACTCAACACACTTACCGTGTATCCTTGCACAACCTCCCTAACACACACATCATCCCTCACTCCTTCCATCATGCCACACTCCCCTGGGGACTTTGATGCCTTTTACTTGATGTGTATGACAATAATCTGTTTCACCCCTCCGAAATGAGAGAGCCATGGGAAGAAAGCTTCCGCTCTATCTTTCGCCCCAGCTCTCGAGTGAGACAAAGTTCTCCGTGGAGCATCACGGTGCGGTTCAACTGCCACTGAAAAGACTTGACCAAATCCCCTGTCATAAACAACAAAAACACTGTAGCCTTTTCAGTTACTGCCCAGAGAGAAAGGCTCTTTTTCTCTCGGATCGGGGCCCCCCTCAGACTGGACGCTTGGCCCTGGCCGAGAGAGGGAGAGCAGTGAAAGACCTCCGGATGGCGGCTGGAGCTCCAGGGGGTCTTTCTGCCCATAGCGGCCCAGCCAAAGGGCCTCATTGTAGGGATCAGCAGGCAGCTGTGGAGGGCTGTGATGGCTGGATGGGTCCCTCTCCAGAGTGAGGACTAGGGGTCAGACCCCCACTGGGCTGCTGCATACAGATGTAGGATCTTATTTTGAGCCAGTTTACAACAGCATGAAAATAACCCTGCATTATAATTAATGAACATTTTTATTGTGGTTGATACAGCAACCATGAAATGTCAAAGTGGAAATTACAAACTTCAGATGTCTTTTTAAACCTCAAATAAACTACAAGTTTTACATTCCCTGCATTGCAGCTCTCCTGCAACTGGGTGATCAAATTAAGATCCAACATCTGTACCTGCCCTGCCCTCCGCTACAGTCCCAGGGAGAGGGAGGCTGAATAGAGAGCAGTCAACAAGGCATAAAGGGGGCTCTTAACATTAAGAGGTAGCAGAGCGAACAGGCTGATTCTGTGCAGTCTCTATTTTCCAATGTAAAGGTAATTAAATGAATGGGTCCGTAAGAGGCAGTAGTGAGTGGTGAGGTCAGAGGCTTGTGGATAAGCTCAGTACAAGTCCATACCTTCTCAGGATAAAAAACCTATCTCTGGCTGAAATCAAAACTCTGATGGTACCTGGACTAGTTCCATTGTTGATATAGGTGTGCGTATAGGTGTGCGTGTGCGTGTGCGTGTGCGTGTGTGCGTGTGCGTGTGTGTGTGTGTGTGTGTGTGTGTGTGTGTGTGTGTGTGTGTGTGTGTGTGTGTGTGTGTGTGTGTGTGTGTGTGTGTGTGTGTGTGTGTGTGTGTGTAGGGGGGATGGGGGATGGGGGGGTCAAGAGGATGGGGTGGTAGAAGACCGTGTCAAACATGTGGATATGCTGAGCCAGAACCCTTCCTCCTTATCACACTCCTGTGCCTCCAGGGAATTTCCAGAGTCATGCCTGCATGCACCGTCAGCAAGGGGAACACAAACACATCGTTTTCTTTGACCACACAGAGTTTAGAAATATGGAATATGGTTTAAATATGTAAAATGGTGTAGAAATATGGAATCAGAGTCCACTTCACCACACACAGATGCTACTCCGAACAACCTTTCCTTCTCAGAGTTACAGTACCAGTCAAAAGTTTGGACACACCTCCTCATTCAAGGGTTTTTCTTTCTTTTTAAAATGTTCTACATTGTAGAATAATGGTGAAGACATCAAAACTATGAAGTAACACATGGAATCATGTTGTAAAAAAAGTGTTAAACAAGTCAAAATATATTCCATATTTTATTTTCTTCAAAGTAGCCACCCTTTGCCTAGATGACAGCTTTACACATTCTTGGCAGGTCGTCACCTGGAATGCATTTCAATTAACAGGTGTGCCTTGTTAAATGTTCATGCACTTGAGTCAATCAGTTGTGTTGTGACAAGGTAGGGGTGGTATACAGAATATAGCCTTATTTGGTAAAAGACCAAGTCCATATTATGGCAAGAACAGCTCAAATAAGCAAAGAGAAACGACAGTCCATCACAACTTTATGACATGAAGGTCAGTCAATGTGGAACATTTCAAGAACTTTCAAAGTTTCTTTAAGTTCAGTCGCAAATATCATCAAGCGCTTTGATGAAACTGTCTCTCATGAGGACCACCACAGGTAAGGAAAAGCCAGAGTTACTTCTGCTGCAGAGGATAAGTTCATTAACTTCTACTTCATCACAATCCCGGATCCGGGAGCACCCCCATCAGTAAAAAAGCTGACTAGCATAGCCTAGCATAGCGTAGATGAAAGATACACATCTTGTGAATCCAGCCATCATTTCTGATTTTTTAAATGTTTTACAGGGAAGACACTATGTAAATCTATTAGCTAACCACGATAGCAAAAGACACAACTTTTTTTACTCCACCATTTTTTTCCTGCATAGGTAGCTATCACAATTTCGACCAAATAAAGATATAAATAGCCACTAACCAAGAAACAACTTCATCAGATGACAGTCTGATAACATATTTATTGTATAGCATATGTTTTGTTAGAAAAATGTGCATATTTCAGGTATAAATCATAGTTTTACATTGCAGCCACCATCACAAAATCTCACCAAAGCAGCTAGAATAACTACAGAGACCAACGTGAATTACCTATATACTCATCATAAAACATTTATGAAAAATACACAGCGTACAGCAAATGAAAGACAAAGATCTTGTGAATCCAGCCAATATTTCAGATTTTTTAAGTGTTTTACAGCGAAAACACAATATAGCATTATATTAGCTTACTACAATAGCCAACCACACAACAGCATTGATTCAAGCCAACAATAGCGATAACGTATAAACCAGCAAAAGATATTAATTTTTTCACTAACCTTCTCAAACTTCTTCAGATGACAGTCCTATAACATCATATTACACAATACATATAGAGTTTGTTCGAAAATGTGCATATTTAGCGGCACAAATCGTGGTTATACAATGAGAATAGTAGCCAAGCTGCCAACAATATGTCGGGAGAAATCTTGGGAGAGGCACCTATTCTAATCAGTAACTAATCATAAACTTGACTAAAAAATACAGATTGGACAGCAAATGAAAGATACATTAGTTCTTAATGCAATCGCTGTGTTAGATTTTTAAAATTAACGTTACTACAACATACAGCGTGCGTTAACCTGTTTGGCGTGCAAGCCCGACGTCGGTACACTTATAACAACAGCCAGCTCAAAGTGCAGGGCGCGAAATTCAAAAGATATTTTTTTTTAAATATTTAACTTTCACACATTAACAAGTCCAATACAGCATATGAAAGGTACACATCTTGTGAATCAAGCCAACGTGTCCGATTTTTAAAATGTTTTACAGGGAAGACACAATATGTAAATCTATTAGCTAACCACGTTAGCAAAAGACACCACTTTTCTTACTCCATCAGTTTTTTACTCCATCAGTAGCTATCACAAATTCGACCAAATAAAGATATAAATAGCCACTAACCAAGAAACAACTTCATCAGATGACAGTCTGATAACATATTTATTGTATAGCATATGTTTTGTTAGAAAAATGTGCATATTTCAGGTATAAATCATAGTTTACATTGCAGCTACAATCAGAAATTGCACCGAAAGCAGCCATAATATTTACAGACACCAACGTCAAATACCTAATTACTCATCATAAAACATTTCTGAAAAATACATAGTGTACAGCAATTGAAAGACAGGCATCTTGTGATTCCAGACAATATTTCCGATTTATCAAGTGTTTTACAGCGAAAACACAATAGAGCGTTATATTAGCGTACCACAATAGCCAAAAACACAAGCAATTTCCCATTAGCAAAAGTTAGCGATCGTAACAAACAAGCAAAAGATATATAATTTTTGACTAACCTTGATTTTCTTCATCAGATGACAGTCCTATAACATCAGGTTATACATACACTTATGTTTTGTTCGAAAATGTGCATATTTAGAGCTGAAATCAGTGGTTACACATTGTGCTAACGTAGCATCTTTTTCCCACAACGTCTAAACAGCAACGATATTTTTCTGACACGTTTTCTGACACACATATTCTGACCAAATAGCTATTCATAAACATAAGTAAAAAATACATGTTGTATAGGAAATGATAGATCCATTAGTTCTTAATGAAATCGCAGTGTTAGAATTCTAAAAAATAACTTCATTACGACATCCAGCTTCGGTATAGCTGAGTACCCCAAAGTTGGGCGCCCACGACTAATTCACATGCACGACAGATATATGAATTAGCATCATAAAATGTTTCTTACTTTTGGTGATCTTCCGTCAGAATGTTGGACAAGGTGTCCTTTGTCAAGAACAGTCGTTGTTTGGATTCAGAACGTTCATTTTCCCTCTCGATTTAGCACGCACACTTGCCAAGTGGCACGGATCTCCCCAACGTCAACAAAGTCAGAGAACGGAACACGGCAAAACTCCCGAAAAAATTTCAATAATCTGATTAAACTATATTGAAAAAACATACTTTACGATGATATGGTAACATGTATCAAATAAAAACTAAACCGGAGATGTTAGTCGTCCATAACGACAGCTAAATAGAAGGCAAATCCATGTCCCCTTTCGCGCGCTCCAGAAACAGGAAATGGACGGTCACGTCATACAAAGAGCTTTAATTCCACCTCAGACCAAGATAAACACGAAATTTCTTCTCTCACCGCCTCTTGACAACCAGAGGAAGGTGTATGAAGTGTACGTAGACTCTTACGTATCATGCCCATGTATAGGCAGGAAGTTGAACAGAGCATCGATTTCTGACATTCCACTTCCTGGTCAGGAAATGTGCTGCAGAATGAGTTCTGTTTCACTCAGAGAAATAATTCAAACGGTTTTAGAAACTAGAGAGTGTTTTCTATCCAATAGTAATAATAATATGCATATTGTACGAGCAAGAATTGAGTACGAGGCCGTTTGAAATGGGCACGATTTAACTGGCTACTCAATACTGCCCCTTGCAGCCATAAGAAGTTAAAGCGAGACCGCACCGAAATTAATGGCGGAATATGCGTTTTACATTTTTCAACAGAACAACGAATTAACATCATAAATAGTTCTTACTTTTTGATGAGCTTCCATCAGAATCTTGGGCAAGTTGTCCTTCGTCCAAAAGAATCGTTGCTCGGTTGTAGAATGTAGTCTTCAACGTTGGAATTAGCAGTAAACATTAGCCATGTGGCAAAGACGTGTCCAACTCACTATAACGCAGCACTAATAAATATCCGAAAATCGCAATATACTGATATAAACTGATATAACTCGGTTTAAAATAACAACATTATGATGTCTTTAACACCTATCTCGAATAAAAACAGAGCCGGATATATCTAAGGGCTATAACGGGAGCTTTCTAGAACGACATCCAGAGGTCCTTTTTGCGTCATGGCGAAGAGAAGAAGGAAGGACCCCACGTTGCCAGCCCATTTATAAGCTCTCAGATCTGCCTAGCGACACCATTTCAATTCTCACTATTCGCTGACATCCAGGGGAAGGCGTATGCAGTGCATCTCAACCAATAGAAGACAGGCAAATTAATAAACCGACCTCAGAACAGCTTGCAGAATTCAGCATTCTCACATCCTCATAGGAAAATTGCTCCAACACGAGTTCTGTTTTACTCACAGATATAATTCAAACGGTTTTAGAAACTAGAGAGTGTTTTCTATCCAATAGTAATAATAATATGCATATTGTACGAGCAAGAATTGAGTACGAGGCAGTTTAATTTGGGAACGAAATTATTACAAAGTGCAAACAGCACCCCCTATTGAGAAAAGGTTAAAGTTACCAGCCTCAGAAATTGCAGCCCAAATAAATGCTTCACATTGTTCAAGTAACAGACACATCTCAACATCTACTGTTCAGATGAGACTGTGTGAAATCAGGCCTTAATGGTTGAATTGCTGCGAAGAAACAACTACTAAAAGACACCAATAAGAAGAATACTTGCTTGGGCCAAGAAACATGAGCAATGGACATTAGACCGGTGGAAATCTGTCCTTTGGTCTGATGAGTCCAAATTTGAGATTTTTGGTTCCAACCGCCGTGTCTTTGTGAGACGCAGAGTAGGTGAACGGATGATCTCCGCATGTGTGGTTCCCACCGTGAAGCATGGAGGAGGAGGTGTGACGGTATGGGGGTGCTTTGCTGGTGACACTGTCTGTGATTTATTTAGAATTCAAGGCACACTTAACCAGCATGACTACCACAGCATTCTGCAGCGATACGCCATCCCATCTGGTTTGCGCTTGTTTTTCAACGGACAATGACCCAACACACCTCCAGGCTGTGTAAGGGCTATTTGACCAATAAGGAAAGTGATGGAGTGCTGCATCAGATGACCTGGCCTCCACAATCACCCGACTTCAACCAAATTGAGATGGTTTGGGATGAGTCTGACCGCACAGTGAAGGAAAAGCAGCCAACAAGTGCTCATCATATGTGGGAACTCCTTCAAGACTGTTGGAGAAGCATTCCAGTTTAAGCTGGTTGAGAGAATGCCAAGAGTGTGCTAAGCTGTCGTCAAGGCATAGGGTTGCTACTTTGAAGAATCTAAAATATATTTAGATTTGTTTAACACTTTGTTGGTTACTACGTGATTCCACGTGTTATTTCATAGTTTTGATGTCTTCACTATTATTCTACAATTGTCACGTTCTGACCCTAGTTATTGTGTTAATCCTTTGTTTTGTTGGTCAGGACGTGAGCTGGGTGGGCATTCTATGTGTTGTGTTTCTATGTTGGGTTTAATGTGTTGCCTGATATGGTTCTCAATTAGAGGCAGGTGTTTGACGTTTCCTCTGATTGAGAACCATATTTAAGGTAGGCTGTTCTCACTGTTTGTTTGTGGGTGATTGTCTTCTGTGTCTATGTATGTCGCACCACACGGGACGTTTTCGTTCGTGTATGTAGTCTGTTCCTGTTCGTGCGTTCTTCGTGTTATTATGTAAGTTCGTTTGTTCAGGTCTGTTGACTTCGTTTATTGTTTTGTAGTTTGTTCAAGTGTTCATAGTGTTTCGTCTTGTTATAATAAATCATTATGTCTACATACCTCGCTGCGTGTTGGTCCGATCCATGCTCCTCCTCGTCTGAGGAGGAGAACGACTTCGACGACCGTTACAACAATGTAGAAAATAGTTTAAAAAATTATAATAATTCAATGAATAGGTGTGTCCAAATGTTTAACTGGTACTGTAGATAACATGTTCTCAACTATGGATTCCTTGATTAATGGCCTTGCAGTGCTATCTAACACTGTCATTGGTTTTGTTTGGTTTAGTTAAATCTGTTTAAATACATAACAATTTAACAATAACATAGTGGTTTGTCATTTTATTGAGTTTTAACTCTATCTAGCTCTTCTTGCACAGACCCGCTCCTTGTCAAGATATTTTTAACACTCACTTGCTTTAATTAAGCCCTTGTCTTACCCCACAACTACCATATATTCCACAAGTATTTCATTTTGATCAATCAGCAGTTTTGTTGTTCACCTCAGCTAGAAACCAGAGTGACTCAGTCAAAGACTCTATTCTGAGACAGAAAGCCATCAAGTAGCATCGGTAAGTGAGAGAGAGATGAAATAACTTAATTCACGTAGCGTCTGAAAGTTTATGACAGAGGACTAGGTATGGTTAACAATGAGTGCTGCTGTCAGTGAGTGATGTATGAGGGGCTGAGGGCGCGTCCCTGACCCCAGATTAACAGTACATGAACCTCCTCCCAGGCAGGGGCCACCTAAAACCCCGACCCTCAGTCGCCTCTCACAGCCACAGGGGTGTCCCCCCTGCACTCCCCCCTCTAAACTCACCGCATTGTGTTCTCCCCCTAGCCATTGTGTGTCCCGCTAAATAATGTCCCCCTTGTATTCCTTATTGATTCCTCCACTCCTAAACTATAACGCTCGCAACCTCCAGAATAGCGGGGTAGAGTGGTGGCTGTGCTGCCCAGCGTGAGTGTCCTCCCAACGGGAGCTTGACCGGGAGCTGCAGGTACCATTCATCCAGACTGGCAGGACAGCTCCAGCGTCCTGCTGCTGGAAATGTGTAGTCCCCCTCTGGGTGTCTTTCTGGGAGTGTCAGGCGCTGGGCCCCTGATGAGAGATTTGTTGATATAATAACTAGATTTGGCCCCAGCATGGATGACACGGTGGCAGAGAGCCATCCATCGACACCCAGGGAGGGCCTGATCCCACTCCTTAACCTCGCCTCAGGAGATGGCAATTAGTGCTAGTAATTGGTTAATTAGCATGCTGGGCCCTGGCTTCATCGATTCTCTCCCTGTCCAACGGCTTGTGTTAAGTGTGTATGGGAAAAGATATGGCAAGGATCTGGAGACTTCTGTTTCTAGTCATCATCTTGTTTGTCCCATCACAGCCTTTTCATGGCTACTTTAAAACACTCCTTTCAGAATGTTAATTTACATTGGCAACTGATAAAGTTTTTTCAGAATGTTGGTTAGACTATTTCTCATTTAAAGTTGGCTCTCTGACGGTCTGGATGAGAATATCTTGTGGTCAAGGTCTGTTTTCATAAAGTGTCTCAGAGTAGGAGTGCTGATCTAGGATCAGTTTTTTATTTTAGGTCAAAATGTATAAGATGACGTACAGATGTAGGGTCTTAATTTGAGCCAGTTTGCTACAGCAGGAAAATAATCCTGCAGCAACAGGAAATGTGAATTATTATGTGTGTTATAATTAATGAACACTTTTGTATATTTTTCTTTGGGCAAATTAAGTGGAAATTAATAACTTTAGATGCCTTTTAAAAACTCACATACACTGCAAGTTTGCATTTCCTGCTTTGCAGTAACAAAATAGTTAGAACATTAAGATCCTTCATCTGTAGACAGGGGTGACCTGATCCTAGATCAGCAGTCCCACTCTGGGACACTTTATGAAGATGTTTCTGGTCAGAGTGCTGTGTGCTGATCAAAACACTGTAGTCTGACCAGGTCCAATCACCAACCTGATCAATACACTGTAGTCTGACCAGGTCCAATCACCAACCTGATCAATACACTGTAGTCTGACCAGGACCAATCACCAACCTGATCAGCACACTGTAGTCTGACCAGGACCAATCACCAACCTGATCAAAACACTGTAGTCTGACCAGGTCCAATCACCAACCTTATCAAAACACTGTAGTCTGACCAGGACCAATCACCAACCTGATCAAAACACTGTAGTCTGACCAGGACCAATCACCAACCTGATCAGCACACTGTAGTCTGACCTGGACCAATCACCAACCTGATCAAAACACTGTAGTCTGACCTGGACCAATCACCAACCTTATCAAAACACTGTAGTCTGACCAGGACCAATCACCAACCTGATCAATACACTGTAGTCTGACCTGGACCAATCACCAACCTGATCAGCACACTGTAGTCTGACCAGGACCAATCATCAACCTGACCAAGACACTGTAGTCTGACCAGGACCAATCACCAACCTGACCAACACGAAGTACTAACCTATACAGGTAATAGGTGACATTTGGGACACAGACTCATTCTGCTTGTGTTTGCCATTTGCGTCATAAAACTGTAGCTGAACGTCTTATACATTTTTATCCATTTCATGTTGGGAATGGGGAAATACATGTACAGACTGTATACTGCTAAGCAAGGATGTCTCCATGGTTACAACCAGAGGCATATATTTAGATGGCTCTGGCTACAACTATACCCCAGCATAATATCATCTACAGTATCATACATAAACATCTATATGGTTTTATTTGACTGAGACATTTCAGAGGCAGGAGTTTCAATTCAATGGAGCTGTATGGTCCAATAAAAAAGACATACATGCATAAATAGAAATGTACACATATATTATATACACTGAGTGTACAACACATGATGAACACCTGCTCTTTCCACGACAGACTGGCCAGGCGAATCCAGGTGAAAGATATGATCCCTTATTGATGTCACTTGTCAAATCCACTTCAATCAGTGTAGATGAAGGGGAGGAGACAGGTTAAAGAAAGATTTTCATGCCTTGAGACAGTTGAGACGTGGATTGTGTGCCATTCAGAGGGTGAATGGGAAAGACAAATGGTTGAAGTGCATTTGAAAGGTGTATGGTAGTAGGTGCCAGGCGCACCGGTTTGTGTCAAGAACTGCAACAATGCTGGGTTGTTCACGCTCAGCAGTGTATCAAGAATGGTCCATCACCCAAAGGACATCCAGCCAACTTGACACAACTGTGGGAAACATTGGAGTCAACATGGACCAGCATCCCTGTGGAATGCTTTCAATACCTTGTAGAGTCCATGACCTGACAAATTAAGGCTGTTCTGAGGGCAAAAGGGGGAAGGGGTGCAACTCAACATTAGAAAGGTGTCCTTAATGTTGTGTACACTCAGTGTACAGTGACAAGGGGAAAACGCATCTCATCAGTATGTCTTTTTATTGTCCATGGAGGTCAAATAATTAGGTTATGAATCCCTGCAGTGTAAGTTCTACTACCTTTGCATGTAACTGTTGTTCAGGCAATTCTGTGGATGGTAACTTTGATTGAATGCAAAACTACTTGGCTAAGAAGCAAAGACCCAACCCTTCCGTGGTTATACGTCCTGGGGCAGCACATGTAAACCAGATCAACTGTAAACCAATTCCGCCAATTTCTTATAAAAATCTAAGTAACTCATAAAAATTCCACCAAAGTTGAAATGATTTCCACTGGGCGGGATTTACATATCAATTTTGACTATAGTCCAGTGATTATTGTTTGTCTGTTTCATGGACAAAACAGTCCAATTACCTCACTTGTTTTAATCAGGGCTTCCAATGGGCTTCAGGGTTTGTGGAGCTTGTCAACATTGGTGACCTCTGACCCGAGCCACACTGTGGGTTTTTTTCCGACCTATTCAAGGTGTTACCATCTCTGTCCGCCTCTTCTTCCATGATGGACTCTTTCCCCCCCTCCACTCCCTCTCTCCAGGATACCTGCTGTGTCCAGTGTCGCTGCGGTGGAGAAGTTGCTTACTGTGGGCTGTTTTGTTTGCCTTCGTCAACTCCTCAACCCTAAAGAGAGGGAGGGGAAAAAAGGAATCTGCCTTCTTTGAGGACACATACTTGTTTAGGGTTTAACTTGTAAGTGTAACTTTAGTACGTCCCCTCGCGCCCCGACCCGGGCGCAAACCAGGGTCCTTCTGCACACATCAACAACTGACACCCACGAAGCGTCGTTACCCATCGCTCCACAAAGGCCGCGGCCCTTGCAGAACAAGGGGAACCACTACTTCAAGGTCTCAGAGCAAGTGACGTAACCGATTGAAAGGCTATTAGCGCGCACCACCGCTAACTAGCTAGCCATTTCACATCCGTTACACTAGCACACAGTTTCAGCTCCCCTTCAGCCCCCTCACTTTAATCAGAAAAGAGCAGCAAGAATACCATGACCACTATGTGGAGCTCTTTAATGGTGGATACAGTGTGTGTGAGTGTTGGCTGCGATTGCTTGCACACATCCAGGTGTGTGGATGTGGTTAATATGCAGTTGTCAATGTGTAATTGATCCGGGAAAGTGTGTTTGAGACGGTGCATGTGCATCTTTCTAATCTGCATTGAGTTACCCAAGAATCCCTGGCATGTGCTGGTTTTGACTGTTGACGTGCGAGGGAGGCTCTCATTGACTGTTGACGTGCGAGGGATGCTCTCATTGACTGTGAAACTGGGATGCGTCCTCTTTGGGAATACTTCTGACGTCTGTGTGGTTGGCCTCATTTGGTAAGATCGTAGCACAAATCAACAACGGGAACAGTCCCCTCGTTCTAAACCCTTACAGATGGAGAACATGGCAGTGACTCACAGCCATGCTGCACCCGAAGTGGCACCCTATTCCCTATAGGCCCTGGTAAAATGTTGTGCACTTTATAGTGAATAGGATACCATTTAAGACACACACCCCATTACATTTTCAATCTGTGATATATCACCTTAGTCATCTTATTGAGGAACGAACACTCAGTCCCCATTAGGATACATTGGAAATCATTTCCATACAGAATCAGCGCACGTCATTCCGCCATACATGTCGTTTTGCTGCAAAGAACATTAAAGTGTATAGAAATGCTCTGTGATTGGAATGGAAAGGATGTTTACTGAAATGTAAGTGGCTTTTATAAACAGACTAATTCTCCATTTACATCCAGCCTCTCTCTAATGATGGTTTGCTGGTAGATTGATGTTCTCAGATGATTCCTACAGCTGAGTCATCGTTGTTCTGTCTATTGGTAATAGTTGTTCCTCTCATTGAGCGGAGTGCACCTTTGACATAGCAGTGGTAACTAAAAACCGACTAAAAACCGACAGGGGAAACTTTAAATCTGTTGGTTCTCACTGGAGGACAGCACCACCTAGTGGAGAGAATTTGAATGGGGACACATAAGTATTTAGATGCATATTTTCCTAAACTTAGCTTAAACTCAACACATACAGTGTCAATAATGATTATGCTTCATATGAAATATTACACAATGTTTTTCAGAGGGCCTAAGAGATATGTACTTATACACGTTGTACAAAACCATTAATATTGAGTCTGCCAATATGATACAATCCTGCCATCTAATGGCTATTCTATACTATAATGTCAGAAAGCCTTTCCATCAAATCAAGAGTATGAAGAGATATTCCATACTAATTGTATGCTTCTGCTAGTAATCTTTGACCTGGTCAATGGTATTTAATACTGTACTGAGAGTAGTTCTCCATATACCACAGTGCTTGGACTGAAACTGGATCTATATGCGTGCAAATCTGGATTTAAATAATGAATGTATTGTAAGATGTATTTTTTACATTTGAAGTCAGGATGCAGCCTCTAATGAGCATTGAACAGGCTGGCTCCAATTCAATCTCCCTGGCCACGCCTCAAATGGCACCGTATTCCCTATATAGTGCACTACTTTTGACCAAAGCCCTGGCCAAAAGTAGTGCACTAAATAGGGAATAGGGTGCTATTTGGGATGCAGACCATGCCTCCAGTGACATATGACCCGGGCCCTGTCACAGCCACACAGCTGATGGCCTCAGGCACTTTGAAGAGCTTTGAAGAGTTTGAGAGAGAGCCACAGCTCTACTACGCAGTAGGTCAGAACTGGTCAACTCTCCATCCCCTCCAATTTCTCCCCCCCCCCCTCTCGCTCTCTCCCTCTCTATGAGCGACGACAATGGCGTCATTCAGCCCTCCAATAACATGTGATGACAGTGGGTTCACCGCTGGCCCGTGCCCCCCTCCTCCTCCTCTTCTTCTTCCTTGGTAATGAGGCTGGCTTCCTGCCCTGCACCTGTGCTAGCTGCTAGCTGAGCTCCTCATAAAGAGCTTAATTGAGGCATTTTCCCTCCAGGGCCATGCCCGGGCACTGACCTGGGTCACCCCAAACACACAGCTCTTCTCAGGGGCTCCACTCCACTACCTTTGTGTTGACTGATCCCCAGTCTGTGAGATAGAGAGGTTCCATACATTGTCATGTGTTATTGCTATACTGGCTTTTCACCACTTTGTCCATATTGTTAAATGTGCTCAGTGAAGTGATAACTCAACCAGTTTATTCCATTTTTTTGTTACCAACTTTTTATTATTTATTTTGGACCACTTTTTTGTGAGGGTTTCAGATCACAGACAGGCAATAATATAACAATAGTATATATCGCAGTTGTAAATGAGAACTTGTTCTCAACTGGCCTACCTGGTTAAATAAAGGTGAAATAAAAAAATATATATAAAAATATATAAAGAAACAAAAAACAGTAGAAAATTCATGTTTTGAACACATCTATGCATAAAACAAAACATCATGGGTAACTCATCTTATGATTGTAAAATTGTTTGTGTGACCAAGACACATGTGAATAGAATCAGCCTGCATACATCAGTATCCAACACAGATATTCAAAATACAATTGATAAATTCAAAGATGATTACATTACATTAACTCATAATAAGCTTTTGACCTTTTCGACTACTCTATTGAATGTATCTAATGTTGTTTCCTTGGCGCTGTTCACACGAGCTATGGAGAACTCTTATGCTGAGCTTATGTGGAGTCTTCCATCTGGTCACTAACATAATTTTTTCCGCAGTCAGTCCAGACAACCATACTAATTTCTTGGGTACAAGAAGAGTCAGTCTTTTCATACAACATCTGTGCTTTGAAGGAATTCCTCTCTGAGTCATCCCCATATACATTATTGTAATGAGTAGAATAATTATTTGTCTATTTCAGATTACATAAGTACCAGTGTACTGTGGTAACAGTATGCTGTGTTTTCCCACTCGTCGTCTCATGATGAACCACCTTTCATTTAACTCTAGCACCACCTGCTGGTGTGGAATGGCAGTGCACTTAACATACTGATGTACAGTGTCCATATTAGGACAGCCTCTGTATTGATACTACCTGTGTGTATTTATCTGAAGATTTGTTACAGACATGCAAAACCCTCTCCTCAAGCCTCCCTCAAGTTTTAACCCAAAACTGGCACACCTGATTTAATTAGTCAACTAATCATCAAGCCATTGACTAATTGAATCAGGTGTGCCAGTTTAGGGTTAATACAAAAATGTGGAATGTCTGCGGGGGACCCACAGGAGAAGGTTGGGAAAAGCTGCCCTAGGCAGTGTTACCTAGGGAAGGGTTATAGCTACAGCAGCGTTTCCCAAACTCAGTCCTGGGGCCCCCCCTGGGGGCACATTTTAGTTTTATCCCTAGCACTACACAGCTGATTCAAATAATCAAAGTTTGACGATTGGTTGATTATTTGAATCAGCTGTGTAGTGCTAGGGGCAAAAAACAAAACCGTGCACCCCTGTGGTCCCCCAGGAATGAGTTTGGGAACCGCTGAGCTAGAGGATGAAGGTAGTGAGTAAAATGCTACAGATGTGCCATGTGGATGGCAGCTGTGCCCCTGTGACCAGTTCTAGAATCAGCAGGAAGCCGATACAGATTAATTTGTTATGTGAAAGGCTTGTTAGTTTGGAAATGCAGTATATAAAGCAACAGTCCAAGTACTCCATCGTAGATTTAATCAGATCCAGAGCTAACCGGCGACAGCCAACACCAGCATAGCTGATGTTTTTTGCAGTGCCGGAGGTGTTACTGGAGCTATTGATCACGAAGCCACAACTGTCACACTCGCATTAGAAGTTCAGAATGAGAAAGTGGAGCTACGCGGATATCGGCTAAAGCGGATGTGATTGAATAGACCACCTAATGTTCCTTTTGATTTGATTACATTCATTAGGATCCCCATTAGCCGACGCCAATGGCAACAGCTAATCTTACAGTGGTCCAACACATAACGAAAGGACATTACAGACCACTTTACAATTGACATACATTTAAAAACATTGACATGAAGTGTGTGTGTGTGCATCTATCAGTTGCACATACATGTCAGTACATACACACAACAAGTAGGTCACATGGGCGAGAGGCGTTGTGCCGGTTTGCGCTATATGAGATGGAAGGGACGTCCATGCAATCATGGCTCTGTATAATACTGTACTTTTCCTTGAATTTGTTCTAGACCTGGGGACTGTGAAAAGACCCCTGGTGGCATGTCTGGTGGGGTAAGTGTGTGTGTCAGTGTTGTGTGTAAACAATTAGGAATTTCCAACACATTAATATTTATTGTAAAAACAAGAAGTGACGCAGTCAGTCTTTCCTCAACTCTTAGCCAAGAGAAACTGTATTAATATTATTATTCATAGTATTCATATTTGTATTTATATCAGCCCTATGATTACAATGAAGAGCAAGACGTGCCGCTCTGTTCTGGGCCAGCTGCAGCTTAATGTCACGCCCTGACCATAGAGAACTTTTATTCTCTATGTTGGTTAGGTCGGGGTGTGATTAAGGGATGGTCATCTAGGTGAATTATATTTCTATGTTGGCCTAGTATGGTTCCCAATCAGAGGCAGCTGTTTATCGTTGTCTCTGATTGGGGATCATATTTAGGTAGCCATTTTTCCATTGTGCTTTGTGGGATTTTGTCTATGTATAGTTGCCTGTGAGCATTATTATAGCTTCACATTTCATTTGTTCGTTTTGTTGTTTTTGTTCTTTGAAGTTTTCTATTAAAAAAATAAAGGATGGAAACATACCATGCTGCATCTTGGTCTACTCCTTATGACGAACGTGACACTTAACTAGGTCTTTCTTGGCAGCACTTGACAATATGACTGAAAAAAATCAAGATAAGATAAAACTAGAGCCTGCAGGACTTGCTTTGTGGACTGTGTCAAAAAAAAAAGCAGCGCTTTTATCTTTTATACAGATAGACCTCTTCCCATCTTTACAACCATTGAATATATATGTTTTGACAGTTTGCAATCTCAGGTAACACCAAGAAATGTAGTCTCCTCAACTTGTTCAACAGCCACACCATTCATTACCCAATTCAGCTGAGGTCTAGAACTTAGAGAATGATTTGTACCAAATACAACGCTCTTAGTTTTAGAGATGTTCAGGAACAGTTTATTACTGGCCACCCATTCCAAAACAGACTGCAACTCTTTGTTAAGGGTTTCAGTGACTTCATTAGCTGTGGTTGCTGATGAGCATGTGTTTGAATCATCGGCATACACTGACACACAGACTTGGTTTAAAGCCAGAGGCAGGTCTCTTTTTTTAGGAGTTTATTTTTTTTAAATATATTTTTTTACATCAGTAGACAATGCAGAGAGAGCTTTCTACCATGACTGTTGCTTACAGGAACAACATTTATTTTGTTTTGAAAATAAAGAATAGGATATTCAACTATGTACAAATGAAACTACTATTATTATCATATCAAATATATCCTCTGGAAGTGTCCCCAGGCTATTATGAGCTAGTCTAAGGGTGGTTAGTGATGTCAGCTTTTCAAAGGTGTTTGCATACGATGTAAAGAGTGATATACACTGAGTATACAATACACAACATGATGAAGGGGAGGAGACAGGTTAAAGAAGGATTTTTAAGACTTGAGACAATTGAGACATGGATTGTGTATGTATGCCATTCAGAGGGTGAATGGGCAAGACAAAAGATTTCAGTGCCTTTCAACGGAGTATGGTAGTAGGTGACAGGCGCACCGGTTTGTGTCAAGATCTTCCACGCTGCTGGGTTTTTCACGCTCAACAGTTTCCCGTGTGTATCAAGAACGATCCACCATCCAAAGGACATCCAGCCAACTTGACACAACTGTGGGAAGCATTAGAGTCAACATGGGCCAGCATCCCTGTGGAATGCTTTTGGCACCTTGTAGAGTCCATGACCTGACGAATTCAGGCTGTTCTGAGGGCAAAAGGGGAATGGGGTGCAACTCAATATTAGGAAGATGTTTCTAATATTTGGTATACACAGTGTACAGTAGATATTGTATGGGCATTCAACTATTAGATAAGTATGAACTAAGTAGGCCTATTCACTATGAGCAACAATTACCCGACACGAACAATATCTTTATGACTTACATAACGTGTTACTGTATTGAACTACTCCTGGGCTGTGGCAGTGTTACTGTATTGAACTACTCCTGGGCCGTGGCAGTGTTACTGTATTGAACTACTCCTGGGCCGTGGCAGTGTTACTGTATTGAACTACTCCTGGGCTGTGGCAGTGTTACTGTATTGAACTACTCCTGGGCTGTGGCACCCCAAAGACATCGGCTGATGTAAAAAGGGATTCATAAATTCATTTGATTGATATGTTTGTGTTCATTTAATTTTCAGAAAATATGACTAACATTCCCTATTTTCTTCCGCCTTACCGCATCACTAGGGCCTTGTGATTTGCACAATCATGTGCCCCCCCCCCCCCCCCTGATCACAGACCCACAGTCTCTGTCACCTTGACTGGCCTCAGCGTGACCTCCTTTCTGTAGGAAAAGTGATTCAGGTTGACCCGGGTGTACAGCCTCTCCCTGCGCTGGAGCAAGCTGTACAGAGACAGGGTGAACTTAGGCTGCACCCTGGTGCTGGCTATCTCCACCACCAGCATGGCTGTGTAGGATATCATCTGGGCCCTGCACTGAGAGGCCTTGCTCCAGGCCTGGCGGGTGTAGTAGGAGGGGGACGGGTGACGAGAAAGTGCTATGTTGGGACAGCTGAAAATCCTTGGCGTGGTCAGTGGCTGTGTTGAGTCTCTCCAGGTGGTTCTTGTGATGGTGGTTCTCCGGGTGGTTCTTGTGATGGTGGTTGTTGGGAAAGTGGTAAAAAGTGTGGTGGTGGGTATTGAGGTTGTGACAGTGGTTGTGGTAGGAGCTAAGGTGGTGATTGTGGTAGGGGCTAAAGTGGTGATTTTTTTCGGGATTGGGTAATGTGATTGTAGTCAGTGCTGTGGTTGTCCCTCTGGTGGTGGGTATCAGAGTTGTGGTAATTAGTGAGGTGGTCACAATGGTGGTTGTAGTTCGGGTGGTGGCTTCAGTTGTGGTGGCCATTGTGGTTGGCAAAGTGGTTGTAGGTGGCTGAGTAGTCGTAGGCTCTGTAGTTGTGACTGTAGTAGTGGGCATGGTGGTTACAATGGTGTGGTTGTTTAGGTTGTCGTGGTTGCTGTGGTCGTGGTGGTGGTTGTGGTGAGTGAAGCGATGGTGGTCAGAGGAGATACAGGACATATGAGCTGGTCCTCTTTGAGAGACATGATTTCTTGTCCCTTTAAATCTTCCGGCTGGTTACAGATCTCAGGAGACATAGACTTGATCTTGCCAGGGTTTGCCTTCATCCAATTGAAGAGGGGGACCATCCTGCAGTCACAATCCCAAGTGTTGTTGTTTAAATAGACTTTGCTGAGTTTTGGTAAGGGGTCAAATATATCCTTTGGAAGTGTCCCCAGGCTATTATGAGCCAGTCTAAGGGTGGTTAGTGATGTCAGCTTTTCAAAGGTGTTTGCTTTCAATGATTTGATGTGGTTGTATTGAAGATTGAGTTCTGTTAGCTTCTCAAGGCCCTCAAAAGACTCTTCAGACACGGTGAACAATTGGTTGTTAGACAGATCCAACTTCCTGAGTTTCTTTAGAGGACTAAATACTCCCTGAGGAAGGCTGGTAATCATGTTTCGACTGAGACTCAACTCAGTCAGTTTGGGCATCTCTCCAAAGAGGACAGGAGGTAGACTTGCAAGTTTATTTCCATTTAGTGTCAATGTTTTAAGCAGAGGAAAGCCCACAAATATTTCTGGAGGCAATTCAGTCAACATGTTATTGTCCAAAAGTATCTTGTTTAATTTGTCTTTATGTGGGAACAAATTGGCTGATATTGAAGTGATTTTGTTACCCTGTAGAGCGATCTCCTTCAAATTGGAAAGATTTTCTAATATATCGTCAGGAATGGCGGTAAGTTGGTTCTCATAGAGCCTCAGTACCTCCAGTTTGTGCAGCTTTGAGAACAGGGCGGAGGACACAGAACTGAGGTGGTTTTTGGCCAGATGGAGGGTCCGAAGGTTTTCTAGGTCATCAAATGTCCCCTCCTCGATGGTGTCAATCTTGTTTATGTGTAATTGGAGTTCTCTCAGTTTCTTAAGGCCATCAAACAATCCTTTCTCCAGACTACGGATCCTGTTGAGTTTCAGCAGAAGTTTTTCCAGGTTGTGCAGGTCTTGGAAGACGTCTACAGACAAGGATGTTAGCGGGGTACTGGAGATCTCAATATGCTTGAGGTCGACCAATCCCTCGAAAGCACCGTTCTCTATGGACACGATGGGGGTGGTGATGAACTCTACCTTTTCCAGACTCGGGTTGGTGGCGAAGGCCCCCTTTGGGATGACAATGATGTTACTTTCCACAAAGAAGACCTCTGTGACACCTGCTTTCAGACTTACTGGGATCTGTGTCACTTCCTTGCCGTAAACATCCCAGTTGTCTTTGGGGCAGTCGGTCTCCTTCTCACAGGACTGAGATGAATACCCAATCAGTAAAGGCAGAAGACAGATGAAGGTGTGTCCTCTAGTCATTTTTTCCTGAAAATATATACAACTTTTCATGTAAAGATTTTGTTTTGATATTGCAATTAACTTGATATATTCACCTTTATAGTACTGATTCAAAGAGAATAGTTTGAAAGTTAACAGAAAGCTTACATGCTGCATTATTCAAGATAGCCTATGAAGCCCTGAAGTGATACCTGCAACAAAACGATAAATGCTAAGCAGAGCAATGACGGTATACTGTACATGCTAGTCAACTAATTCATGTAATGCTAAGTGACGTCTGACACAAAAGGAAACAGCCATACCTGATGATTTCCTCTCGTCTTGAGGCTTATAATCGACAGAGGCGAGTAAGACAGTTATAGAGAGAGTCAGGCAAACACCATTTTATAGTTTACTCCTGTTAATCAGCTTATCTAAGTCCCACAGCAGGCTTCCAGTGTGCTATCATGGGGCGTGAATAGAGAACCCTCTGCTTTCAGAGACAAGAAGGAACAGAGGCGTGAGCCCATAGAACACACATGGGGGGGGGGGCTATAGTAAAATGAGGAAGTAAATGGCACTGGTTTTATGGTTTTGGGCTAGTGCACAATTTGTGTGCTCTAGGCTCTAGTACTTTATTCTATATTCTTCCTAGTTTCTAATCATCACACACACACGCCAGTGTCCATATAGATTCAATTAGAGTAGCTATGGTTTTTGTTTTGTCATGTTAAAGTTCAGTTGAAATGTTGAAGTGATTCAGTGAGTTCCAGAACACACTATGAGATACAGGATACAGTGGCACTGAGTCAAAGTTCACTGGTCTGATCTAATGGTACTGCTACAGAAGTCACAGACACACATCACATGCAGCAGGGGAAATCATTCCTTTTTAAGCAGATTGGTTCAGAGAATGAATAATGATGAATGTACATATTCATAAACTAGCAGGTTCATAAAGTAGTAGGTAGAAGAGTTTCTGTCATTCATTTAGGAAAGTTTAGGTGGCAATGTCTTCATTTACCTGCCGAAAGTTGGCGGAAAGCCTACAAATGTTCCTTTGTCAAACCAGGGCCGGACTAGAACGAATGAGTTGGAAGAGCATTTGATTTCCATAGGTGGCATGTTTTTTTCACGAGACCGCCTTGCGCACAGAGTTTTAATGGGTTTTATAGTAAAGACGTAATTTAACTGTAAAAATGTATTATCTTCCTAGAGTCGATCTCCGCTCCCCCAGAAATCGAATTATCCTAATAATAAAACATCCCCATAAAAAGCTGTCAGTTTAAGCTTGAGATATCTGTTGGATGCGTCTCAGTCCACCGCGTCGGCCGATGTCGGACTTACGCATCTGCGGTGAAAGGTGACAGAGCTAGAGTGGTGTTTGTCAGACCATGGGACATCCCAAAAATCGGTCTTCTCCCAGAATTGTCCATAGCAAACCCCTCTATGGAAAGATGAGACTCTCCCGAACACGATGGTGTTCTCCGTTTTGCTCTACGACACTCGCAAGCGTCTTGGGATTCGTCTGAAGTCGGTACAGCCGATCTGTCAACTTCTTTCTGTGTTCTCCGAACAGTTTTGGCTATACACTAATAAGGTGAGACTCTCACGAACAAGTAAAACATTTGATGCCATCCACTTCCTTATGTCTGAAACACAGGATTCCAGTCAAATGTTTGGACACAGAAACTAATTCAAAGGTTTTTCTTTATTTTTACTATTTTCTACATTGTACAATAATAGTGAAGACATCAAAACTATGAAATAACACATATGGAATCATGTAGCAACCAAAAAATTGTAAAACAAATCAAAACATAATTTATATATGACATTCTTCAAAGTAGCAACCCTTTGCCTTGACAGCTTTGCACACTCTTGGCATTCTCTCAAACAGCTTCATGAGGTAGTCACCTGGAAATCATTTCAATTAACAGGTGTGCCTTTGTTAAAAGTTAATTTGCAGAATTTCTTTCCTTCTTAATGCATTTGAGCCAATAGTTGAGAGAATGCCAAGAGTGTACAAAGCTGTCATCAAGGCAAAGGGTGGCTACTTTGAAGAATCTAAAATCTAAAATATATTTGGATTTGTTTAGCACTGTTTTGGTTAATACATGATTCCATAAGTGTCATTTCATAGTTTTGATGTCTTCACTATTATTCTGCAATGTAGAAAACAGTAAAAATAAAGAAAATCCCTTGAATGAGTAGGTGTATCCAAACTTTTGACTCGTACTGTATATTTTTTTGATACTTCAAGGGGTCACAAAATCTAAAATCATGATAAAAAATAATAATAATCCTTATCCTTGGTATGACCCTCTTTAAACAATTCCATATGGCTTAGTAGACCCCCCCACACACACACACAATGTTATGTGTGTCACGCCCTGGCCGTAGAGAGGTTTTTATTCTCTATTTTGGTTAGGTCAGGGTGTGACTAAGATGGGCATTCTAGTTTCCTTATTTCTATGTTGGTGTGGTTGATTCCCAATCAGGGGAAGCTGTCTATCGTTGTCCCTGATTTGGGATCATATATAAGTTGTGTAACGGTTTTCTTCCAGGGGTGAAGGAGAGGACCAAAGTGCAGCGCGGCTAGTGTTAAACATGTTTAATAAAGAACAAGTGAAACACTACAAACAACAATACAAAATAACAAATGTGCAAAAACCGACACAGACCTATCTGGTGCAGACAATCACAGAGACAGGAAACAAACACCCACAAAATCCCAACACAAAACAAGCCTCCTATATATGATTCTCAATCAGGGACAACGATTACCATCTGCCTCTGATTGAGAACCATATTAGGCTGGACATAGAAACAGACAAACTAGACACACAACATAGAATTCCCACCCAGCTCACGTCCTGACCAACTAAACACATACAAAACAACAGAAAACAGGTCAGGAACGTGACAGAACCCCCCCCCTCAAGGTGCGAACTCCGGGCGCACCCCTAAAACTCAAGGGGAGGGTCTGGGTGGGCATCTGTCCGCGGTGGCGGCTCCGGCGCAGGACGAGGACACCACTCCACCACTGTCTTTGTCCCCCTCCTTAGCGTCCTTTGAGTGGCGACCCTCGCCCACGACCTTGGCCTAAGAATCCTCCCCAAGGCCCCCACATGATTTAGGAGGTAGCTCAGGACAGAGAGGTAGCTCAGGACAGAGAGGTAGCTCAGGACAGAGAGGTAGCTCAGGACAGAGAGGTAGCTCAGGACAGAGAGGTAGCTCAGGACAGAGGGGCAGCTCAGGACAGAGGGGCAGCTCAGGACAGAGGGGCAGCTCAGGACAGGAGGGGCAGCTCAGGACAGGAGGGGCAGCTCATGACTGGAGGACAGCTCATGACTGGAGGACAGCTCATGACTGGAGGACAGCTCATGACTGGAGGACAGCTCATGACTGGAGGACAGCTCATGACTGGAGGGCAGCTCATGACTGGAGGGCAGCTCATGACTGTAGGGCAGCTCATGACTGTCTGGCGTCTCTGGCAGCTCCTGACTGGCTGGCGTCTCTGGCAGCTCCTGACTGGCTGGCGTCTCTGGCAGCTCCTGACTGGCTGGCGTCTCTGGCAGCTCCTGACTGGCTGGCGTCTCTGGCAGCTCCTGACTGGCTGGCGTCTCTGGCAGCTCCTGACTGGCTGGCGTCTCTGGCAGCTCCTGACTGGCTGGCGTCTCTGGCAGCTCCTGACTGACGGACGGCTCTAGCGGCTCCTGACTGACGGACGGCTCTAATGGCTCGGGACAGACGGGCGGCTCTAATGGCTCGTGGCAGACAGATGACTCAGATGGCGCTGGGCAGACAGATGGCTCAGATGGCGCTAGGCAGACAGATGGCTCAGACGGCGCTGGGCAGACGGATGGCTCAGACGGCGCTGGGCAGACGGATGGCTCAGACGGCGCTGGGCAGACGGATGGCTCAGACGGCGCTGGGCAGACGGATGGCTCAGACGGCGCTGGGCAGACGGATGGCTCAGACGGCGCTGGGCAGACGGATGGCTCAGATGGCGCTGGGCAGACGGATGGCTCAGACGGCGCTGGGCAGACGGATGGCTCAGACGGCGCTGGGCAGACGAGCAGTGCAGGCGGCGTTGGGCAGACGGGCAGTTCAGGCACCGCTGGGCAGACGGCAGACTCTGGCCGGCTGAGACGCACTATAGGCCTGATGCGTGGTGCCGGAACTGGAGGTACCGGGCTGAGGGCACGCACCTCAGGGCGAGTGCGGGGAGGAGGAACGGGGCTCTGGAGATGCACTGGAAGCCTGGTGCATGGTGTAGGCACTGGTGGTACTGGGCTGGGGCGGGAAGGTGGCGCCGGATATACCGGACCGTGAAGGAGGACACGCGCTCTTGAGCACCGAGCCTCTCCAACCTTACCAGGTTGAATGGTCCCCGTAGCCCTGCCAGTGCGGCGAGGTGGAATAGCCCGCACTGGGCTATGCAGGCGAACCGGGGACACCACCTGTAAGGCTGGTGCCATGTACGCCGGCCCGAGGAGACGTACTGGAGGCCAGATACGTTGGGCCGGCTTCATGACATCCGGCTCGATGCCCAACCTAGCCCTCCCAGTGCGGCAAGGTGGAATAGCCCGCACTGGGCTAAGCACGCGTACTGGGGACACCGTGCGCTTTACCGCATAACACGGTGTCTGACCAGTACGACGCCCTCTCACTCCACGGTAAGCCCGGGGAGTTGGCTCAGGTATCCAACCCGGCTTCGCCACACTCCCCTTTAGCCTCCCCCCAAGAAATTTTTGGGTGAGCCTCTCGGGTTTCCAGCCACTCTGCCTTGCAAGCGCCTCATAATGCCGCCTCTCCGCTTTTGATGCCTCCAGCTCCGCTTTGGGACGGTGACACTCCTCTGGCTCTGCCCAGGGTCCTTCTCCGTCCAGAATCTCCTCCCATGTCCATTCCTCCTTGTACCGCTGCTGCTGATGCTGCTGCCCGTTGCCACGCTGCTTGGTCCGGGTTTGGTGGGTGTTTCTGTAACGGTTTTCTTCCAGGGGTGAAGGAGAGGACCAAAGTGCAGCGCGGCTAGTGTTAAACATGTTTAATAAAGAACAAGTGAAACACTACAAACAACAATACAAAATAACAAATGTGCAAAAACCGACACAGACCTATCTGGTGCAGACAATCACAGAGACAGGAAACAAACACCCACAAAATCCCAACACAAAACAAGCCTCCTATATATGATTCTCAATCAGGGACAACGATTACCATCTGCCTCTGATTGAGAACCATATTAGGCTGGACATAGAAACAGACAAACTAGACACACAACATAGAATTCCCACCCAGCTCACGTCCTGACCAACTAAACACATACAAAACAACAGAAAACAGGTCAGGAACGTGACAGAACCCCCCCCTCAAGGTGCGAACTCCGGGCGCACCCCTAAAACTCAAGGGGAGGGTCTGGGTGGGCATCTGTCCGCGGTGGCGGCTCCGGCGCAGGACGAGGACACCACTCCACCACTGTCTTTGTCCCCCTCCTTAGCGTCCTTTGAGTGGCGACCCTCGCCCACGACCTTGGCCTAAGAATCCTCCCCAAGGCCCCCACATGATTTAGGAGGTAGCTCAGGACAGAGAGGTAGCTCAGGACAGAGAGGTAGCTCAGGACAGAGAGGTAGCTCAGGACAGAGAGGTAGCTCAGGACAGAGGGGCAGCTCAGGACAGAGGGGCAGCTCAGGACAGAGGGGCAGCTCAGGACAGGAGGGGCAGCTCAGGACAGGAGGGGCAGCTCAGGACAGGAGGGGCAGCTCATGACTGGAGGGCAGCTCATGACTGGAGGGCAGCTCATGACTGGAGGGCAGCTCATGACTGGAGGGCAGCTCATGACTGGAGGACAGCTCATGACTGGAGGACAGCTCATGACTGGAGGACAGCTCATGACTGGAGGACAGCTCATGACTGGAGGGCGTCTCTGGCAGCTCCTGACTGTCTGGCGTCTCTGGCAGCTCCTGACTGGCTGGCGTCTCTGGCAGCTCCTGACTGGCTGGCGTCTCTGGCAGCTCCTGACTGGCTGGCGTCTCTGGCAGCTCCTGACTGGCTGGCGTCTCTGGCAGCTCCTGACTGGCTGGCGTCTCTGGCAGCTCCTGACTGGCTGGCGTCTCTGGCAGCTCCTGACTGGCTGGCGTCTCTGGCAGCTCCTGACTGGCTGGCGTCTCTGGCAGCTCCTGACTGACGGACGGCTCTAGCGGCTCCTGACTGACGGACGGCTCTAATGGCTCGGGACAGACGGGCGGCTCTAATGGCTCGTGGCAGACAGATGACTCAGATGGCGCTGGGCAGACAGATGGCTCAGATGGCGCTAGGCAGACAGATGGCTCAGACGGCGCTGGGCAGACGGATGGCTCAGACGGCGCTGGGCAGACGGATGGCTCAGACGGCGCTGGGCAGACGGATGGCTCAGATGGCGCTGGGCAGACGGATGGCTCAGACGGCGCTGGGCAGACGGATGGCTCAGACGGCGCTGGGCAGACGGATGGCTCAGACGGCGCTGGGCAGACGAGCAGTGCAGGCGGCGTTGGGCAGACGAGCAGTGCAGGCGGCGTTGGGCAGACGGGCAGTTCAGGCACCGCTGGGCAGACGGCAGACTCTGGCCGGCTGAGACGCACTATAGGCCTGATGCGTGGTGCCGGAACTGGAGGTACCGGGCTGAGGGCACGCACCTCAGGGCGAGTGCGGGGAGGAGGAACAGGGCTCTGGAGATGCACTGGAAGCCTGGTGCATGGTGTAGGCACTGGTGGTACTGGGCTGGGGCGGGAAGGTGGCGCCGGATATACCGGACCGTGAAGGAGGACACGCGCTCTTGAGCACCGAGCCTCTCCAACCTTACCAGGTTGAATGGTCCCCGTAGCCCTGCCAGTGCGGCGAGGTGGAATAGCCCGCACTGGGCTATGCAGGCGAACCGGGGACACCACCTGTAAGGCTGGTGCCATGTACGCCGGCCCGAGGAGACGTACTGGAGGCCAGATACGTTGGGCCGGCTTCATGACATCCGGCTCGATGCCCAACCTAGCCCTCCCAGTGCGGCAAGGTGGAATAGCCCGCACTGGGCTAAGCACGCGTACTGGGGACACCGTGCGCTTTACCGCATAACACGGTGTCTGACCAGTACGACGCCCTCTCACTCCACGGTAAGCCCGGGGAGTTGGCTCAGGTATCCAACCCGGCTTCGCCACACTCCCCTTTAGCCTCCCCCCAAGAAATTTTTGGGTGAGCCTCTCGGGTTTCCAGCCACTCTGCCTTGCAAGCGCCTCATAATGCCGCCTCTCCGCTTTTGATGCCTCCAGCTCCGCTTTGGGACGGTGACACTCCTCTGGCTCTGCCCAGGGTCCTTCTCCGTCCAGAATCTCCTCCCATGTCCATTCCTCCTTGTACCGCTGCTGCTGTTGCTGCTGCCCGTTGCCACGCTGCTTGGTCCGGGTTTGGTGGGTGTTTCTGTAACGGTTTTCTTCCAGGGGTGAAGGAGAGGACCAAAGTGCAGCGCGGCTAGTGTTAAACATGTTTAATAAAGAACAAGTGAAACACTACAAACAACAATACAAAATAACAAATGTGCAAAAACCGACACAGACCTATCTGGTGCAGACAATCACAGAGACAGGAAACAAACACCCACAAAATCCCAACACAAAACAAGCCTCCTATATATGATTCTCAATCAGGGACAACGATTACCATCTGCCTCTGATTGAGAACCATATTAGGCTGGACATAGAAACAGACAAACTAGACACACAACATAGAATTCCCACCCAGCTCACGTCCTGACCAACTAAACACATACAAAACAACAGAAAACAGGTCAGGAACGTGACAGAACCCCCCCCTCAAGGTGCGAACTCCGGGCGCACCCCTAAAACTCAAGGGGAGGGTCTGGGTGGGCATCTGTCCGCGGTGGCGGCTCCGGCGCAGGACGAGGACACCACTCCACCACTGTCTTTGTCCCCCTCCTTAGCGTCCTTTGAGTGGCGACCCTCGCCCACGACCTTGGCCTAAGAATCCTCCCCAAGGCCCCCACATGATTTAGGAGGTAGCTCAGGACAGAGAGGTAGCTCAGGACAGAGAGGTAGCTCAGGACAGAGAGGTAGCTCAGGACAGAGGGGCAGCTCAGGACAGAGGGGCAGCTCAGGACAGAGGGGCAGCTCAGGACAGGAGGGGCAGCTCAGGACAGGAGGGGCAGCTCAGGACAGGAGGGGCAGCTCATGACTGGAGGGCAGCTCATGACTGGAGGGCAGCTCATGACTGGAGGGCAGCTCATGACTGGAGGGCAGCTCATGACTGGAGGACAGCTCATGACTGGAGGACAGCTCATGACTGGAGGACAGCTCATGACTGGAGGAAAGCTCATGACTGGAGGACAGCTCATGACTGGAGGGCAGCTCATGACTGGAGGGCAGCTCATGACTGTAGGGCAGCTCATGACTGTCTGGCGTCTCTGGCAGCTCCTGACTGTCTGGCGTCTCTGGCAGCTCCTGACTGGCTGGCGTCTCTGGCAGCTCCTGACTGGCTGGCGTCTCTGGCAGCTCCTGACTGGCTGGCGTCTCTGGCAGCTCCTGACTGGCTGGCGTCTCTGGCAGCTCCTGACTGGCTGGCGTCTCTGGCAGCTCCTGACTGACGGACGGCTCTAGCGGCTCCTGACTGACGGACGGCTCTAATGGCTCGGGACAGACGGGCGGCTCTAATGGCTCGTGGCAGACAGATGACTCAGATGGCGCTGGGCAGACAGATGGCTCAGATGGCGCTAGGCAGACAGATGGCTCAGACGGCGCTGGGCAGACGGATGGCTCAGACGGCGCTGGGCAGACGGATGGCTCAGACGGCGCTGGGCAGATGGATGGCTCAGATGGCGCTGGGCAGACGGATGGCTCAGACGGCGCTGGGCAGACGGATGGCTCAGACGGCGCTGGGCAGACGGATGGCTCAGACGGCGCTGGGCAGACGAGCAGTGCAGGCGGCGTTGGGCAGACGAGCAGTGCAGGCGGCGTTGGGCAGACGGGCAGTTCAGGCACCGCTGGGCAGACGGCAGACTCTGGCCGGCTGAGACGCACTATAGGCCTGATGCGTGGTGCCGGAACTGGAGGTACCGGGCTGAGGGCACGCACCTCAGGGCGAGTGCGGGGAGGAGGAACAGGGCTCTGGAGATGCACTGGAAGCCTGGTGCATGGTGTAGGCACTGGTGGTACTGGGCTGGGGCGGGAAGGTGGCGCCGGATATACCGGACCGTGAAGGAGGACACGCGCTCTTGAGCACCGAGCCTCTCCAACCTTACCAGGTTGAATGGTCCCCGTAGCCCTGCCAGTGCGGCGAGGTGGAATAGCCCGCACTGGGCTATGCAGGCGAACCGGGGACACCACCTGTAAGGCTGGTGCCATGTACGCCGGCCCGAGGAGACGTACTGGAGGCCAGATACGTTGGGCCGGCTTCATGACATCCGGCTCGATGCCCAACCTAGCCCTCCCAGTGCGGCAAGGTGGAATAGCCCGCACTGGGCTAAGCACGCGTACTGGGGACACCGTGCGCTTTACCGCATAACACGGTGTCTGACCAGTACGACGCCCTCTCACTCCACGGTAAGCCCGGGGAGTTGGCTCAGGTATCCAACCCGGCTTCGCCACACTCCCCTTTAGCCTCCCCCCAAGAAATTTTTGGGTGAGCCTCTCGGGTTTCCAGCCACTCTGCCTTGCAAGCGCCTCATAATGCCGCCTCTCCGCTTTTGATGCCTCCAGCTCCGCTTTGGGACGGTGACACTCCTCTGGCTCTGCCCAGGGTCCTTCTCCGTCCAGAATCTCCTCCCATGTCCATTCCTCCTTGTACCGCTGCTGCTGTTGCTGCTGCCCGTTGCCACGCTGCTTGGTCCGGGTTTGGTGGGTGTTTCTGTAACGGTTTTCTTCCAGGGGTGAAGGAGAGGACCAAAGTGCAGCGCGGCTAGTGTTAAACATGTTTAATAAAGAACAAGTGAAACACTACAAACAACAATACAAAATAACAAATGTGCAAAAACCGACACAGACCTATCTGGTGCAGACAATCACAGAGACAGGAAACAAACACCCACAAAATCCCAACACAAAACAAGCCTCCTATATATGATTCTCAATCAGGGACAACGATTACCATCTGCCTCTGATTGAGAACCATATTAGGCTGGACATAGAAACAGACAAACTAGACACACAACATAGAATTCCCACCCAGCTCACGTCCTGACCAACTAAACACATACAAAACAACAGAAAACAGGTCAGGAACGTGACAGAACCCCCCCCTCAAGGTGCGAACTCCGGGCGCACCCCTAAAACTCAAGGGGAGGGTCTGGGTGGGCATCTGTCCGCGGTGGCGGCTCCGGCGCAGGACGAGGACACCACTCCACCACTGTCTTTGTCCCCCTCCTTAGCGTCCTTTGAGTGGCGACCCTCGCCCACGACCTTGGCCTAAGAATCCTCCCCAAGGCCCCCACATGATTTAGGAGGTAGCTCAGGACAGAGAGGTAGCTCAGGACAGAGAGGTAGCTCAGGACAGAGAGGTAGCTCAGGACAGAGGGGCAGCTCAGGACAGAGGGGCAGCTCAGGACAGAGGGGCAGCTCAGGACAGGAGGGGCAGCTCAGGACAGGAGGGGCAGCTCAGGACAGGAGGGGCAGCTCATGACTGGAGGGCAGCTCATGACTGGAGGGCAGCTCATGACTGGAGGGCAGCTCATGACTGGAGGGCAGCTCATGACTGGAGGGCAGCTCATGACTGGAGGACAGCTCATGACTGGAGGACAGCTCATGACTGGAGGACAGCTCATGACTGGAGGACAGCTCATGACTGGAGGACAGCTCATGACTGGAGGGCAGCTCATGACTGGAGGGCAGCTCATGACTGTAGGGCAGCTCATGACTGTCTGGCGTCTCTGGCAGCTCCTGACTGTCTGGCGTCTCTGGCAGCTCCTGACTGGCTGGCGTCTCTGGCAGCTCCTGACTGGCTGGCGTCTCTGGCAGCTCCTGACTGGCTGGCGTCTCTGGCAGCTCCTGACTGGCTGGCGTCTCTGGCAGCTCCTGACTGGCTGGCGTCTCTGGCAGCTCCTGACTGGCTGGCGTCTCTGGCAGCTCCTGACTGGCTGGCGTCTCTGGCAGCTCCTGACTGACGGACGGCTCTAGCGGCTCCTGACTGACGGACGGCTCTAATGGCTCGGGACAGACGGGCGGCTCTAATGGCTCGTGGCAGACAGATGACTCAGATGGCGCTGGGCAGACAGATGGCTCAGATGGCGCTAGGCAGACAGATGGCTCAGACGGCGCTGGGCAGACGGATGGCTCAGACGGCGCTGGGCAGACGGATGGCTCAGACGGCGCTGGGCAGACGGATGGCTCAGATGGCGCTGGGCAGACGGATGGCTCAGACGGCGCTGGGCAGACGGATGGCTCAGACGGCGCTGGGCAGACGGATGGCTCAGACGGCGCTGGGCAGACGAGCAGTGCAGGCGGCGTTGGGCAGACGAGCAGTGCAGGCGGCGTTGGGCAGACGGGCAGTTCAGGCACCGCTGGGCAGACGGCAGACTCTGGCCGGCTGAGACGCACTATAGGCCTGATGCGTGGTGCCGGAACTGGAGGTACCGGGCTGAGGGCACGCACCTCAGGGCGAGTGCGGGGAGGAGGAACAGGGCTCTGGAGATGCACTGGAAGCCTGGTGCATGGTGTAGGCACTGGTGGTACTGGGCTGGGGCGGGAAGGTGGCGCCGGATATACCGGACCGTGAAGGAGGACACGCGCTCTTGAGCACCGAGCCTCTCCAACCTTACCAGGTTGAATGGTCCCCGTAGCCCTGCCAGTGCGGCGAGGTGGAATAGCCCGCACTGGGCTATGCAGGCGAACCGGGGACACCACCTGTAAGGCTGGTGCCATGTACGCCGGCCCGAGGAGACGTACTGGAGGCCAGATACGTTGGGCCGGCTTCATGACATCCGGCTCGATGCCCAACCTAGCCCTCCCAGTGCGGCAAGGTGGAATAGCCCGCACTGGGCTAAGCACGCGTACTGGGGACACCGTGCGCTTTACCGCATAACACGGTGTCTGACCAGTACGACGCCCACTCACTCCACGGTAAGCCCGGGGAGTTGGCTCAGGTATCCAACCCGGCTTCGCCACACTCCCCTTTAGCCTCCCCCCAAGAAATTTTTGGGTGAGCCTCTCGGGTTTCCAGCCACTCTGCCTTGCAAGCGCCTCATAATGCCGCCTCTCCGCTTTTGATGCCTCCAGCTCCGCTTTGGGACGGTGACACTCCTCTGGCTCTGCCCAGGGTCCTTCTCCGTCCAGAATCTCCTCCCATGTCCATTCCTCCTTGTACCGCTGCTGCTGTTGCTGCTGCCCGTTGCCACGCTGCTTGGTCCGGGTTTGGTGGGTGTTTCTGTAACGGTTTTCTTCCAGGGGTGAAGGAGAGGACCAAAGTGCAGCGCGGCTAGTGTTAAACATGTTTAATAAAGAACAAGTGAAACACTACAAACAACAATACAAAATAACAAATGTGCAAAAACCGACACAGACCTATCTGGTGCAGACAATCACAGAGACAGGAAACAAACACCCACAAAATCCCAACACAAAACAAGCCTCCTATATATGATTCTCAATCAGGGACAACGATTACCATCTGCCTCTGATTGAGAACCATATTAGGCTGGACATAGAAACAGACAAACTAGACACACAACATAGAATTCCCACCCAGCTCACGTCCTGACCAACTAAACACATACAAAACAACAGAAAACAGGTCAGGAACGTGACAAGTTGTCATTTTCCTTTTGGGTTTTGTGGGGTCTTGTTTTCTGTTTAGTCTTTGTACCTGACAGAACTGTTCGTTTTCGCTTTGTTATTTTGTTTGAGTGTTTTTTGATAATAAAAATCATGAACACTTTCGACGCTGCGCTTTGGTCCACTCCTTTCGACGAGCGTAACAATGTGTTAATGTGACATTAACACATTAGATACATGGGAGACACATACTGAGACAGAGAGGTGCTGTTTCGTTCGCTCGGATGCTTTATCTGAAATTGAAGCAACTTTTTGTCGGCGTGCGTCTCGGTCAAATATTGTCCATCCCAATATTTTATTTGGCTGGGCAAGGAGGTATGGTAGAAACTGTGACACTGCATGTTTGACACAGGGCCACTATTTAACACAGGACCGGCATTATGTGAGGGCCTTAGAGGGGCCTGGCCCGCCCATAATGCTGGCCCTGTGTCAAACATGCAGTGTCACAGTTTTCTCCCGAGGAGAGGGATTGATGCTTATGCAACGAGAATGTATTGTCATATATTCCTGCCAATACATTACACATTTTACAATGTGAATGACTATATTCTATTCAATATTCAAATGTATCGTGACTTATGTACAATATAATACTGTTATTGTTCAATTCATCAGTTACTTTGAAGAGAAATTGTCTTCAAGAGGCCAATGCTGTCAGAAATGAAATGACCGGTACAAGGTCTACTATCTTTTTCCATAATGAACACAAGTGATTAAGGCCTATTCTTTATGAGCAATTTTATGTAGTCTAGGTAGGTATATTACTGGTCATGTCATTTCTGACAGCATTGGCCTCTTGAAGACAATTTCCCTTCAAAATAACTGGTGAATCCTGTTCGGATGCTAGAATTATTTTGGACGAACGTGAGAAGGTAACCTGTAATTAAACATTCATAATTATAGCTTACCATTGTTTTTGTAAACTCTCATTCGTTCATTGCCAGCTGGACATACCAAATATTTATTTGTATCTGGTGATAAAGACAAACCTATACCACATTTCCGCCACTCACAGATCCCTGCTCTCGTGCGCCAAATTAATTAGATTTGGGCGCCAAATTGAAGTTCACCCAGCTCCCAGCAAGCTCAAGTTTCATGGAAAACAGCTTTGAAGTTTGAAGTCGACAAAGTAGGAGACTTTCCTCTGCTTCAGGTGGTCAGTTTTAACTTAGCTAATAGCTATTTTTGGATAAGTCTTTTTATTTGCTTGATAGTTCATTATTAGTTTTACTCCTCAATATACACAAGTAACAAGTTAGAGAGTGTAAGTTAGCTTTGCAATTATTTTATATTTTTCCTTTGGGCCTCATCAAAAGCAGTTCCTCATACAAGTATTGGGACACAGACTCATTCTGCTTGTGTTTTCCATTTGCGTCATAAAACTGTAGCTGAACGTCTTATAACGTTTTATCCATTTCATGTTGGGAATGGGGAAATACATGTACAGACTGTATACTGCTAAGCAAGGATGTCTCCATGGTTACAACCAGAGGCATATATTTAGATGGCTCTGGCTACAACTATACCCCAGCATAATATCATCTACAGTATCATACATAAACATCTATATGGTTTTATTTGACTGAGACATTTCAGAGGCAGGAGTTTCAATTCAATGGAGCTGTATGGTCCAATAAAAAAGACATACATGCATAAATAGAAATGTACACATATATTATATACACTGAGTGTACAACACATGATGAACACCTGCTCTTTCCACGACAGACTGACCAGGCGAATCCAGGTGAAAGATATGATCCCTTATTGATGTCACTTGTCAAATCCACTTCAATCAGTGTAGATGAAGGGGAGGAGACAGGTTAAAGAAAGATTTTTAAGTCTTGAGACAATTGAGACGTGGATTGGTTGTGTGCCATTCAGAAGGTGAATGGGCAAGCCAAAAGATTTCAGTGCCTTTGAACGGCGTATGGTAGTAGGTACCAGGTACACCGGTTTGTGTTAAGAACTGCCACGCTGTTAGGTTTCTCACGATCAACAATTTCCCGTGTGTATCAAGAACAGTCCACCATCCAAAGGACATCCAGCCAACTTGACACAACTGTGGTAATCATTGGAGTCAACATGGACCAGCATCACTGTGGAATGCTTTTGGCACCTTGTAGAGTCCATGACCTGACGAATTCAGGCTGTTCTGAGGGCAAAAGGGGAATGGGGTGCAACTCAATATTAGGAAGATGTTTCTAATATTTGGTATACACAGTGTACAGTAGATATTGTATGGGCATTCAACTATTAGATAAGTATGAACTAAGTAGGCCTATTCACTATGAGCAACAATTACCCGACACGGACAATATCTTTATGACTTACATAACGTGTTACTGTATTGAACTACTCCTGGGCTGTGGCAGTGTTACTGTATTGAACTACTCCTGGGCTGTGGCAGTGTTACTGTATTGAACTACTCCTGGGCCGTGGCAGTGTTACTGTATTGAACTACTCCTGGGCCGTGGCAGTGTTACTGTATTGAACTACTCCTGGGCTGTGGCAGTGTTACTGTATTGAACTACTCCTGGGCCGTGGCAGTGTTACTGTATTGAACTACTCCTGGGCCGTGGCAGTGTTACTGTATTGAACTACTCCTGGGCCGTGGCAGTGTTACTGTATTGAACTACTCCTGGGCCGTGGCAGTGTTACTGTATTGAACTACTCCTGGGCCGTGGCAGTGTTACTGTATTGAACTACTCCTGGGCTGTGGCAGTGTTACTGTATTGAACTACTCCTGGGCTGTGGCACCCCAAAGACATCGGCTGATGTATAAAGAGATTCATTAATATGTTTGAATGATTCATATGTTTGTGTTTATTTATTTTTCAGAAAAGATGACAAACATTCCCTATTTTCTTCTGCCTTACCGCATCACTAGGGCCTTGTGATTTGCACAATCATGTGCCCCCCCCCCCCCCCCTGATCACAGACCCACAGTCTCTGTCACCTTGACTGGCCTCAGCGTGACCTCCTTTCTGTAGGAAAAGTGAGTCAGGTTGACCCGGGTGTACAGCCTCTCCCTGCACTGGAGCAAGCTGTACAGAGACAGGGTGAACTTAGCCAGCACCAGGGTGCAGCCTATCTCCACCACCAGCATGGCTGTGTAGGATATCATCTGGGCCCTGCACTGCGAGGTCTTGCTCCAGGCCTGACGGGTGTAGTAGGAGGGGGACGGGTGACGAGAAGGTGCTATGTTGGGACAGCTGAAGATCCTTGACGTGGTCAGTGGCTGTGTTGAGTCTCTCCAGGTGGTTCTTGTGATGGTGGTTCTCCGGGTGGTTCTTGTGATGGTGGTTGTTGGGAAAGTGGTAAAAAGTGTGGTGGTGGGTATTGAGGTTGTGACAGTGGTTGTGGTTGTGGCTAAGGTGGTTGTGGTTGTGGTAGGAGCTGTGGTTGTGTTAGGGGCTAAGGTGGTGGTTGTGGTAGGAACTGTGGTTGTGTTAGGGGCTAAGGTGGTGGTTGTGGTAGGTGCTGTGGTTGTGGAAGGGGCTAAAGTGGTAGTTGTGGTAGGAGCTGTGGTTGTAGTAGGAGCGAAGGTGGTGGTTGTTGTAGGAGCTGTGGTTGTGGTGGGGGCCAAGGTGGTGGTTGTGGTAGGGGCTAAAGTGGTGGTTGTGGTAGGGGCTAAAGTGGTGGTTGTGGTAGGAGCTGTGGTTGTAGTAGGAGCGAAGGTGGTGGTTGTTGTAGGAGCTGTGGTTGTGGTGGGGGCCAAGGTGGTGGTTGTGGTAGGGGCTAAAGTGGTGGTTGTTGAAGGGGCTAAAGTGGTGATTTTTGCAGATGTGGGTAATGTGGTTGTAGTCAGTGCTGTGGTTGTCCCTTTCGTGGTGGGTATCAGAGTTGTGGTTATTAGTGAGGTGGTCACAATGGTGGTTGTAGTTGGGGTGGTGGCTTCAGTTGTGGTGGCCATTGTGGTTGGCAAAGTTGTTGTAGTTGGCAGAGTAGTTGTAGGTGGCTGAGTAGTCGTAGGTTCTGTGGTTGTTGGTGTCGTAGTGGGTAGAGTAGTTGGCTGAGTGGTTGTAGGTGGCTGAGGGGTTGTCAATGTAGTTGTAACTCTAGTAGTGGGCATGGTGGTTACAAGTGGTGTGTTTGTTTGGGTTGTGGTGGTGGTGGTGGTTGTGGTGAGTGAAGGGATGGTGGTCAGAGGAGTTATAGGACATATGAGCTGGTCCTCTTTGAGAGACATGATTTCTTGTCCCTTTAACTCCTCCGGCTGGTTACAGATCTCAGGAGACATAGACTTGATCTTGCCAGGGTTTGCCTTCATCCAATTGAAGAGGGGGACCATCCTGCAGTCACAATCCCAAGTGTTGTTGTTTAAATAGACTTTGCTGAGTTTTGGTAAGGGGTCAAATATATCCTCTGGAAGTCTCCACAGGCTATTATGAGCCAGTCTAAGGGTGGTTAGTGATGTCAGCTTTTCAAAGGTGTTTGCTTTCAATGATTTGATGTGGTTGTATTGAAGATTGAGTTCTGTTAGCTTCTCAAGGCCCTCAAAAGACTCTTCAGACACGGTGAACAATTGGTTGTTAGACAGATCCAACTTCCTGAGTTTCTTTAGAGGACTAAATACTCCCTGAGGAAGGCTGGTAATCATGTTTCGACTGAGACTCAACTCAGTCAGTTTGGGCATCTCTCCAAAGAGGACAGGGGGTAGACTTGCAAGTTTATTTCCATTTAGTGTCAATGTTTTAAGCAGAGGAAAGCCCACAAATATTTCTGGAGGCAATTCAGTCAACATGTTATTGTCCAAAAGTATCTTGTTTAATTTGTCTTTATGTGGGAACAAATTGGCTGATATTGAAGTGATTTTGTTACCCTGTAGAGCGATCTCCTTTAAATTGGAAAGATTTTCTAATATATCGTCAGGAATGGCGGTAAGTTGGTTCTCATAGAGCCTCAGTACCTCCAGTTTGTGCAGCTTTGAGAACAGGGCGGAGGACACAGAACTGAGGTGGTTTTTGGCCAGATGGAGGGTCCGAAGGTTTTCTAGGTCATCAAATGTCCCCTCCTCGATGGTGTCAATCTTGTTTATGTGTAATTGGAGTTCTCTCAGTTTCTTAAGGCCATCAAACAATCCTTTCTCCAGACTATGGATCTTGTTGAGTTTCAGCAGAAGTTTTTCCAGGTTGTGCAGGTCTTGGAAGACGTCTACAGACAAGGATGTTAGTGGGGTACTGGAGATCTCAATATGCTTGAGGTCGACCAATCCCTCGAAAGCACCGTTCTCTATGGACACGGTGGGGGTGGTGATGAACTCTACCTTTTCCAGACTCGGGTTGGTGGCGAAGGCCCCCTTTGGGATGACACTGATGTTACTTTCCACAAAGAAGACCTCTGTGACACCTGCTTTCAGACTTACTGGGATCTGTGTCACTTCCTTGCCGTAAACATCCTGGTTGTCTTTGGGGCAGTCGGTCTCCTTCTCACAGGACTGAGATGAATACCCAATCAGTAAAGGCAGAAGACAGATGAAGGTGTGTCCTCTAGTCATTTTTTCCTGAAAATATATCAAACTTTTCATGTAAAGATTTTGTTTTGATATTGCAATTAACTTGATATATTCACCTTTATAGTACTGATTCAAAGAGAATAGTTTCAAAGTTAACAGAAAGCTTACATGCTGCATTATTCAAGATAGCCTATAAAGCCCTGAAGTGATACCTGCAACAAAACGATAAATGCTAAGCAGAGCAATGACGGTATACTGTACATGCTAGTCAAATAATTCATGTAATGCTAAGTGACGTCTGACACAAAAGGAAACAGCCATACCTGATGATTTCCTCTCGTCTTGAGGCTTATAATGGACAGAGGCGAGTAAGACAGTTATAGAGAGAGTCAGGCAAACACAGTTTACTCCTGTTAATCAGCTTATCTAAGTCCCACAGCAGGCTTCTAGTGTGCTATCATGGGGCGTGAATAGAGAACCCTCTGCTTCCAGAGACAAGAAGGAACAGAGGCCTGAGCCCATAGAACACACATTGGGGAGGTGAATGTACGTATTCATAAACTAGCAGGTTCATAAAGTAGTAGGTAGAAGAGTTTCTGTCATTCATTTAGGAAATGAATGTGGTGGAGGACACATGAGGCTAAATTAAAACAGACAGGAAACAAGAAGTAAACAACTAAACACACAATTATACACAACTGCAAGAGAGCTGGTTTAGGGCTTCATAGGCTATCTTGAATAATGCAGCATGTAGGCTTTCCGCCAACTTTCGGCAGGTAAATGAAGACATTGCCACCTAAATGAATGCCAAGAGTGTGCAAAGCTGTCATCAAAGCAAAGGGCGGCTACTTTGAAGAATCTAAAATCTAAAATATATTTTTATTTGTATCACTTTTTTGGTTGCTACATGATTCCATATGTTTCATTTCATAGTGTTGATGTCTTCACTATTATTCTACAATGTAGAAAATAGTAAAACATTTAGAATAGTATTTTTTTTGCGATAATTCAACCCCCCCTTTAGACTGTTATGGGTTAATGTGGCATGACCACAACCAGACATTATGTTTTCATCTGATTGGTTTGACAATCCCAGTTACCTTCTCACATTCATCCAAACAATTCCAGCATCTGAACAGTGCATTGTGCACCCGCCAATCCGAAAGTGGCGAAAATATCTCACCGGAGAAAGCGTCAGAGCAAGCAAAACAGCGCCCCTCTCATGTTGCCCATGTATTCGATGCTTTCTGGCCAAAAAGAGTATGACATGCCATCATATTTCTGTCCAGACAGCATCAGATACATGGGCTACACATACTGAGACAGAGGGGTGCTGTTTCGCTCGCTCGGATGCCTTATCTGAAATTGATGCAACTTTGTGTCGGCGCACGTCACGGTCAAATATTGCCCATCCCAATATTTTATTTGGCTGAGCAAGGAGGTATGGTAGACACTGTGACACTGCATGTTTGACACAGGGCCACTATTTAACACAGGACCGGCATTACGGGAGGGCCTTAGAGGGGCCTGGCCTGCCCATAACGCTGGCCTTGTGTCAAACAGGCAGTTTCACAGTTTTCCCCAGAGGAGAGGGATTGATGCTTATGCAACGGAAATATATTGTAAAATATTACTGCTAATACAATGCGAATCACTATATTCAATATTCAAATGCATTGTGACTTATATACAATATTATATTGTTATTGTTCAATTCATCAGTTATTTTGAAGAGAAATTGTCTTCAAGAGGCCAATGCTGTCAGAAATGAAATGACCGGGACAAGGCCTAATATCTTTTTCCATAATGAACACAAGTGATTAAGGCCTATTCTTTATGAGAGTTTGAGGTTAACTTTTTTCTGTTCAGCTACCTAGCTAGCTAGCTACATTTGGTCAGTCTGACTAGCTAGTCAGCTAATACTCCGTTTTTCCTGATAAGTATAGCTATTGTCTAAGTTAATGTGTGTTTTCTCATCGTAATGTGTTTATTTTCTAGGTACAGTAGCTGTGTGACAAATAACTAGCCTAATGCTATTTAATCCTACTATTTTAGCCTAGTTAGCTAGTCAACTAACCTTGCTTTAGCCTCTGGATTTTATGGTTTGTGAAATTTTGTTGAGCATGACAAATCATATATATTACTTATTATATGTCTACTAGATGGGAGTGTTTTATAGTCTACTCTAATGAAGTGTAAAACCATTGGTTGATTTGTGACCCACTGCAGCATACAGTTGAGATAAGGTTTACATTCCGTTGCTAAATACCATCAGCGAGCATTAGACACATGGAATGTACAAGGATAAAGTCAGAATCTCACCCACACACAATCAGTGGGTTCCAAGGTCATTGCAGAGCTCTTAATGTGAACCCCAGCCAACCTCAACATGAAACCTTGGCATAAACCCATCTGATCATGAATCTCTGTTGTAGCCTACTCAGAATGCAATCCAAATTTGATTTGTGTGTTGACTTCTCACTCCAATAGCCAGGCTTCACTTTTCCTGAAGAACAAGTGTTTGTGATGTGCAACTTGATCAAGTACTGAAGAAGAGAAGTTGAATGCCCTCACATCAATTGAACACATTGTTGTTGTTAAAATGTAATTTTTAACACACTGTGCCACACAATGAACCCTTGTCACTTAAGCATTTCATAATATCACTAATATGTAGCGTATTTATTAAATATAACAGTCATTTGACTTGATGTGTGTGTGTGAAGCATAACCATTTGCAATGAGATGAAACCAGCCTACAGTGCATTCGGAGAGCTACTTACATACATGTGATATTTAAGACATTTTCTAAAAACCTGTTTTTGCTTTGTCATTATAGGGTATTGTGTGTAGATTGGTGAGAAAAAACAACAACAATTTAATCAATTTTAGAACAAGGTTGTAACGTAACACAATGTGGAGAACGTGAAGGGGTCTGAATATTTTCCGAATGCACTGTATATCTATTAATTACTGCAATAAGTCTTGATATAAAAATGACACAATAACGAGCCTAGTTTCAGTTAGTAAATCATAGAAAGAAAGCTTTACTTGGAAATCAACAGCTATGTGATTAGATATATGTTGAACATTAGATTTGTTCAGTATGAAGTATTTGTCCAGTATTGAAAAGAAAAACATGCATGGCATTTTGTGCATACCATCCATGCCATTTTCATGTGATTATTGTTACAGTTTATGGTATCTTTATTTTTTGTTGTGCAAAACATCAGACCACAGCAAGCTTGCTAAAGAGCTTCAAGAGGGACTTAGTAATCATATTATGGAATCCCAATCAGAGCCACTTATTCCATCAGAGTGGAGTTTCCCAAAAGTCGGGGCCAAGCTCGTCTGTCCTTGGTCAAGGGTTCTTAATAGCGACATGATGGGTTCCTGTGCTAACATGTTTCGGAAAAACCACATCAGAAGGTTGTTTGCTCTGGCGTGTTCAGCATTACTGTACAGTACACCTCCTATGTGGTGCTCAGGCCTCTGGGCCAGTCTAGATGACTGAGTTGTTTTTGTTCCTGCGGCCAAGGTTGCGGCTGCCTCTCTTGTTCCTCCTCCAACAGACGCAGCAGACGATGAGACTGATGATGATGGCGGTGCAGACCACCGCGGTGATAATGATCTGCGTGTTCCTGGACACGCCCTCTCCGTTCCCCCGCCTACTGCCGGTGTCCTCCCCCTGCTCCTGGGTGGGTGTGGCCTCTGCAGCAGGAGAGGGGGTGCTCGTCTTGGGAGGGGGGGTGTGGGGTTTCCTCCTCTTCTCTGTGGGGGCGATATCAGGGACGGCTGACGTAGTATCCTGCATCAGCTCGTCGTTGGTCAGGTTGGCTATGCTGTAACCGCTCAGGGCAGAGGGCGTGAGGCACACCACAGCACTGAGGTTGGTCTTGGTGGGGTGCCGTGTCAGCCAGTCTCGCAGTGGCACAATGTCCTGGTCGCACCTCCAGGGGTTGTCAGCCAGCAACACCTCCTTGGCCACCGTTAGGGTGCTGAGGAGCTCTGAGGGCAGGTTGGGTAGGGAGTTGTTGTGGAGGACCAGCTGGCCAAGTTGGGTCTGGCCCTGGAGAAGCCCTGCGGGGAGGGAGCTGATGTAATTGTGCTTGAGGGAGATGTTGACCAGCTTGGGCAGCCCCTGGAAGGTCGCTTCCCGCAGGCTGGTGAGGAGGTTGGTGTGCAGGGACACTTCCCCCAGCTCGGCCAGCCCACTGAAGGCCCTGGGGGACACAGAGCTGATCTGGTTCCGGCTCAGCACCAGCAGACGTAGCTGGGTCAGGTTGCTGAAAGTTTTGCCCTCCAGGCGTGTCAGCCGGTTGTCATACAGCCACAGCTCCTTCAGGGCCATGGGCCCAAAAACCCCTGGGGACAGACTCTGGAGCTCATTCTCATACAGGGAAATCTGGGCCAAGTTTGGGAGGTTGAGGAAAATCCCCTGTGGGAGGGAAGTCAGACGGTTGCTGGAGAGATAAAGCTTCTGCAGGCTCTGCAGCTGGGAGAACAGGTTAGCGGGGAGATGAGTGATGGCATTATCCTGCAGAGAAATCTCCTCCAGGCTCACCAGGTCATCCAACGCTCCGGCAGGGATCTCCCTGAGAGCGTTACGGTTCAGACGCAGGGATTTGAGATTTCTCAGGCCCCTGAAGGTGTCCCTTGAGAACTGACTGATGTTATTCCTGGCTAGGGAGAGATGCTGCAGCTCAGTGACGGAGCGAAAGGCCTCCTCAGGTACAGACGTGATGAGGTTCTTGCCTATGTCCAGGGTCCTAAGAGCAGTGAGGGAGTTGAGCCAGGCAGGGCGGAGCACCAGGAGCTTGTTGCCGCTCAGAGTCAGAGATTCCAGCTTCACCAGGTTTAGAAACAGGGCCTCAGGTAGGTCATTCAGCTCAGTGCCGGTGAAGCCCAGGGCACCCAGGTTATGACTGAGGTCAAAGGTGCCAGGGAACACCTCTCTGATCCCAGTGTCTTTGACCACAAAGATGCCAAGGGCCTCGGCAAAAGCAGCCAAGTCATGGGGTTTGAGAGCGGTAATGTTGGTGTTGGAGATGTAGAAGGTGGTGGTAGAGCCAGGCACTGAGGACGGGAACTCTGTGATTGACCTGCCTTGGCAGAGGATTTTGCTGTCTCTGCACTGGCATCCATCTGGGCACACTCCAAGAACTCCACTGATGGAAAAGAGGAGGAGAAAGGGGTGGAGGTTGATTGACAGGTCCATTGATGCTCCTAGAAAAGAGGAAGAGGGGTTAGCTTTGTTTGATGTCATGCACACACAAACAAAATGTCAAGTTTATGAAGCAGTATGTGTTTGCACGTGACACTAAACAAAAAATACACAAAGTAAAATACGATGTAATAAATAAAATGAGTGAAGTGAAAAATGCGCCAGACAAATAAATCTGCATCATAATTTCTTGAAATAGTGTTTTGTAAAATTGGTTTTATGTGGATATAAGACCATGGGAGGGTGCAGGCCAAAGAGACTACCCTATCGTCTAGTACTAGAATCTTAAATCTCTGTTGACTTAGGGGCAATCGGCAGTTGCTATATCCATTTTTTGTACTTATTAATTGATGATACACTACATAACCAAAAGTATGTGGACACCTGCTCATCGAACATCTCATTCCAAAATCATGGGCGTTAATATGGGGTTGTTCCCCCCATTGCTGCTATAACAGCCTCCACTGTTCTGAGAAGGCTTTCCACTAGATGTTGGAACATTGCTGCGGGGACTTGCTTCCATTCAGCCACAAGACCATTAGTGAGGTCGGGCACTGATGTTGGGCGATTAGGCATGCCTCGCAGTCAGCGTTCCAATTCATCCAAAAGGCATTCGATGGGGTTGAGGTCAGGGCTCTGTGCAGTCAAGTTCTTCCACATCAATCTCGACAGACCATTTCTGTATGGACCTCACTTTGTGCACGGGGGAATTGTCCTGCTGAATCAAGAAAGGGCCTTCCCCAAACTGTTCCCACAAAGTTGGTGGCACATAATCATCTAGAATGTCATTGTATACTGTAGTGTTAAGATTTTCCCTCACTGGAACTAAGGGGCCTACCCCATTCCATGACAAACAGCCCCAGACCATTATTCCTCCTCCACCAAACTTTACAGTTGTCACTATGCATTGGGGTAGGCTGCGTTCTCCTGGCATCCACCAAACCCAGATTCGTCCGTCAGACTAGCAGATGGTGAAGCATGATTCATCACTCCAGAGAACGCGGTTCCACCTCTTGCAGAGTCCAATGGCGGCGAGCTTAACACCTCTCCAACCAACGGTTGGCATTGCACATTGTGATCTTAGGCTTGTGTGCTGCTGCTCGGCCATGGAAACCCATTTCATGAAACTCCTGAAGAACACTTATTGTGCTGATGTTGCTTACAGAGGCAGTTTGGAACTCAGTGAGTGTTGCAACCGAAGACAGACAATTATTATGCGCCACGCGCTTCAGCACTCGGCAGTCCCGTTCTGTGAGCTTGTGTGGCTTACCACTTCCCGGCTGAGCTGTTGTTGCTCCTAGACGTTTCCACTTCACAACAACAGCACTTACAGTTGACCATGGAAGCTCTAGATGGGCAGAAATTTGACTAATTAACTTGTTGAAAAGGTGACATCCTATGACGGTGCCACATTGAAAATCACTTAGCTCTTCAGTAAGGCCATTCTACTGCCAATGTCTGTCTATCGAGATCGCATGGCTGTGTGCTCGATTATATACACCTACAAGCAACGGGTGTGTCTGAAATAGCCGAATCCACTGATGTGAAGGGGTGTCCACATACTTTTGTATATATATTGTAATGACCCGGCTGGGTCATAAAGAGAAAAGAGACGGACTCTAGGTGTGCAGGTCAGAACACAGGTTTATTCCTAAACTGGGCTATTGTTCAGGCCACAGCCCACGCCGCCAAATGCCGAACGTACACAATTATACCATGTCGAGTTAAGGGTCACTCTCATAGGAACAGATCAAGGCCCCGAACAGAAGAGAGAGAGATGAGACAGTAATCCCTATTTATGCATTTCCAAACCCCGCGGGATTACCCATCATACCCCCCCAACCTTTCCATCTGTCCTGACATATTTAACCCCTGCTAGTAGCCATGAGAACCATAACACACCCACAAACACAGAACACAATACCGGGTCGTTACAATATTGTATGTAACCATTGATTCTTGAAGAATATAACTTATAAATGCCTCATGAGCTTAGATCAACTTTGTCACAAAATATAAGCTTTTTTTACTCCAATGTTTGTAAACAAAGTAAATGTAAACAAATAATAGTCTCAAAAAATGAATAAAACTATAATGTTGATATCATAGATGATCAATCCTTGCATCTGTCCATTAATTTGAGAGTGGTTAAATTTCTCCAGCCCCGCTCCTCAGCATTTTATCGAAACAGGGGAGGGGATCCGCTTGGTTATTGTTTCAACTGCTTAGTCCCCATTTAATAGTACTTCATCGTTGGACCTAATATAAGTATCACACCTTTCTATTCAAACGAGGGTAAACCAAAAGTACGACCATACATTCATAGTTTACAAGAAACTGTGTGAGATAGGCTACATAAGAATGGGATGTTTTGGTTTTCATGTTTCTCTATCTTTGATTGGATCCAAAATGGCTGTTGTTTCCAGGGAAAAAAGGGAATATGTAGTGTTGATCTATGTGGTTGGTATTTAATATGAAGTTTTCAGCATGAAATATCCTTTCTATATTTTTTTATATGTTTTACTATGTCAATAGGTTTTTGTTGTATATGTTTTGCAGCCAAACTGGTGGCAGTTGGGGAAAAGACAATAGTTGGAAGAGTTCATTGAAAATAATGCCATTGTTGATTAGATGCTTTTTTTTCATTAATCAGGCTATTTCCTCTTGAACCATATGGTCTATCTACTAGAAACTCATGGATAATATAGACACAGATATAAAAATTAAAAAAATAATACTTTGTACGAATACATTTTTTAAACGTTTTTCAAGTATGAATTAGCTAAATTACCATAAATTGCCTGTTAATTATCAAAATTACAGAAGATTCCGGTAACTTTGATAAATCACCGGTAGCTTTGCAACCCTAGTTAGCAGACACTCATATCTAGAGCCATTCGAGTAAGTGCTTCAAGTAAGGAAAATGAAACCACAGCAAATATTGTTAGGAAAAACGTCAAAAATAAGTGCACTACTAACATGTTAGTAATTGAATGAAAGGTGAAAAGTTGCAAAGTACCAGTAAAAGAATTGCAAAATTCAACAAAAAATATAAAACATTTAAGTGTGACTTAGTTCACCACCAAGTGCTGTAGTTGGAGGATGGCCACGCCAAAGCCTTAGCAGACTGGTTGACTGCAGCTGTCTGGGGCTGTGGACTGTTTCAATTGTTTATAATGACAGAGGAGGCAGCTTTTACAACCCACTGCACACAGACGTCAATTCAACGTCTATTCCACGTTGGTTCAACGTAATTTCTTTGCCATTACATAGAAACAATGTTGATTCAACCAGTGTGTGCCCAGTGGAAAAGCTCTACCAATATTATAGTCCGTTTGGTTTCGGGCTCTCTCCATAAGGACCCTGGTTCGTTATTAAAGTCAAATGGCAGCAGAATGCTATTTTCTGTGTGGCTAGGATGTATTAAAACCTCTACAGGATCGGTGTGTCCCCCAGCTAATGTTGGCTAATGCGATTAGTAACAAGAACATTTCCCAGGACATAGACATATCCGATATTGGCAGAAAGCTTAAATTCTTGTTAATCCAATTTACAGTAGCTATTACAGTGAAATAATACCATGCTATTGTTTGAGGAGAGTGCACAGTTATGAACTTGAAAAGTTATTAATAAACCAATTAGGCACATTTGGACAGTTGAACAGAAATACAATGGGTCATTGAATGCAATGGTTCATTGGATCAGTCTAAAACGTTGCACATACACTGCTGCCATCTAGTGGCCAAAATCTAAATTGCGTCTGGAATAATACATTGTGTTTCATAGAAGATGGTAAAAAACAAAACAAAAAAAACATGTTTTTTTCTTTGTATTATCTTTTACCAGATCTAATGTGTTATATTCTCCTACATTCATTTCACATTTCCACAAACTTCAAAGTGTTTCCTTTCAAATGGTATCAAGAATATGCATATTCTTGCTTCAGGTCCTGAGCTACAGGCAGTTAGATTTGGGTATGTCATTTTAGGCAAGAATTGAAAAAAAGGGGCTGCTCCTTTTTAAGATGCAAACAGAGTCTTTCCGAGGAAATGTATTTCCAAGGCAGCATGTTTGTCCTTCCATTGAACACAGCCACAGAGGAATTGTTTTTATTCAGGCCATGTATTATTATTTTTAAATAAAGAACATAAAATCGTTCCTGGTGTTTCCCCAGATGTTACCCATTTCAATACATTTTCAGTTCAGTTAGTATGTAGCCTATTTGCTTAGACTATAATAACATAGTTATAGTTTATTATCAAAATATCGGTGTCATATCATATGACTGCGACTAGATTTTGATAACTTTTGTCCTCATCAAAAACATAGCAGCCTGTGTGGGTGTGTATGTAACATGCTGCTCCCCATGGGACATAATGACAACCACTGGAACTTGGTCAGTATTGACTATAGCAGTGGTATAATGACATAATCGTTCCCTGGCTTTATCTCTGACTCTTAGGCAGATGTTTCATCTGAAGAAACTGTAGTTGAACATTATCCTATCGCAGTTCCCCTTTAAGTGTCGGGAGGAAAGACATGACAGACATGATTTAACAGCACCATTGGCCAGCAGAGGTCATTCTGAGGTTATGAATCGCAACACAAGCACTATTTTGCCATTCGATAGTATGCCATAAATAAGGTACAATCACTGCCATATTGCAGTAACACACAGAATAATCTGAAAATGGTGTCTATTTTGTATGCCTCTTCTGACTCCTCAGCAATATTCAATTCTTAAGGTCCCTATTTGAAAGAGCGCTGACATTTAAAACCATGACTCCTCTCTGATATAATCTGTCCCAGTTTCAACAAACCACAGTCTGGAGTGGGCTGGAACTTTCTACAGTATAATGGCTAAAACATTTCCAGTTCACCATTAATTGCTGAGATTTTTTCCCCCCGATTTCCAGGACTGAATTATCATCAATTTGCCTGTCACGAAAGATCCGTCCAGCAAACAGGAGGGTGAGCATATGTGGAAAGTTACACAGACTAACAATATCACAAAGGTAATAGAGAGTGACATGAATGATGATTTTTTTACAAAAGTTCGTGAACAAAATCTGTTATGTGCTGAAAGTGGAGTTTCAGTTCTCTTCAAAAACACATTTCTATTCAGATTCCCACATCATTTGCAAACAGTAAGACCCCAAAATAGTAGCGTTTTTTTATTCAACTAGGCAAGTTTGTTATTTACAATGACGGCCTACCCCGGACAACGCTGGGCCAATTGTGCGCCGCCCTGTGAGACTCCCAATCACGGCCGGATGTGATACAGCCTGGATACGAAACTGGGACTGTAGTGAAGCCTCTTGCTCTGAGATGCAGTGCCTTAGACCGCTGCGCCACTTGGGAGCTCATTTTAAGTTATTCAAGTTGGGTCGCAGCCCAATGATTTATTGATGGTTACAGAAAACCAGACTTAACAGTCGTCTACTTTATAATCACAATGATAGCTTTGGTTTTGCTTGGACAATTAAAACTTCACAATAAAGTTTAGAAAACACTTGACGAGTATTAAGTAGTGTCCTGCTAACTATTGTAAAACAAGATGCTGTAGTCTACGTGGTAAAGGAGAGCTTACCTTGTACAGTACTTGGCAGTGGAGTGAACTGGGAAATTAGTTGGTGGGGGCCGTCTGTTATCTTTTATACTCTCTCGTCACTATGCCTCTTCTCTTCCGACTGTCTGATATGATTTAATTAGAGATTCCAGTCTCGTCCAGAACCACACATCATCACATTGTTCTACTCTTCGTCATCAGGTCCATCATCCTCATCAATATTTCCCCCCTTGCTTGCAACGCCCTGTGCTCTCTCTCTCTGTCATACCCTCTCTCACACATTTTTGGGAAGTGTGGTGGAGGGGAAAGCCCCACCCTTTCTGTAAAAGGGCTGGGTTTGTATTTGTCTGAGTGTGTGCTTGGGATTATTTGCATGAATGTGTGTTCCATGGAGCGTGTTTGTGTGTCTACAAGTGTGGAATTGTTGCATGCAATATGAATGTATATACAGTATAATTCAGGACTGTTAAGAATGTAGGGAAGGGGGATGTGTGTGTGTATGGGACTTTATTGTTGTGTGTCTGCACAAGCATAAGTTTGCATGTGTGTTAGACACTGACATTGAGCTTTCGGAATGGGTTGGAGGGGCTGCCCAATTTACTGATGACCAAAAGCCTGATCATGTTCCCCACATAAGAGGGGCGGGCCCAGGGGTTCTTCTCATGCATAGCTCAGAGGCATACAGAAATACTAGCCTAGTGATCAATCCCAACAGATAACCACTGTAACTGGAATGACTTTAGAACAAAAATGTCATAGTCCTTGAGTGGCCCAGCCAAAGCCCAGACTTGAATCCCATTGAAAATCTGTGGAAAGACTTGAAGATTGCTGTTCACCACCGCTCAACCATCTAACTTAACAGAGCTTGAGGAAATCTGTAAGGAAGAATGGGATAAAAATCCAGATGTGCACGCTGATACAGACATACCCAAGACAAAACAAAGCTTTACTCGCCACCAAAGGTGTTTCTACAAAGTACTGACTCAGGGGTTTACTTTTTACTTATGTAAATGAGATGTTCCAGTATTTCATTTTTAATAAATTTGCAAAAATGTTTAAAAACATGTTTTCACTTTTTGTGTGTACTGTAGATGGTAAAAACAACATTCTGAAGGCACTGTAGAGAAAGGTGGGTTTATATTCACATACTATTCTCGTTAACATTCCGCTGACTGTTGCTGTAAAAGGGAAATCCATTTGTTTTACGACACAGACGCAGAGCAAGGGCACGGATACCCCCACTTCCCCCTGAAACAAGATAGCAAGGGTGGAGTTAACATATATCTCAGAGTGTCCCAGCAGCACCCAAGACATTTAGCCTACTTTACGTGACCAGCATTGTCAAAATACAGATGTAAGTGATTACCACTAAGGAACACTTAACTAACCCTTTGCAAATGCTTTGGGTGTTTTATTTTCCGGTGCAGTTTAGGGTTGCGAATCTTCAGAAATGTAGGTAATTAACAGCTAATCTATGGCAATCTGTGGTAATTTTGGTGATATATACTCCAATAACTTATCATATAAACTATAGAATAAATGTCTTATGTCTGTGTCCATATTGTCCATACGTTTTTAGTGGATAAACCATGTGGTTCAAGAGAAAATAGCCTGATTAATGAAAAAAAAGCATCTAATCAACAATGGCATTATTTTCAATGAACTCCGCAACTCTTCCAACTATTGTCTTTTTACCAACTGCCACCAGTTTGGCTGCAAAACATTTACAACAAAGACATAGAACCATACATTTTCCCTGACAACCCAAAGTACTTGTTACATTTTGAATGCTTAGCAAAACAGGAACATTTAGAAATTTATGCACTTATAAAGAGAATACACGGTCATCCCTACTGTCTATGGTCTGGCGGACTCATTAAACACAAATGTATCTTTTGTAAATAATTGTAACGGTTGTCCTCCTCCTCTTCGTCCGAAGAGGAGGAGTAGGGATTGGACCAAAGCGCAGCGTTGTGATATGACATAATGAAATTTATTAAAGTAAAAACGAAACACGAAAATACTTAAACAAACTCCAAAACAAATGAACGATGTAGACAGACCTGAACGAGAGAACTTACATATACAAGAAGAACGCATGAACAGGTACAGACTACACAAACGAACGAACAAACGAAACAGTCCCGTGTGGTGCACAGACAGACACGGAAGACAATCACCCACAAACAAACAGTGTGAACAGCCTACCTTTATATGGTTCTCAATCAGAGGAAACGTCAAACACCTGTCCCTGATTGAGAACCATATAAGGCTAATTACACCTGACCTAAACATAGAAACACAAAACATAGAATGCCCACCCCAACTCACGCCCTGACCAACTAAACACATACAAAATTAACAGAAAACAGGTCAGGAACGTGACAGAACCCCCCCCCTCAAGGTGCGAACTCCGGACGCACCACCAAAAGTCTAGCGGAGGGTCTGGGTGGGCATCTGTCCACGGTGGCGGCTCAGGCTCTGGGCGTGGTCCCCATCCCACCATAGTCAATCCCCGCTTTCGTATCACCCTCTCAATGACCACCCTCCAAATAAACCCACCTAAATTAAGGGGCATTACCGGGATAAGGGGCAGCACCGTGATAAGGGGCAGCTCCGGACTAAGGGGCATCACCAGACTAAGGGGCATCACCAAGATAAGGAGCAGCACCGGGATAAGGGGCAGCTCCGGACTGAGGGACGGCAGCTCCGGACTGAGGGACGGCAGCTCCGGACTGAGGGACGGCAGCTCCGGACTGAGGGACGGCAGCTCCGGACTGGATGGCGGATCCTGGCTGGCTGGCTCCGGCGGATCCTGGCTGGCTGGCTCCGGCGGATCCTGGCTGGCTGGCTCCGGCGGATCCTGGCTGGCTGGCTCCGGCGGATCCTGGCTGGCTGGCTCCGGCGGATCCTGGCTGGCTGGCTCTGGCGGATCCTGGCTGGATGACGGCTCTGGCGGATCCTGGCTGGATGACGGCTCTGGCTGGTCATGGCTGGATGACGGCTCTGGCTGGTCATGGCTGGATGACGGCTCTGGCTGGTCATGGCTGGATGACGGCTCTGGCTGGTCATGGCTGGATGACGGCTCTGGCTGGTCATGGCTGGATGACGGCTCTGGCTGGTCATGGCTTGCTGACGGCTCTGGCTGGTCATGGCTCGCTGACGGCTCTGGCTGGTCATGGCTCGCTGACGGCTCTGGCTGGTCATGTCTGGCGGAAGGCTCTGGCTGATCCTGTCTGGCGGAAGGCTCTGGCTGATCCTGTCTGGCGGAAGGCTCTGGCTGATCCTGTCTGGCAGAAGGCTCTGGCTGATCCTGTCTGGCAGAAGGCTCTGGCTGATCCTGTCTGGCGGAAGGCTTTGGCTGCTCCTGTCTGGCGGAAGGCTCTGGCGGCTCCTGTCTGGCGGAAGGCTCTAGCGGCTCCTGTCTGGCGGACGGCTCTGAAGGCTCATGGCAGACGGGCGGCTTTGCAGGCTCATGGCAGACGGGCGGCTTTGAAGGCTCAGTACCGACGGGCAGATCATGCGGCGCTTAGCAGACGGACAGTTCAGACGGCGTTGGGCAGACGGGCAGTTCAGGCGCCGTTGGGCAGACGGGCAGTTCAGGCGCCGTTGGGCAGACGGGCAGTTCAGGCGCCGTTGGGCAGACGGGCAGTTCAGGCGCCGCTTGGCAGACGGCAGACTCTGGCCGGCTGAGACGCACTGTAGGCCTGGTGCGTGGTACCGGAACTGGAGGTACTGGGCTAAGGACACGCACCTTCAGGCTAGTGCGGGGAACAACAACAGGGCACACTGGACTCTCAAGGCGTACTATAGGCCTGGTGCGTGGTACCGGCACTGGTGTTACCGGGCTGAGGGCACGCACATCAGGGCGAGTACGGGGAGAAGGAACAGTGCGTACAGGGCTCTGGAGACGCACATGAGGCTTGGTGCGTGGTGCCGGAACTGGTGGTACCGGACTGGAGACACGCACCTCAATGCTAGTGCGGGGAGCAGGAACAGGGCACACTGAGTTCTCGAGGCGCACTATAGAACTGGTGCGTGGTACCGGGACTGGTGGTACCGGGCTGAGGGCACGCACCTCAGGGCGAGTGCGGGGAGAATGATCAGTGCGTACAGGGCTCTGGTGACGCACAGGAGGCTTGGTGCGTGATGCCAGCACTGGTGGTACTGGGCTGGAGACACGTATCTCAGGGCTAGTGCGGGGAGCAGTAACAGGACGCACAGGACTCTGGAGACGCACAGGAGGCTTAGTGCGTGGTGTAGGCACTGTCTTAACCAGACGGCTAGCACGCACCTCAGGACGAGTATGGAGAGCTGTTCCCAGTGACATTAACTCACCAACACGTTCATTCGGACGGATGCCGTGCCTCATGCACCAAACCAGTACATCCCTCAAAGCTTTCTCCTCCAATTTCTCCATTAACTCCTCTACTGTCTCTGCGTCACTCACCTCCAAATCCGACCTCACCGGCTCCTTATGTAAAGCAGGAGGAGTTGGCTCAAGTCTCCTGACTGACCCAACTACATTCCCCGAGAGCCCCCCCCCCCCAAGACATTTTTGGGTTTGACTTACGGGCTTCCAGCCTTGTTTCCGTGCTGCCTCCTCATATCGCCGCCTCTCAGCTTTAGCTGCCTACAGCTCTTCTTTGGGGCGGCGATATTCTCCTGGTTGAGCCCAGGGTCCCTTTCCGTCCAATATCTCCTCCCAAGTCCACGAGTCCTGTTTTTTTGGCCGCTGTTGCTGGTTCCTCTCACGCTGCTTGATCCTTGTTTGGTGGGTGATTTTGTAACGGTTGTCCTCCTCCTCTTCGTCCGAAGAGGAGGAGTAGGGATTGGACCAAAGCGCAGCGTTGTGATATGACATAATGAAATTTATTAAAGTAAAAACGAAACGAAACGAACGAAAATACTTAAACAAACTCCAAAACAAATGAACGATGTAGACAGACCTGAACGAGAGAACTTACATATACACGAAGAACGCATGAACAGGTACAGACTACACAAACGAACGAACAAACGAAACAGTCCCGTGTGGTGCACAGACACAGACACGGAAGACAATCACCCACAAACAAACAGTGTGAACAGCCTACCTTTATATGGTTCTCAATCAGAGGAAACGTCAAACACCTGTCCCTGATTGAGAACCATATAAGGCTAATTACACCTGACCTAAACATAGAAACACAAAACATAGAATGCCCACCCCAACTCACGCCCTGACCAACTAAACACATACAAAATTAACAGAAAACAGGTCAGGAACGTGACAGAACGTGACCCTCAAGGTGCGAACTCCGGACGCACCACCAAAAGTCTAGGGGAGGGTCTGGGTGGGCATCTGTCCACGGTGGCGGCTCAGGCTCTGGGCGTGGTCCCCATCCCACCATAGTCAATCCCCACTTTCGTATCCCCCTCTCAATGACCACCCTCCAAATAAACCCACCTAAATTAAGGGGCATTACCGGGATAAGGGGCAGCACCGTGATAAGGGGCAGCACCGTGATAAGGGGCAGCTCCGGACTAAGGGGCATCACCAGACTAAGGGGCATCACCAAGATAAGGAGCAGCACCGGGATAAGGGGCAGCTCCGGACTGAGGGACGGCAGCTCCGGACTGAGGGACGGCAGCTCCGGACTGAGGGACGGCAGCTCCGGACTGAGGGACGGCAGCTCCGGACTGAGGGACGGCAGCTCCGGACTGGATGGCGGATCCTGGCTGGCTGGCTCCGGCGGATCCTGGCTGGCTGGCTGGCTCCGGCGGATCCTGGCTGGCTGGCTCCGGCGGATCCTGGCTGGCTGGCTCCGGCGGATCCTGGCTGGATGACGGCTCTGGCGGATCCTGGCTGGATGACGGCTCTGGCTGGTCATGGCTGGATGACGGCTCTGGCTGGTCATGGCTGGATGACGGCTCTGGCTGGTCATGGCTGGATGACGGCTCTGGCTGGTCATGGCTGGATGACGGCTCTGGCTGGTCATGGCTGGATGACGGCTCTGGCTGGTCATGGCTCGCTGACGGCTCTGGCTGGTCATGGCTCGCTGACGGCTCTGGCTGGTCATGGCTCGCTGACGGCTCTGGCTGGTCATGGCTCGCTGACGGCTCTGGCTGGTCATGGCTCGCTGACGGCTCTGGCTGGTCATGGCTCGCTGACGGCTCTGGCTGGTCATGTCTGGCGGAAGGCTCTGGCTGATCCTGTCTGGCGGAAGGCTCTGGCTGATCCTGTCTGGCGGAAGGCTCTGGCTGATCCTGTCTGGCAGAAGGCTCTGGCTGATCCTGTCTGGCAGAAGGCTCTGGCTGATCCTGTCTGGCGGAAGGCTTTGGCTGCTCCTGTCTGGCGGAAGGCTCTGGCGGCTCCTGTCTGGCGGAAGGCTCTAGCGGCTCCTGTCTGGCGGACGGCTCTGAAGGCTCATGGCAGATGGGCGGCTTTGCAGGCTCATGGCAGACGGGCGGTTCATGCGGCGCTTGGCAGACGGACAGTTCAGACGGCGTTGGGCAGACGGGCAGTTCAGGCGCCGTTGGGCAGACGGGCAGTTCAGGCGCTGTTGGGCAGACGGGCAGTTCAGGCGCCGCTTGGCAGACGGCAGACTCTGGCCGGCTGAGACGCACTGTAGGCCTGGTGCGTGGTACCGGAACTAGAGATACTGGGCTAAGGACACGCACCTTCAGGCTAGTGCGGGGAACAACAACAGGGCACACTGGACTCTCAAGGCGTACTATAGGCCTGGTGCGTTGTACCGGCACTGGTGTTACCGGGCTGAGGGCACGCACATCAGGGCGAGTACGGGGAGAAGGAACAGTGCGTACAGGGCTCTGGAGACGCACATGAGGCTTGGTGCGTGGTGCCGGAACTGGTGGTACCGGACTGGAGACACGCACCTCAATGCTAGTGCGGGGAGCAGGAACAGGGCACACTGAGTTCTCGAGGCGCACTATAGAACTGGTGCGTGGTACCGGGACTGGTGGTACCGGGCTGAGGGCACGCACCTCAGGGCGAGTGCGGGGAGAATGATCAGTGCGTACAGGGCTCTGGAGACGCACAGGAGGCTTGGTGCATGATGCCAGCACTGGTGGTACTGGGCTGGAGACACGTATCTCAGGGCTAGTGCGGGGAGCAGTAACAGGACGCACAGGACTCTGGAGACGCACAGGAGGCTTAGTGCGTGGTGTAGGCACTGTCTTAACCAGACGGCTAGCACGCACCTCAGGACGAGTATGGAGAGCTGTTCCCAGTGACATTAACTCACCAACACGTTCATTCGGACGGATGCCGTGCCTCATGCACCAAACCAGTACATCCCTCAAAGCTTTCTCCTCCAATTTCTCCATTAACTCCTCTACTGTCTCTGCGTCACTCACCTCCAAATCCGACCTCACCGGCTCCTTATGTAAAGCAGGAGGAGTTGGCTCAAGTCTCCTGACTGACCCAACTACATTCCCCGAGAGCCCCCCCCCCCAAGACATTTTTGGGTTTGACTTACGGGCTTCCAGCCTTGTTTCCGTGCTGCCTCCTCATATCGCCGCCTCTCAGCTTTAGCTGCCTACAGCTCTTCTTTGGGGCGGCGATATTCTCCTGGTTGAGCCCAGGGTCCCTTTCCGTCCAATATCTCCTCCCAAGTCCACGAGTCCTGTTTTTTTGGCCGCTGTTGCTGGTTCCTCTCACGCTGCTTGATCCTTGTTTGGTGGGTGATTTTGTAACGGTTGTCCTCCTCCTCTTCGTCCGAAGAGGAGGAGTAGGGATTGGACCAAAGCGCAGCGTTGTGATATGACATAATGAAATTTATTAAAGTAAAAACGAAACGAAACGAAACGAAACAAACGAAAATACTTAAACAAACTCCAAAACAAATGAACGATGTAGACAGACCTGAACGAGAGAACTTACATATACACGAAGAACGCATGAACAGGTACAGACTACACAAACGAACGAACAAACGAAACAGTCCCGTGTGGTGCACAGACACAGACACGGAAGACAATCACCCACAAACAAACAGTGTGAACAGCCTACCTTTATATGGTTCTCAATCAGAGGAAACGTCAAACACCTGTCCCTGATTGAGAACCATATAAGGCTAATTACACCTGACCTAAACATAGAAACACAAAACATAGAATGCCCACCCCAACTCACGCCCTGACCAACTAAACACATTACAAAATTAACAGAAAACAGGTCAGGAACGTGACAATAATATCTGAGTGTTGGAGCGTGCCTCTGGCTATCCGTACATTTTTAAAACAAGAAAATTGTACCGTTTGCTTTGCTTAATATAAGGAATTTGAAGTGATTTATACTTTTACTTTTGATACTTAAGTATATTTTAGCAATTATATTTACCCTTGATACTTAAGTATATTTAAAACCAAATACTTTAAGAATTTTTCTCAAGTAGAATTTTACAGGGTGACTTTAACTTTTACTTGAGTAACTTTCTATTAAGGTATCTATACTTCTACTCAAGTATGACAATTGGGTACTTTCTCCACCACTGGATACACCGAATGTATTTCAAAATAGAATTGAAACTGTCACACCCTGACCGTAGATGGCTTTGTATGTTTCTATTTTTTGTTTGGTCAGGGTGTGATGTGGGTGGGAATTCTATGTTTGTATGTCTAGATTTTGTATTTCTATGTTTTGGCCTGGTATGGTTCCCAATCAGAGGCAGCTGTCTATCGTCGTCTCTGATTGAGAACCAGACTTAGGTAGCCTGTTTTCCCACTGGTAGTGGTGGGTAGTTATTTTCTGTTTAGTGTTTGTATCACCTGTCAGAACTGTTTCGGTTATTCCTTTTGTTATTTTGTATTTAGTGTTCAGTTTCGAATAAATAATATGAACACGTATCACGCTGCACCTTGGTCCTCACCTTCTTCCTCTGAATGCCGTGACAGAAACACCCAAAGAGTGTTGTGAAAACACTTTGGGCGTTTCAGACCATGTAAAAGACAGCATCAAAACACAAAAATAATGTTCTGCCAGACTGTCTCTCATACAATCAAATCGTTTTTAATTGAAAATGGTTTATAACATAAATATTGATTGATGATTTTCCCTCAATAATTTGATAAAACATTTTTTTAAAGACACTGAGAATTGAATACTTTATATATATATATATATATACATATATATTTAACTTCATGGGCACAATGTATGAATTTCTGGTTGGATCAGAATCGCTGTTATAACCGTTGACCAGTACGGAGAATTAAGTAAAACCACAAGTTCAAATCCCCATCTCCATACATGGCTAATTTAGGAAAGGGACAATTTTAGCTAGCTAGCCACTGAAGGACAACAACACAACGACATGCAACAATTCAAGTTGTTTCTGTCAATGATTTATTGCTCTCAATGTGATTGGAGTGAAGCCAAAACCAATTCACAGTTGAGGTCACTTAGTTTAGCTCAACGCTGATTGATTATTATTTTATACTTTCTTTTATCAAGGGAGGCCAAATGCTAGCTGGCTAACCTTGCATTCAATGCTAAGGGGGCGGCAACAATGCCATATTGTCACGTTCCTGACCTTGTTTTCCTTTTGTATAGTTGTGTTTAATGGGTCAGGACGTGAGCTGGGTGGGCAGTCTGTGTTGTTTGTTCTATGTTAAGTGTCAGGTTTAATTGACCTTGTATGGCTCTCAATCAGAGGCAGGTGTTTTACGTTTTCCTCTGATTGAGAACCATATATAGGTAGGTTGTTTCACATTGTTTGTTGTGGGTGGTTGTCTTCCATGTCTGTATGTCTACCACACGGGACTGTTTCGTTTGTCGTTCGTGTATGTAGTCTGTTCCTGTTCGTGCGTTCTTCGTAGTTTGTAAGTTCTCAAGTCAGGTCTGTCTACATCGTTTATTTGTTTTGTAGTCTGTTAAAGTGTTTTCGTGTTTCATCTTACTTTAATAAACTTCATTATGCCATATAACAACGCTGCGCTTTGGTCCAATCCCTACTCCTCCTCTTCGGATGAAGAGGAGGAGAACGATCGTTACACATATTATTTTTGATCAGAAATCAACAGATATATATATGGCCTACACATAGAGAGACAGAGGGGCGCTGTTTCGCAAATCTAGTCTCACTAACAAACACTGCTACTATGTGCAAGCCCCAGCTAGCTCTCTCTGCCTGTCACCAAGGCCCATGGCAAACCACAGCAAAAAAAAAATGGATAACATAATGTTAGTTAGATTGAATGAATCAATGTGTATTAAGATAAAAAATGCAATTGCGTTTAAAGTGTATGTGAAAGAGAATGTGTTGTGTGATGTGCTACAAAGTCAGCTTTATAATCCGGAAGTCCTCCTGTAGCTAGCACTTGCTCTACCTAGTTAGCTAGCTATGCTTCAAAGGGGGCACAGTGGGGCTGCTGGTGCCTCATGTCTTGGCCCTACGGGTGAATGAATGGTTCTAGCTAGCTAATGATAATACTGTCAAATTACTGTCAAACAAAACACTTTGTTTGGACTGTGTAGAGCAAGGTTCTCCAACCCTGTTTCCGGAGTGCTACATGTTGAAATTACTTAGTAAATTCGCTACCTGACTAACTATCCATTTTTTTATAATACAGCTGTCATTGTCACTGTAGCCTGCACATCTTCATTTTTTCACAGCTGTCACAAATCCTGTTTTGCCCCAGAGCAGTTTTTCTCGTTGTCATTTGCCTATGATTCTTGGAGATCCTGAATGGTTTTGTGATACTGTCAACTCTGTGGTATTAAGCACATAACTATTTTATAACAAATTAATGTACATTTTCTTAAGATGCCTGTGCACACTCTAGAATGACATATGACATGGTTATGACGCCCATCATTCCATTAAATGTAATAATGTGGCACAGAGTTTGATATATTATATAACGCCCTGTTATAACATCTGGTTGGTAGACACTTACAGTATGCCACATGTAATAACATTTGGCATAGGTTGTCATGCACACTGTGTAATAACAGTTGTTATTGGCAGTTGACATTAGAACATATGACAACAGGATGAATAGTCATCTATAACACCCATTATAACTAGTTTTATAACATCTTATGCCGTTACTATTTCAAACTATGATAGCTTATGAAACATGTTATAATTAAGCAATAAGGCCTGATTAGGTGTGGTATATGGCGTTGCGTTGTGCCCAAGAACAGCCCTTAGCTGTGGTATATTGGCAATATACCACAAACCCCTGAGGTGCTTTATTGCAATTATAAACTGGTTACCAATGTAATTAGAGCAGTAAAAATAAATGTTGTCATACCCGTGGTTTAGGGTCTGATATACCATGGTTTTCAGCCAATCAGCATAGCTGTTATAATGGAAAGGGAAAGGACACCTACAGTAAAATGTTACCGACTAACTTATCTTTTCTCATGTCCTTTGTTTGAGCATAACACTGTACATTTGACCTTTTGGAATGACCGATTAGGAGTACTGTCACGTTCCTGACCTGTTTTCTGTTACTTTTGTATGTGTTTAGTTGGTCAGGGCGTGAGTTGGGGTGGGCATTCTATGTTTTGTGTTTCTATGTTTAGGTCATTTGTAATTAGCCTTATATGGTTCTCAATCAGGGACAGGTGTTTGACGTTTCCTCTGATTGAGAACCATATAAAGGTAGGCTGTTCACACTGTTTGTTTGTGGATGATTGTCTTCCGTGTCTGTGTATGTTGCACCACACGGGACTGTTTCGGTTTGTTCGTTCGTTTGATGTAGTCTGTTCCTTTTCGTGAGTTCTTCGTGTATTTATGTAAGTTCCATGTTCAGGTCTGTCTACGTCGTTTTGTTATTTTGTAGTTTGTTGAAGTGTTTTCGGTTTTCGTCTTTACTTTAATAAACTTCATTATGTCCAAATTCCACGCTGCGCTTTGGTCCAATCCCTACTCCTCCTCTTCTTCCAAAGAGGAGGAGGACAGCCGTTACAGAATCACCCACCAACCATGGAGCAAGCAGCATGAGAGGAACCAGCAGCAGCGGCCAAAGAACCAGGACTCGTGGACTTGGGAAGAAATATTGGACGGAAAGGGACCCTGGGCTCAACCAGGAGAATATCGCCGCCCCAAAGCTGAGCTGGAGGCAGCGAAAGCAGAGAGGCGGCGTTTCGAGGAGCTAGCTCGGAAGCAGGAGAAGGATCTGGGCTACACTACGTGGGAGGAGATCGACAGGTGGGCGATCAACCCAGGGCGAGTGCCGGAGCCCGCCTGGGATTCTCTGGCGCAGTGCGAGGAGGGATACCGGCGAATGGAGGCAGCACGACGACGCGGTAGGAAGCCTGTGAGTAAACCCCAAACATTTCTTGGGGGGGGGCTAAGAGGGAGAGTGGCGAAGTCAGGTAGGAGACCTGCGCCTACTCCCTGTACTTACCGTGGAGAGCGAGAGTACGGGCAGACACCGTGTTACGCAGTAGAGCGCATGGTGTCTCCTGTACGTGTGCATAGCCCGGTGCGGGTTATTCCACTTCCCCGCACTGGCAGGGCTAGATTGAGTATTGAGCCGGATGTCATGAAGCCGGCCCTACATATCTGGCCACCAGTGCGTCTCCTCGGGCCGGCTTACATGGCACCAGCCTTACGCATGGTGTCCCCGGTTCGCCTACATAGCCCGGTGCGGGTTATTCCACCTCCCCGCACTGGTCGGGCGACGGGGAGCATACAACCAGGTAAGGTTGGGCAGGCTCAGTGCTCAAGGGAGCCAGTACACCTGCACGGTCCGGTATTTCCGGCGCCACCTCCCCGCTCCAGGCCAGTACCACCAGTGCCTACACCACGCACCAGGCTTCCAGTGCGTCTCCAGAGCCCTGTTCCTCCTCCACGCACTCTCCCTGTGGTGCGTGTCTCCAGCCCAGTGCCTCCAGTCCCGGCACCACGCATCAAGCCTCCTGTGCGTCTCCAGAGCCCTGTACGCACTGTTCCTTCTCCCCGTACTCGCCCTGATGTGCGTGCCCTCAGCCCGGTACCACCAGTGCCGGTACCACGCACCAGGCCTATAGTACGCCTTGAGAGTCCAGTGTGCCCTGTTGTTGTTCCCCGCACTAGCCTGAAGGTGCGTGTCTTTAGCCCGGTACCTCCAGTTCCGGCACCACGCACCAGGCCTACAGTGCGTCTCAGCCGGCCAGAGTCTGCCGTCTGCCCAGCGGCGCCTGAACTGCCCGTCTGCCCAGCGGCGCCTGAACTGCCCGTCTGCCCAACGGCGCCTGAACTGCCCGTCTGCCCAACGCCGTCTGAACTGTCCGTCTGCCAAGCGCCGCATGAACTGCCCGTCTGTATTGAGCCTTCAAAGCCGCCCCTGCCATGAGCCTGCAAAGCCGCCCGTCTGCCATGAGCCTACAGAGCCGTCCGCCAGACAGGAGCCGCTAGAGCCTTCCGCCAGACAGGAGCCGCTAGAGCCTTCCGCCAGACAGGAGCAGCCAAAGCCTTCCGCCAGACAGGATCAGCCAGAGCCTTCTGCCAGACAGGATCAGCCAGAGCCTTCCGTCAGACAGGATCAGCCAGAGCCTTCCGCCAGACATGACCAGCCAGAGCCGTCAGCGAGCCATGACCAGCCAGAGCCGTCAGCGAGCCATGACCAGCCAGAGCCGTCATCCAGCCATGACCAGCCAGAGCCGTCATCCAGCCATGACCAGCCAGAGCCGTCATCCAGCCATGACCAGCCAGAGCCGTCATCCAGCCATGACCAGCCAGAGCCGTCATCCAGCCATGACCAGCCAGAGCCGTCATCCAGCCATGACCAGCCAGAGCCGTCATCCAGCCATGACCAGCCAGAGCCGTCATCCAGCCAGGATCCGCCAGAGCCGTCATCCAGCCAGGATCCGCCAGAGCCAGCCAGCCAGGATCCGCCAGAGCCAGCCAGCCAGGATCCGCCAGAGCCAGCCAGCCAGGATCCGCCATCCAGTCCGGTGCTGCCGTCCCTCAGTCCGGAGCTGCCGTCCCTCAGTCCGGAGCTGCCGTCCCTCAGTCCGGAAATGCGTCCCTCAGTCCGGAGCTGCCGTCCCTCAGTCCGGAGCTGCCGTCCCTCAGTCCGGAGCTGCCCCTTATCCCGGTGCTGCTCCTTATCCCGGTGATGCCCCTTAATTTAGGTGGGGTTATTTGGAGGGTGGTCATTGAGAGGGGGATAAAAAAGCGGGGATTTATTATGGTGGGATGGGGACCACGCCCAGAGCCTGAGCCGCCACCGTGGACAGACGCCCACCCAGACCCTCCCCTAGACTTTTGGTGGTGCGTCCGGAGTTCGCACCTTGAGGGGGGGGTTCTGTCACGTTCCTGACCTGTTTTCTGTTATTGTTGTATGTGTTTAGTTGGTCAGGGCGTGAGTTGGGGTGGGCATTCTATGTTTTGTGTTTCTATGTTTAGGTCATTTGTAATTAGCCTTATATGGTTCTCAATCAGGGACAGGTGTTTGACGTTTCCTCTGATTGAGAACCATATAAAGGTAGGCTGTTCACACTGTTTGTTTGTGGGTGATTGTCTTCCGTGTCTGTGTATGTTGCACCACACGGGACTGTTTCGGTTTGTTCGTTCGTTTGATGTAGTCTGTTCCTGTTCGTGAGTTTTTCGTGTATTTATGTAAGTTCCATGTTCAGGTCTGTCTACGTCGTTTCGTTATTTTGTAGTTTGTTGAAGTGTTTTCGGTTTTCGTCTTTACTTTAATAAACTTCATTATGTCCAAATTCCACGCTGCGCTTTGGTCCAATCCCTACTCCTCCTCTTCTTCCGAAGAGGAGGAGGACAGCCGTTACAAGTACGTAAACACACCATATAGAACAAGGAATATACAGTAAGAGCAGGGACTTCCAATTACAGGACCTATTTCTGCAGTAGACAAGATTCAAAACATCATCATGGTATTTAGGAGCTTTCGTACGAGGAAACAGCATCAAAAGAGAAGGGATCCAATTCTGCACTACTCAGGACTCGATACACCATAACAGCGTTTTTCAACCTTTTCCGGGTTAGTTCTCCCAGTCTCTGGCAAGGTGTTGCACAACTCTTGATTATGTGGTGTTACAACACACCATGTCATGTTTCAGGACACCTCAGGATGAATGTTTCAGGACACATTAAATCTGTCCCTATACCCTCGCAACCATGTGTTTCAATACTCCAGAAAAGTTAAGGTTTGGTCTCCTTTAAGGTGATGGCAGCTCAGTTGCCATTAGTTTTGAAGTTTTACAAAGCACTTCCTTTTAACAGTGTGCTCAGTTGATTTCTTTGGAATTCTCTTTCGTGAATTGAAATGTTTGGATTGGCCAGTTTACAATGACTTCCTATTTACTGAAAATATTCTGACGATTCAAACTCTAACCCTATAACGGCTGTTTTTATAGCATAGTTCTCATGACTTACGGTTATGGGTAAAAACAGTGTTGCTACTTCCTGTACATACTCTCACTCTGTTTCCCTCAGATCCCGTGTTTGATGGGAGCTATTTGAATGTGCGTCAGTGGTGTGAATAGTGTGATCTCTGCCCACTATTATGTGAGCTAAACGTACTGGAAACGCTTAATCACCAGTCGCCATAGTGATGAACTTGGTGCTTTTCAGCAATTCATTCTCTTTTGTTCTCTGTTTGTTTTATTTTGTCAGGGAATTTATTTGCCTGGCTTCCCAAACTCCTTGCTCCGGCCAAACTCTACGCCACGCCCACAGACGATAGTGTCTGCTCCGCAATGAGTCTGGATCTGAGTACCTAACCAACGATTTCGAGAAAGGAAAAACATTCTAGCCATTCTGATTTGTCCCAGAAACTGATGGGTTGGACTAGAGCCAGAACACACTTGGGTAAAGTGGCAGTTTGAAAATTCGGCATTTGCTTTGATACTCTGATTGGTTAGAGATGATTCAATAGCTGATGACTTTGTTTTGTACAACACCCCTCATTTTGAAGTCACCACAAATGACTTCAATGAGGGCAGTCTCAGACTGAAGTATGTAACGAATGATAGAGCAGCGGAGGAATTGAGTTTGAGTCGTCAGGCAAGGAATTTATGCAATTATATACAAAGAATTTAAAATTTGTGCCCTTTCAGATTTGATAAACCTTTCAGGGACTTAAATCCTAGTACTATGAACGTCTGTTCAAAGTACTTATAGTTCTTAAATCTGCAAACACAATTTTAATGGGATAAAGCAATTGTATTGAAGAATAGGCAATTTTGTACATGGTGATAAATGAATCCCTTATGCAATGTTTCATATTGATGCTGTTTTTATAACGCAAGAATAATATACCATCAGTATAACTTTCTGTCTCTTTCAGTTAGACCAACACCTCAAACCACTCATCGAGAATGCTAACTATGTCCCCATCATTGTGGTTTTGTTTGTTATGGTGGTTTCTGAAATTACTGGCTCTATTTTTGGAAGGAACATTTCCAAAGGATAATTTGTTACTACAAAATGAATGATATTGAGAAATGTACGGCAGCTTCCTGTTTTTAGGATGGTAAAAGTTCAAAAGTTTGAGGTCACTTACAAATGTCCTTGTATTTGAAAGAAAACTTTAAAAAATTGTCCATTTATAATAACATCAAATTGGTCAGAAATACAGTGTAGACATTGTTAATGTTGTAAATGACTATTGTATCTGGAAACGGCAGATTTTTTTATGGAATATCTAAATAGTCTTACAGAGACCCATTATCAGCAACCATCACTCCTTGTGTTCCAATGGCACGTTGTGTTAACTAATCCAAGTTTATAATTTTAAAAGAATAATTGATCATTACAAAACCCTTTTGCAATTATGTTAGCATAGCTGAAAACGGTTGTTCTGATTAAAGAAGCAATAAAACCGGCCTTCTTTAGACTAGTTGAGTATCTGGAGCATCAGCAGTTGTGGGTTTGACTATAGGCTCAAAATGGCCAGAAACAAATAACTTTCTTCTGAAACTTGTCAATCTATTCTGTTCTGAGAAATGAAGGCTATTCCATTCGAGAAATTGCAAAGAAACTGAAGATCTCGTACAACACTGTGTACTACTCCCTACACAGAACAGCGCAAACTGTCTCTAACCAGAATATAAAGAGGAGTGGGAGGCCCCGGTGCACACCTGAGCAAGAGGACAAGTACATTAGAGTGTCTAGATTGAGAAACAGACGCCTCACAAGTCCTCAACTGGCAGCTTCATTAAATAGTACCCACAAAACACCAGTCTCAACGTCAACAGTGAAGACGCGACTCCGGGATGCTGGCCTTCCAGGCAAAGTTGTAAAGTAAAAGCCATATCTCAGACTGGCCAAAAAAAATAAAAGATGGCCAAAAGAACACAGACACTGGACAGAGGAACTCTGCCTAGAAGGCCAGCAGTGGGAGAGGCAGGAATAAGATTGTCTTATGACAATAAAACAGTATGACCTCTATTAACTGGAACATTTCTGTCTACCTAATAAGCCATGATCACTTTCTTTCCCACTGTTTAGATGTAGCCTATCTTTGTATCGCTGAAAGTGTGCATATGGTCACCATAGCCTAGTGGTTAGAGTTTTGGGACAGTAACCAAAAGGCATGCTGCATCGAATCCCCAAGCTGACAAGATAAAAATCTGTCATTGCCCCTGAGCAAGGCACTTAATTCACTGTTCCCCGGGTGCCGAAGACGTGGATGTCAGTTAAGGGAGACCCCCGCACCTCTATGATTCAGAGGGTTTGGGTTAAATGCGGGAGACACAATTCAGTTGAATGCATTCAGTTGTACAGCTGACTAAGTTTCCCTATATGGCCATGATTTGAAGTATTTGTTTTGACTTTATCCTGTGATAAAGAATTGCAAATTGCTAGGATTAATAAAAGGTTGCTTAGCTTACACTGTAGCAGGCAATTTTTCCAACTGCTTGGGGGAAACATGGTTCACCCAACATAAGTGAGACATATTTTGCTAAGTCTGTGTAGTCATCAATACTGCTGAAATCAGTTATTTTCACAATAATTTAAAAAAAGAGTTAGTCTAAATCTGTAAGGCTCTGGCCCCTCAAGATAACCATTATTTGAGTCTGTAGCTCAAAGGTCATACCACTGGCAGGAGCTGAGATCTTGTCTGAACCATTTCACCACAATATTCTGCTTTTAATGACTCAAGTGAAAACGCAGTATCAAAACAAGCGACACATAATCTACGTCTTTGCTAAGGAAGAGGCTACAGTTTATTGTGGTCTTTCTGCTTCCTCTCTGATATTATGGAGCGTTTCGTGTTTGTGAGTATTTGTATTTATTATGGATCCCCATTATGGATCCCCATTGCCAAGGCAAAATTAAGGCAGTTATACAATTTTTTAAACATTACAATACATTCATTACAGAATTCACAAAACACTAAGTGTGTGCCCTCAGGCCCATACTCCACTACCACATATCTACAACACAAAATCCATGTGTACGTGTGTGTATAATGCGTATGTTATCATGTGTGTTTGCATGTGTCTGTGCCTATGTTTGTGTTGCTTCACAGTCTCCGCTGTTCCAGAAGGTATATTTTTCTCTGTTTTTTTTTATCGGATTCTACTGCTTGCATCAGTTACCTGATGTGGAATAGAGTTCCATGTAGTCAAGGCTCTATGTAGTACTGTTCTGGACATGGGGACTGTGAAGAGACCTCTGGTGGCATGTCTTGTGGGGTATGCATGGGTGTCTGAGCTGAGTGATAGTCGTTTAAACAGACAGCTCGGTGCTTTCAACATGTCAACACCTTTCACAAATACAAGTGGTGATGAAGTCAATCTCTCCTCTAATTTGAGCCAGGAGAGATTGACATGCATATTATTAGTGTTTGCTCTCTGTGTACATCCAAGGGCCAAATATACTTCCCTGTTCTGAGCCAATTGCAATTTCCCGAAGTTTCTCTTTGTGGCACCTGACCACATGACTGAACCGTAGTCCAGGTGCGACAAAACTAGGTCCTGTAGGACCTGCTCTGGTGGATAGTGTTGTTAAGAAGGTAGAGTAACGCTTTATTATGGACAGACTGTTTTGACCATGACAGTTTACAATCCAGGGTTACTCCAAGCAGTTTAGTCACATCAACTTGCTCAAATTCCACATTATTTATTACAAGATTTAGTTGAGGTTTAGAGTTTAGTGAATGATTTGTCCCAAATACAATGCTTTTAGTTTTCAAAATATTTAGGACTAACTTATTCCTTGCCACCCATTCTGAAACTAACTGCAGCTCTTTTTTAAGTGTTGCAGTCATTTCAGTTGATGTAGTAGCTGACGTGTATAGTGTTGAGTCATCTGCATACATAGACACACTGGCTATACTCAAAGCTAGTGGCGTGTCATTAGTAAAGATTGAAAAAAGTAAGGGGCCTAGACAGCTGCCCTGGGGAATTCTTGATTATATTATGATGGAGAGGCTTCCATTAAAGAACACCCTCTGTATTCTGTTAGACAGGTAACTCTTTATCCACAATGTAGTAGGCAGTGTAAAGCCATAACACATATGTTTTTCCAGCAGCAGACTATGATCGATAATGTCAAAAGCTGCACTGAAGTCTAACAAAACAGCCCCCACAATCTTCTTGTCATCAATTTCTCTTAGCCAATCATCAGTCACTTGCGTAAGTGCTTGATGAATGTCCTTCCCTATAAGCGTGCTGAATTTGTTTCTTGTAAAATAGCATTCTATCTGCTCAAACACCATTTTTTCCTAAACTTTACTAAGGGTTGGTAACAGGCTGATTGATCAGCTATTTGAGCCCATAAAGGAGGCTTTACTATTCTTAGGTAGCGCAATGACTTTTGCTTCCCTCCAGGCCGGAAGTTGCACACTTTCTAGTAGGCTTAAATTGAAGATGTGGCAAATAGGAGTGGCTATATCATCTGCTATTATCCTCAGTAATTTAACATCCAATTTGTCAGACCCTGGAGCCTTGTCATTGTTGATAGACAACAACAAAAATGGACCTCTTCCACACTCACTTTACGGAATTCAAAATTACAATTCTTGTCTTTCATAATTTGGTCAGATATACTTGGATGTGTAGTGTCAGCGTTTGTTGCTAGTATGTCATGCCTAAAAATCTGTAAAAGTATTTGGCAATATCAGTCTGTTTTGTAGTGAATGAGCCATCTGATTCAATGAATGATGGAGCTGAGTTTGCCTTTTTTAATTTCATTGAAGGTGCTCCAAAGCTTTTTACTATCATTTTTTATGTCATTTATCTTTGTTTCATAGTGTAGTTACTTCTTATTTTTATTAAGTTTAGTCACATGATCTCTCAATTTGCAGTATGTTTGCCAATCGGATGTGCAGTCAGACTTATTGCCATTCCTTACAATTTTTTCAATTCCTCATCAGTCCACGGGAATTTAATAGACTTTACAGTCATTTTCTTAATGGGTACATGCTTATTAGTAACTGGGATAAGCAATTTCATAAATGTGTCAAGTACAACGTCTGTTTGCTCCTCAGTACACACCACGGACCAACAAATATTCTTTGCATCAACAACATAGGAATCACTACAAAACTTATTGTATGACCTCTTATACACTATATTAGGCCCAGCCTTTGGAACTTTGGTTTTCCTAGATATGGCTACTGTATTGTGATCACTACATCCGATGGATGTGGATACTGCTTTCAAGCCCATTTCTGCAACATTAGTAAAGATGTGATCAATACATGTTGATGATTTCATTCCTGTGCTGTTTGTAACTACCCTAGTAGGTTGACTGTTAACCTGAACCAGGTTGCAGGTACTGGTTACAGTTTGAAGCTTTTTCTTGAGTGGGCAGCTTGATGAAAGCCAGTCAATATTTTAATCACCCAGAAAATATACCTCTCTGTTGATATCACATACATTATCAAGCATTTCACACATGTTAACAGATGCTGAATGTTAGTACTTGGTGGTCTATGGCAGCATCCCACAGAAATGGGCTTTAGGTGAGGCAGATGAACCTGTAGACATATTACTTCAACAGTATTTAACATGAGATCCTCTCTAATCTTTACAGGAATGTGGTTCTATATATAAACAGCAACACCTCCACCACTGGCATTTCAGTTTTTTCTGTAAATGTTATAAACTTGTATTGCCTTGTATTGCTACCACTATATCATCAAATTGAGTTTGAGATAGTCAGAATATGACTGTCATCTGTTACTAGTAAGTTACTAATTTCATGAACCTTGTTTCGTAAGCTACATATGTTAACGTGGGCAATTTTGAGCACTTTTCTGGGATGCTTGCTTGTTTTCATTGCTTTACTGGGAACCTTAGCAGAAGTAGATATTCTCATTCGTTATTTATGTTAGTGCAGGGTGAGCTACACACAGTGGACTTCCTACAAGGGCACACCGCCTCAGTGCTAACATCATAAATCTGGTTCATAGACACATGATTGCTTCATACAATAGTTGATCTTATTAGCAGAGGCATTCAGGACAGTTAGAGGGACATATATTAGGTTACTTACATTGTGTCTACCAATGCCCCTGGTATAATGTACATTTGCTAAAGCGTGATGATGACTCAGTGACACAATGATAGGGATTAACTGAGCTGGGCTTGGGTCATTGATAAGTCATTGTCTCAACGCAGCCTTATAATGCTGTGAAAAGATCCAGGAACCCAAATTATTTGGGTGGATCCCATCCTCCTTATAAAATGTGGTTTGTTTCCAAAAGGTATTGAAATTGTCAACAAAAGTTACACCCATTGAGCTGCAGTAATCACGCAGCCAGTTGTGAAGAGAAAGAATCTGTCACGATCGTCAAAGGTAGAGAGTGAGGACCAAGGCGCAGCATGTGGAAAATAAGCCATCTTCTTTTATTTAGAAGAGAACCAACACAAAACGAAACCACTTTAACAAACTAACAAAATAACAAAACTGACGAACGTGAAGCTACGAATGAACTAGTGCATACATGCAACATAGAACATCGACATAGACACAGCGACAATCACCCACAAACAAACAGTGAGAAACAACCTCCCTATGTATGTCTCTCAATCAGAGGAAAACGAAAACACCTGTCTCTGATTGAGAGCCATACAAGGTCAATTAACCCTTTAACCCAACATAGAAACACAACACATAGAAATGCCCACCCAGCTCACGCCCTGACCAATAAACACATACAAAACAAGAGAAAACAGGTCAGGAACGTGACAGAATCCTGCTAAAGCGTTCAATGCCACGGTTCAGAGAGGGCACAGGGCCAGATATGATGGGTCTTTTATTAGTGTCTAGCAGAGAGTCAGTCAGCTCTTTTTAATCCAGTTTCAACTGTTCAGATCTGCACTTCATAATGTCATTAAAACCCACATGGACTACGATAGAATCGATGTCCATGTCCTGACGTAGTACATTCGGGAGCAGCTTAGTAATGTCATTTACTCGAGCTCGGGGATATGACATTGTTTTTGCACCAGGAACAGTCACATTTCTTACCATGGAGCTGCCCAAAATCACGGCTGGCGAGAAGGACAAGGTGATCCGCCCACTCCCACACTTCACAGGATGGTGCAGGCCTCCGACAGATGGAGAAGCCCCGCTCGATACAAAGCCGGGATGGAAGATTGCCGACATTGACTTAGGGCTTTCATTGCCTGGTTGAGCTCCTAGGGCTTTCATTGCCTGGTTGAGACGATACATCCCATACACGGCAGCCAAAATCAGGACCACGCCTGTGGCCACCAGCAGGATATGGAGGGCCATATCCAAGCGTATGCCCCGTCGGACGGGGAGAGATTCAGAGCTCAGAGGCTTGAATGTGTGGTCGTCGTCAAGAATGTCGGTGGTCAGTGTGGTGATTGGACTGCCCCTAAACACTCTTGTGGTGATTGGACTGCACCTAAACACTCTTGTGGTGATTGGACTGCCCCTAAACACTCTTGTGGTGATTGGACTGCCCCTAAACACTCGTGTGGTGATTGGACTGCCCCTAAACACTCTTGTGGTGATTGGACTGCCCCTAAACACTCTTGTGGTGATTGGACTGCCCCTAAACACTCTTGTGGTGATTGGACTGCCCCTAAACACTCTTGTGGTGATTGGACTGCCCCTAAACACTCTTGTGGTGATTGGACTGCCCCTAAACACTCTTGTGGTGATTGGACTGCCCCTAAACACTCTTGTGGTGATTGGACTGCCCCTAAACACTCTTGTGGTGATTGGACTGCCCCTAAACACTCTTGTGGTGATTGGACTGCCCCTAAACACTCTTGTGGTGATTGGACTGCCCCTAAACACTCTTGTGGTGATTGGACTGCCCCTAAACACTCTTGTGGTGATTGGACTGCCCCTAAACACTCTTGTGGTGATTGGACTGCCCCTAAACACTCTTGTGGTGATTGGACTGCCCCTAAACACTCTTGTGGTGATTGGACTGCCCCTAAACACTCTTGTGGTGATTGGACTGCACCTAAACACTCTTGTGGTGATTCTGACACTCTCTGTAGGAGCTTCTGTTTGTTGGATTGATGGAGCCTCGGATACAGTGTCTGTCTCCCTAGGAGCTGATGCTTCAACCATAGTAAAAACATGGATGAATTCAGTCAAAGCTGATTGAGGATGTGGTAACATAACACTTAAACTCTTCATGGAGTAGTGAGCAGTGGATGGTACAGATTACCACATATCACATCCGTCCAATCACTATCACGAACACCTCGGATGGGATGTGGGCAATCTGGTTGTTGTGCAGTGTGAGGTCCAGATTGGCCAACTCATCGAAGGCTCCTGCCTCTAGCTTGTTGTTGTAGAGCATGAGGAACTGCAGCCGCGTCAGCGAGTAGAACACGGTGGGTGGGGGGGCAATTGCTGCAGACAGTTCCTCCCCAGGTTGAGGAAGAATTCGGAAGCTAGGTGAGCGATGGCGTTGTTGCTGACCTCCAGCTCGATCAGGCTCTGCCAAACCTCAAGCAGTACGGATCAAAGGACTAGACTGTTGGCGTCCAGATGGAGCTGCTCCAGGCTGACCAGGGTGTTGAAGACCCGGGGAGGGAGGTTGACTTTGAAGGACAGCATGACAGAATTAGCTGCGAAGCCACGTGGAAGGGATCGTTCGATTGCACCGATCACTTCCCTGAGTGTTAGCTACCGGTGATTTAAGTTAGTTGAAATTTGTCTGTTTAAAGAAAACCAAACAAATTATTTGTTTCTCCTGGCCAATAGACAAATTTTAATACTGAACTTCCTCTTTAATTGGCTCCATTCACAATTTCAGAAGACTAGTCTAATTGTAACATTGTAGTGGGTTTTCTCTTTTTTTCCACTGAAACCCCCCTTTCTTATTTTGGGTCTGCTTGCGTGCATTTGTGTGAGGCTGCAAGCTTAGCTGTTTGTCTGCGGTTTTTGTTTTTGTTTTGACTAGGCCATCAGTGATGAATAGTTCAGCCCATCCTGTTGTCAGCTCTTTTTTTTGAGTCAGTGTTGCTTCAAGGCCACAAGTCACCAGTTTCTCTCTGATAATCCATTGTTATTTTCTGACAGTGTAGCTGATGGCACAGACTGACTGGTTTCCCAAAGGCCTCCATCCTCTACGATCTATCTCTGTGTATGATTCAGATAGAGCCCTATCAGTGAAGCTGACCTGACCTATGACTCAGCTCCCATCAGTCTCTCTTCCTGAAATACCAATTACACACGTAGCCAAGACAAAGGTTAGCATGATAATATATTATTTATTCAATGTAGGAAACAGTAACACATTCAAAAAGCAATACTTTATAATATTTGACTATGGAAAGTAAAATGAATTGCACCACTGCCCCCATTTACCACTAGGGGAAGACAAAGTCAACGTTTTGAGAAGAGGGCGGTTCCTCTGGGTGTGGAAACTATGGACCAAGGCCTTTACCAGCAGATCTTTGGTTAGGACAACAACACTCTCCGTCTTAGAGAAATGCTAGTATGCCCGAGTCATGATGACTTCAGCAGTACAATGTGCGATGAGTGCATTAGTTATGTTACAACATTTCAACAGTTGGTAATGGGGAGTTGTGTTGATGTCTGTGAGCGTGTTGAGTCTTAAGGATTTGGAGGGTTAGGGCGATGCAGCAGGACTCAGTAGAGTTTCTCTCCCTTAGGCTGTCATACACAGTACTTCCAGAAACAATCTGTGGACACAGGGAAAAACACTGTTCAGTCTCTTGCACTATTAGATGGAGGTTTATCATTTTGTTTTAAAACTAAGTCCACTACAGTAAATAAAATATGTTGTGACTTGAAAATGATTGCCATCACCAACAATCATCAATATGAAAAGTGCACTCACCCCTTTTCCTCGGTATGGACTTGTCCTCTGCTAATACATTGGATGATAGCTCCCTCTCCAGCTCCAAGCCCTCCTTCAAAGCCTCTAGCTGTAAGTAAAGAACACTGGTTACAGGCGGTCAAAGGAACACTGTGTTTGTTTCTATGGAAGGTGCCTTTTGCTGTTGAATCATACAAAGATGACATCCAGAGATAATTCTCCAGAGAATGTACAAAGTACCTCAGTCAAAGATAACTATGTTCATCTATTCGTCTCATAAACCATGCCTAAAAATTATTTTATCTGCTAAGGAAAATAAATACTGGTATGACTGCACATCTAATATTTTACTGTACGTAACAAAAACGCATTAATGACTTACCTCCTCCAACTCTGCTAGTTTGTTGTCCAAATGTAAACCTGCAGAGAAGAAAATCGTATAACATCATGACAGAAGGCAAACCCAAGAAACACTTGGTCAATCCATGTGTAGTATTATACATCATCAACATTGAGACTGTTGCTGGTATTTGTGTGCTGCTTTACTGTAAATGCCTTACCTAAAGCGTCATTTCTTTCAACAGGTTCTAAGCTTTTATGTAGTAGAAATGCTAGAATCTTGTTCTGGCCATCTGTGCCTTCCCTTGGCTGATAAACATGGTTTCCTGAATATGTGGGAAATGACAATACATCTGTGATTACAATAAACAACTTGAAAATGTATCTAGAATTACACAATATTCACTTAAAACTCCACAAATGTAGTATTCAGAGTATTGTTAGAAGAACAATTGAATTGGCAAGCAAAACATTTTATTTGCTTGCCGCATAATACCAGTAACATATTCATCCTCTTTACATATAATTCTGAACTATTGAATAATGTTCTGCATGACAATGTATTTTCTGAGCTCGTCAATAATTAAATTATTCATATATGCATGATGAATGGCTTGTCAAATGTAACAACTATTGAAACTACCTGTTTCACACATCTTGTGTGCAATTTGCCCTAATTATTCACCAGGAGATCTTTCTCACGGCTACATTTTGACAAAAAGTATAAACAACTAACAGTGCATGCAAGCCAGTGATGGAAAGGAGCCCATGGTTGCATCCTCCGACATCGTCAGGTAGTCTATGCCTCAAATATGCCAGCTAGTACGTGCAACAAGATAGAACATTCACCAAGCCAGCAGACTCACCAGGGTTGAAGATGCTTCTGCCCTCCACACTGACTACCCCTTGTAGGAGCAGGAAGGCTACCAGTCCCAGCCAGTAGTTCACAGAGACAGTCTTGTCCATGACAATGAAGCAACTGTCCCAAAGAAGTGTTCAAGTATCAGCTGGTTCTCAACCTGCCCAAAGGATCTACTGCCTTTGGTCCATCCCAACCATACTTTTATCCTGTCTGACATGGAAGGAGGAGACGGGGGCTCAGCCCCCGGTGCTCTCAATCAATAGGTAGCCACCTTCGATTTCGTCAATGGACCACTGTCCTTTGCAAGAGGGATGTTGTAGTGGCTGACCAGCCTGGCCTCATAGACTAGACGTAAGATAGTAAATGTAAATCAGGGGCACTCAAATTAGTATATGTTATGTATGTTGGTATGGTTACATAAGACAGATGGTTACTTAAGGCAAAAAAGAAAGTATGATGGTTGGTCGGGGTGGATGGGTAGGTGTATAATGCAACTGTCTATCTACCCGAAGGTTGCGAGTTCAAATCTCATCACGGACAACTTCAGCACTTTAGCAACTTTTCAACTACTTAATACTTTTTAGCTACTTTGTAATTACTTAGCATATTAGCTAACCCTTCCCCTAAACCTTTTAGCTAACCTTTCCCTAACCTTAACCCTTTTAGCTAACCCTAACCCTACCTTAACCCCTAGCCTAGCTAACATTAGCCAGCTAGCTAACGTTAGCCACCTAGCCACCTAGATAGAATTCATAACATATTATATGTTTAGCAAATTTGTAACATAGTGTACATTTTGCAAATTTGTAACATAGTGTACGTTTCACAAATTCATATCATATTGTACATTTTGCTAATTTGTAACCTATAATAGGAATTGTCATTTGTAACATACCATACGAAATGGGTGATGGACATCCACAAATTAATACATACCATACGAAACCTAACATATCATAATAAATGGAGAGTCTCTTCTGTACATACAGAATAATACGAAATACTATGAGACCAGTTTGGGCTGACAGATCTGGGGCCAGAGGCCCTTCATCAACGTGACAGATACAAAGCCAGCAGAGTGAGGAAGTTGTCAATCACCTATTATTTACGGGAGAGGACAGTCAGATGTTCTTGGCACTTTCAGTCCTTTACTTTTATATGAATGAGTTCCTTAAGAATGTAGAGGGAGAATTTTGGACAGGGGTAAGAGTCTGAGAAGTGAATTGATTCTGTCCCTATAAAGTGCACCATGACCGGAGATGAGCTCTTCAGTCTTGGCTCCAGGTCTGAGCATCGGCAACAATGTGGAGCTGATTGAACATCCATCACCGAGGTCAAACCACACGACCCTGGCCTGTCTGTTGCATCCGGAAATCATGACTCAATGCCTGCGTCAGTGTAATGGCTGCTGTATTTATGTACGGTAGTTTTAGTTAAATTAAGTGTCTGGCATGTTTGCCTCATAAAGCTCCTTGGCTGCTATTTCATTGACGCCTTGTGTCTTCCGCTGAGGAAGTTATTGATGGCTAGTCATGTCTCTCATCCAGAAACCCATCACACATCCATCAACTTATGATACGGATTTTGGGAACTTGAGGACTTAGAGAACCTGGTTGAGTGAGTCACAGTGAATGAACCTTGTTACATCAAGGAGATATTACATCTTGTGAAGTAGTTCAGTAATTTTATTGAAAATGTAATCAATTTCTTGATGGATCTCCAGGCATGACTCACATTGCAGAGGATAATATTCCTAGACACTGTACGATGCTCTTCTGGAATCATTCAAATCAAATTGTATTTGTCAAATGCACCGAATACAACAGGTGTAAACCTTACCGTGAAATGCTTACTTACAAGCCCTTAATTAACCAACAATACAGTTTTAAGAAAAATATGAGTTAAGAAAATATTTACTAAATAAACTAATGTAAAAAAATAAATAATAACACAATAAAATAACAATAACGAGGCTTTGTATACAGGGGGTACCGGTATAGAGTCAATGTGTGGGGGTACAAGTTAGTCAAGGTAATTGAGGTAATATGTACATGTAGGTAGGGGTAAAGCAACTATGCATAGATAATAAACAGCAAGTAGCAGCATAATTTAAAAATAGGTTTTGGTCAATGCAAACAGTCTGGGTAGCCATTTTATTAGCTGTTCAGGAGTCTTATGGCTTGGGAGTAGAAGCTGTTTAGAAGCCTCATGGACCTAGACTTGGCGCTCCGGTACCGCTTTCCGTGCGGTAGCAGAGAGAACAGTCTATGACTAGGGTGGCTGGAGTCTTTGGCAATTTTTAGGGCCTTCCTCTGACACTGCCTGGTATAAAGGTCCTGGATGGTAGGAAGCTTGGCCCCAGTGATGTACTGAGCCGTACGCACTACCCTCTGTAGCGCCTTGTGGTCAGATGCTGAGCAGTTGCCATAGCAAGCGGTGATGCAACCAGTCAGGATGCTCTCGATGGTGCAGCTGTAGAACTTTTTGAGGATCTGAGGACCCATGACAAGTATCTTTTCAGTCTCCTGAGGGGGAATAGGTTTTGTCGTGCCCTCTTCACAACTGTCTTGGTGTGTTTGGACCATGATAGTTTGTTGGTGATGTGGACACCAAGAAACTTGAAGTTCTCGACCAGCTCCACTACAGCTCCATCGATGAGAATGGGGGCGTGATCAACCCTCCTTTTCCTGTAGTCCACGATCATCTCCTTTGTCTTGATCACGTTGAGGGAGAGATAGTTGTCCTGGCACCACACTGCCAGGTCTCTGACCTCTTCCCTATAAGCTGTCTCATTGTTGTCGATGATCACCATCGTTGTGTCGTCGACAAACTTAATGATGGTGTTGAAGTCGTGCTTGACCACGGAATAGTGGGTGAACAGGGAGTACAGGAGGGGACTAAGCACGCACCCCTGAGGGTTCCCCATGTTGAGGATCAGCATGGCAGATGTGTTGTTGCCTACCCTTACCATCTGGGGGCGTCCCGTGAAGAAGCCCAGGATCCAGTTGCAGAGGGAGGTGTTTAGTCCCAGGGTCTTAGCTTAGTGATGAGCTTTGAGGGCACTATGGTGTTGAACGCTGAGCTGTAGTCAATGAACAGCATTCGCATGTAGGTGTTCCTTTTGTCCAGATGGGAAAAGGCTGTGTGGAGTGCAATAGAGATTGCGTCATCTGTGGATCTGTTGGGGCAGTGTGCGAATTGGAGTGGGTCTAGGGTTTCTGGGATGATGGTGTTGATGTGAACCATGACCAGCCTTTCAAAGCACTTCATGGCTTCAGATGTGAGTGCTATGGGTCAGTAATCATTTAGGAAGGTTACTTTGGTGTTCTTGGGCAAAGGGACTATGTTGGTCTGCTTGAAACATTCAACAGATTACGTTCTATAATGGTGTCAAAGCAGATATTTCTGGCCTGACAGATTGTTCTTATGTTCTGAGAGTCAAATCTGATATATTTGGAGGGTTATCTCTATTGTGAATGTCTATTCAGATTTATACAACGGGTGGGTCTAATCCTGGATGCCGATTGGTAAAAAACGCATTCCAGCCGGTGTCTATTTAGAATTACATGGCTTATCTTTTCCTTTTATTTGGATGATAAGTAATTTGAAAATTCCATTTGATTACTTTCTTTAGAGAACAGAGAGATCAAGACTACCAAGCAGTGTTTCCAATCAGTCAGTTTGTTTCATACCATGAACTCCAGTAGCTCTGCATCTCCATGTATTTATTTGTAAGGTGGCTGTGTGTGTGCAGGAGGATCAGTAACATGACTCCTCTAAGATGGCTGTGAGTGTGCAGGAGGATCAGTAACATGACTCCTCTAAGATGGCTGTGAGTGTGCAAGAGGATCAGTAACATGACTCCTCTAAGATGGCTGTGAGTGTGCAAGAGGATCAGTAACATGACTCCTCTAAGGTGGCTGTGTGTGAGCAGGAGGAGCAGTAACATGACTCCTCTAAGATGGCTGTGAGTGTGCAGGAGGATCAGTAACATGATTTATCTAAGGTGGCTGTGAGTGTGCAGGAGGATCAGTAACATGATTCATGTAAGATTGCTGTGAGTATGCAGTAGGAGGAGGAGGAGCAGTAACTAATTTGCTAAATGTACATACACCTGTATGCATAGGTTACTGTTATGTATACTATTGCTCCCACGTTTGACCAAGCTCTTTCGGGGTCTTTATTGTTTTGCAGAAAGCCTTTGTTGAACTGAAATTTGTACTTAATGCAGGTAAAAAACAAGTATATATGTCATTTTCCAAAACACTTTAAATGTATCTGATAATTTTGGCACATGTACATTGGATGGTGCCCACATTGATCGTGTCCCTGCTTATAAATATCTGGGCATCTGGATTGACGGAAAGCTATCTTTCAAAAAACATATTTATGAGCTAGTTAAGAACTTAAGAATTTAAAATGTGCTTCCTTTATAGGAATAGGTCATACCTTTCATTAAATAGCAGAAAACAAGATATTCAGTCAACATTCATTCCGGTTATAGATTAAGGTTATATCGTCTATAAGAATGCAGCTGTTACTGTATTGAATGCAGCTGTTACTGTATTGAATGCAGCTGTTACTGTTTTGAATGCAGCTATTACTGTATTGAATACAACTGTTACTGTATTGAATGCAGCTGTTACTGTATTGAATGCAGCTGTTACTGTTTTGAATGCAGCTATTACTGTATTGAATACAGCTGTTACTGTATTGAAGCTATTGGAAGCAGTTTATCATAGCGCACTACGCTTTATTACGGGCGACAGGTTCAGTGCACATCACTACATTCTGTATCAGAAAGTAGGCTGGCCCTCTTTAAAGTCTCATAGATTGATGCATTGTGGTTTTATGGTTTAGAAAGCCTTGCACAAACTTTCACCGTACTTTACTTCATAGTTAACCTGCAGATGTACGAGTTACCAGACCCGGTCTCAGGGATGGCTAACTCTGGAGATCTGTTCCATCTCCTATGATTTAGGTAAATCAGCTTTTTGTTTTTTTGCACCTTACTTGTGGAATAATCTCAGACTCTGAAATTTGATGATTTGCTGCAATGCAGTAGGAGGTACGCTAAACAAAAATTGGATTCACATTTAAAAAATAAATATAAATTCTTCACATTTTCAAACAGTCCATTTTTACTTTCCAACGGGGCTATACATTTGGGTGAGGTTTTTTTCTCTTCTGAGTAGCCTCGTTTCACCGCCAAAAATTTAATTAAACCATCTAGTGTTCAGCGAAATAACAACACAATGTCAAATACAGGTAGCCTAGTCAAATAATTAACATCCAATCACATTAACCGTTACTCTCTCCCGGAAATTCCACTAACGGTCTGTATGTAGCCAAACGTAGCTGCTGCTCATTCCGTTTGCTCGAAAATTGATAAATGGTTAAAAAAAGTTAGGCCCGCGTCCATAGAGACATATACCAGCTCTACTGGTAGTACTGCTACTACCAGCAGTACTACACCTGCACCTGTTGATGACACAAGTTGTTCTGCTTACACGAGCACATCCAATGCTAGCATCAGTAATTCTACATTTGTTGTTAGCCCAGCTAGCTGACAGTTGTGAATCTGATGCAGCCGATAATTCTACATTTGTTGTTAGCCCAGCTAGCTGACAGTTGTGAATCTGATGCAGCCGAAGAGCTACTGCCCCCTTACCCGGGAAAGACATCAGACAGGGACGTTGGACCATCAAAGAGGCGCAAATATGATGAGAATTACATTAGTTTGGGGTTCACTTATATTGGGAGTAGTGCCTTTCCTCAGCCACAGTGTGTTATATGTGCAAAAGTACTATCTCACAACTCGATGAAACCTTCACTCTTGCGCAGATACGTAGAAACAAAACATGCCAATTTGAAAAATAAGCCACTAGAGTTTTTTGAGCGATAATTAAGATGACTTTCGAGTAGTAAGACATGTATAAAAGCAACAGATAGCATTAATAAGAAGGGGCTAGAAGTGTCTTATATGGTGAGCTACCGAGTCGCTAGGACAGGCAAGCCCCATACTATTGTGGAGGACTTAATTCTTCCTGCTGCTGCGGATATGGCTGAGACAATGCTGAGGGAAAAGACCAAAAAACTATACAGACAAAAACTTCATCAAACAGCACTGTTTCACGACGCATCAGTGACATGGCAGGAGATGTTTTGAAACAGTTACTGCTTTGGATACAAGACATTGAATTCTATGAGTTACAGCTGGATGAGTCAACAGAAGTGGAGGGCCTGGCACAGCTCCTGGTATATGTCCGTTATGTTTATGGGTGGTCAATTAAGGAAGACATCCTCTTCTGCAAACCACTGGAAACCAGGACAACAGGAGAGGATATTTTTAAAGTACTGGACAACTTTGTGACATCAAATGGACTTTGGTGGTCAAGATGTGTTGGATCTGTACTGATGGCGCAAAACCCATGAGAGGGAGACATAGTGGCGTGGTAACGCGCGTGCAAGCAGTTGCTCCCGATGCCACTTGGGTACACTGCAGCATCCACCGAGAGGCTCTTGCTGCCAAGGGAATGCCTGACAGCTTGAAAGATGTTTTCTTTCTTTTCTTACTCATTCTTATGTTTAATAAATGTATCGTATAGTGTGTGTGTGGCAGGCTTACAATGATGGCAAAAAACAACATTTGAGAGTGCACTGACCCTGGTGCTAGGTACGTAGCTGGAGGTTGAATGTTTGAAGGGGTACAGGACTATGAAAAGGTTTGGGAACCACTGCTTTAGGGCAATTCAGACGGCTGATTGAGGACCTTTTTACTTTAAATGTGTTTGTTTTCTCTGATTGTGTTTTGCATCTCTGTTTTGCTTTTCATAGTGTATTGATATGTATATTATTTGTATTGAAAGAGCACTTCTGTAAAAGAGACCTTGGTCTCAGCATGACTCTCTGTCAAAATAAAGGTTCATTAAATAAAATAAAAACAAGGAACACTCAAAGACCATTAGCTTTATGCTATGCTGGTGCATTACGGTTATCTGGTAATAGCACAATTGATTGAACTTCCAATAAACTAAAACAATTGGCATCATCTGTCACAATCATTCTCACACACTGTAACTTGTGAGAATGCTTAGATAATTGTTATTCTTGTGTAATTTGGTCCTGCATTTAACGGGGGAAGCAACTGTGACATCCATGCAGAAAGGAATTTTGTGACATGTGCTATCAGAAACCGTGCTTGTGTGTCTGTGTTTTCCCCAGTGAAGATTTAAATCAAACAATTATTTTTGAAAACTGATTGAAATGCAATTTGCTGGACTGGAGATTGTTCTCAAAATTGTCAATAACTATCTCATTCATTATGTATTGTTTGGTAAAAACCCAAGTGATTACAACTATGACGTGTGCAAATAAGGACATTTTTTAATGTTGATATTACACCTTCATTTTCTCTTTTGTTTTTACATAGATAAATAGCCTAATCTCCTCTAACCTCTTTCATTCGTCACATATTCAAAAGTGAATTATATGACCCGCCCTGCATCCCGTAGCTGGCCTTGAAGCAAGCCAGCAAGCTAGCTAATGAAATCCACAGCTGCAAAGGAGGAGGAAGAAGAGGGAGGGTCTGTGAGAGAGATACCCACAAGAATCGGACTGGCGACGGGAGGTTTAGAGGTGGTTAGCTAGCTACCGAAACTAATCAAAGGGACACCCGTACTAGTATGGGAATCATCAATTGGGTTTATGACAAAAAAACAATAAATCAGATTCCGGTACTGTACCCTTCGGGAAATCGTGGAAGCGTCATTCAACGTGAACGGCTTTGACACCTCGCTGACAACATGGCTGAATTTAGCATCGATCAGAACAAACTGCCTGGAGTAAAAGAAGGTAACGTTTGCTAGCTAGCTACTTAGCAGCACGATAGATAAACTGTAGCTAGCGCTAGCCTCGATTGTTTACACCTGTCTGACAGGTGTCAAGTACCTGCATCATATATGCTTAATCTATGTTTGTTTTGTCAAATAGCTAACGTTACACTGGGTCACTGTTAGGTATCTGTCTTTCATGTTTTTGCTAGTTAGCTCACGTTAACTGGGGACAAATAAATTCACACGTGTTTCTGGAATTTAGAATGATTGTGCGAGTTAACTGTCTGGCAGCTAACGTGTAAGTTAGCTATCTCTGGTCTGCAGAGGTGGCAATGGATTTTCGACTTCTACTGCAAACTGTCTGCTTTTCCCCTGGCTAGCTAGTTATTGTATTCAATGGCATTCAGGTGGTTGAGCCAGATGCTGTCACTCAATCTCTCCAGGATACGGTCTGGACATCTAAGATGCTGTGGGAAACATCAGAGCATGGTTTTGTAACGTTTCTCACCACCTGTTCTGAGCACACACTCCGTGTTCCCCTGACAGATGAATGCACAGATTGGTGGACCGTGCTATGTTGTCCCACCTAGCAATGTGTTGAAAAAATGTCATGTAAGTGTGCAAAACATTCCCAAACGAATTTCCTTTACTCAAAGTTTCCTCAAAATGGCCTAGTTCTGGGCTGCAACAAAATGTTATTCAGAATTTGAAGAGTGGTGGGAATTGGTGAGCCCTAACTCGTCTCCAAAACAATAGCTCATAACAGCTGTTGAGATATGAGTGGACACTACAGACAGACCATAACACACTTAAAACAATCCCCTTGTTTGGATATCTCCTACAAATATCCTGTTCTTGTGTATGCTTTCAATCTGCTCGGGTTGGGGATGTGGAGCAGACTATCTCTTCCTGAGATTGGGAAACAGCTGCTCTGGTCCAACTCCATGGAATGTTTGACATGTTGGTCTGGAAGAGAGCATAATGGGAGAACGTGCCTTTCCACTGCTCCGCGGCTGTCTCCAGAGAACCATCCAAGTGATACATATGTTTGTTTGAGATGGTTCCACCCCCACCCCCTATCTAGTAATTTATTCCTGCTTACAAATTACAAAAAGATTTATACAGGGAAAATAATAATTTATTGCCAGCCTCAGTTAACTTTTGGATGAAACAGTGTGGGTTATTTCTTCCAGGCCTGATCTAGGCCTGTTCCTAGATGTGCAACCTCAGCACGTTTCATGGTAGACAGACTTTTGCATTGCTCTTTGTCCGTGATCCATGCACGGTACAGTAGAGGGCCATGCATGGAAACATTGAGGCACATTTTAATGGAGAAATAACAATGTTCAGTAGGTTAGGTCAGTGCTAGATTGAATCTCCTGGGGTTTTTTAATTAAGAGATTAAGCATAAGGTTGAAACATGGTCAGTGTTAATCAACGTTTATGTGAGCCTGTCTGGGGTGGGGGTTTTATGGAATGGGACCTAATTCATCCTCTCTCACTATGACACATCCGTCTACCCTCTCCCCGTTCTGCCCATTCTCTATCTATTAACCTCAGTGGAGCTGCAGCTCATCCCTCCCCTGCCCAGCAGTGACATGTGTCAGGGGAGTTTGATTCATTATGGGGCTGTCCATTAATCGTAGGGGCTCTGGGTTGTCTTCACATGGCACTACAGCAGCTGACACACAGTGATTTGAGAAATACTGCTGCACAGTTTGTGGACTGCTGCTTTTGTCATTAATTATGTATGATATGGATGAGGTCATCTCTGAGAACAGATTGTGGCTTGCCTTGCTGTGTGAGGTTGAACTGTGGCAGGCTCGCTAGCAGAGAGAGGGGGAGGAGAACTAGTCAAATGAAGGCCTAAATGGTCAGTGGAATAACCAAGTTGACATAGGCCCATCTTTAGGCTATGTCCCTGAGATTGGTAGGGCTATTTGGATATTATTTGAAAGAAACATCTGCCATGGTAGTCAAATTAGTCCAGACGTTAGCCACACGCTGCCAGTAACAGAGAGGTACATGGTTAATTACATATTTATAATCACTGCTTTTTTGTATCCTCCTCAAAGATGTTCACCACAGTTGTGAAAGTAATAGGAAAGTCCCTTAATAGCATTTCCAGAATGATTCCATTCCAGTTAAACAGAAGAGGTTTAAGTACAGTTTACCCAGCCTATGAAACAGAAACCATTTTGAATGTTCATCAGCAAATAATGCCTGTGTTGCTCACCTTGAGAATGTTCTAGATGAAAACAGCCCCTACGGCAGCAGGGCTCTATCCAAGTTTATATGCTTTATTGGACTGATGGAGTTAAATGCAAAAAGACATTAGCATGTCTTTTCGAATAATCATTTTCTTGTTGGGTGGGTGTCAACTGATCAAGATGGGTTGTGGTGCATACAGGTTGATGTGAAACGCACTAGAACTTTGTTTTTGCGTCTCTTACTTTCGGTTTTGTACACCAGCTTCTAAACAGCTGAAAATACAATATTTTTTGGTTATTGAAAATATATTTCACAGCGGTTTAGATTCTATAGACTATTGCTTGTTTAGTCACATAAACTGAAATTAGGCAAACTATTAGAATTTTAACAACCAGGAAATGGCGGAGCGATTTTTTTACATATTTCACCTTTAAGAGTCCATGTTATCGAAGAAACGGACTCAACCGCACGAATGCCCTCCCGTCTTCAGTCACCTTTTATTTATTTTTACGGTTATGGAGGTTATTATATTTTCACGAGTGTCTTCATCCATAACCGTCACTTATACGGTAATTGTCGCAACCCTAGATTAGGGTTTTCCTATGTAATCTGGTTGATCCCCTTAAATTATAAAGATTATGCTAATAGTGTTGGTTATCATATGAATATCGCATCAGCACTACTGATAACGCTAGCTTGCATGATGACTGGCGGGTCAATTCTCCTTCAAGTGATGCCCGAGGGGAAACCTACAATGCTCCTTGTCAGAGACGTCCATCATCTCAGACAGACTTTCAGATTCCTTCCATGAGTTCCATTCTTCTGTCTGTAATTTCTGCTCCTGTGATTGTTCTTGTTCTCTCGATCTGATTTGTCTTAAGCTATGGCACTTTGCCACTTCGCATCTTCACAACTGCTTTGCCTCCGTCTGGCAGTCTGAATGCTTTTTGACAGTGTTGTGCTGCCTGTTTGGAAGCTGCTGTCTCCATTCTCTTCCCCATAAACTAATTAAAAGGTTTCCATGTCCTCAGCAAAAGTTCATGTGATTTCAGAAGTGGCCCAACATATCCCAGAGACAGCAAATAAAGAGCTTTACTTTTCTGACTGAGTGACATCTGAGAAGGCTCATTATAACAAACACTGCCATGCTGTCGTGCCTTGGAAGCTGGGACTTAAGTTCTTATAAGACTTAATAACTTATTACTGGCAGTTTGTTTTTCTACATTTAAAAATCTTTTTAGATTTACCACAGCATGCTTAGGCTTGGTTTAGGTAGGCCTATACCCAGTCTAGAAAGCGATGTGGCCTAGCCTAATTTGAAATGAGCAAATTTGTTGGAGAGAAAAAAAACTTGCTTCTGCCAACAGAACAAAATCATCAATCTTTATTAAGCCCAGATGATTTCACCATGAAAGAACAGGGTCGCTTGCTCAACCCCACTTTCAGTTAATGCTTTTCTCTTTATTTACAGAGCGATTAAATATAGGCTCTTCTTTTAGGTCTCCTACTTCAGACATGGGCAGGTTCAGCTTCTCCTTTTGTCTTCTAGATCTCTGAACAGGCATCAATCAGAGACGGCTTGTTAGTGCAGCAATCGTCCTTTTGACCACACAGCAGGTCATGGGCTTTCCCTCTGTGGGCCTGATGTTCTTTCTGATTGTTACAACTGCCTTGCCATTTCTCCAATTGATGCTGTAGTTCAGCCCCAATAGCTGCCACAGGTGCAAAGTGTAAGATTAGCCGTCAAGGTTAAATTGGTGGCGCTTTTGTTATTAGGGTCACAAAAGCCTTGTTGTTTAGTCTTTGGTGCTTTAGTTCATTTCCTGCCCTTGATCAGGGTGTATCTGTTATCAGTGCTGTAGTAGAACATCATGTGTAGGTGGTGCACACAATGTCTCGGAACATGGAACAATGGTTATCAAGCTGAGTTCATACAGTACCAACCAAATAAAACAGCTTCTCAAAAGGCTTTTTGGTCTGTGTTTCCATAAGAACTTCAGCCATCGCCCCAACAGACAACTTTAACACAGACATAATATCGCAACAACACAGACAACTTTAACACAGACATAATATCGCAAAAACAGACATAACTTCCCAAGTGTGGAGTACTATTGCCTATTTTCATTACAAACTTTCATTTTGAAGTAACTTCCTGTCTCTCTGTCTACAGTTGTTCGGGATTTTGCTGTTCTGGAGGACCACTGCCTGGCCCATAACCTCCAGGAGCAGGAGAGTAAGTATACTACCACACCTGAGGATGACATGGAATCTGCTTTATGTTCCCATCACTAATGGTTTCAGGTCGTCTTGGCTGTTCCCAAAGCAGCGCCCTCTGGATGCAGACAGTCCGCTTTGTGCACAGTAAACCTCCTCCATCGAAGTCTCCTTTACGTCCTATTATCTATAAAAGTACTAACTATTTTAGGCAAACACATTGAGCTTTCTTTGCAGCATATGGCTAAGTATTCCAAGTACCACCCTTTTTTTGCTTTCTTTATGGGAATACAAACTATCAACATTTTCCATGCATTTGGAATTAGAAATGTCTGTAATGAAAACACAAATGGTCCCGTGTTCCCCCTGAAAATCTCATGTCTGACCCTAAACCTCAGCGTCAGTGGTAGCAGGCAGTAAGCAGCTGTAAAACACAGCTGCTAGTCTGCAGCCACAACAATGGCACACTGGTTCTGTGGTGGCTGTTAGCGGGCTGGGCCGGGCGTTTGCTCACTGTGTCTGGAGAACGTTATTAATGCCCGTCTGCAGTAGTACAACAAACCAGTCCAGTCTGGTCTCTCTCTGTCAGACTGGTCTAGTCTGGGTGGACGTTAGGCCAGCACAATCAGCTTAGCAGGGATTGGGGATGTCATCAGGGAAACGTTAGAGATTCTATGATTTTCCTTGAGAAACCTGTGTGTATGTCTGTGGTGTTTGTATCCCTGCATGAATTATTGATTGCGTGTTTGAATTAGGGATACATAGCCTAAAAATCATATCGATTTTGGTGAAAATTACAATATATATTGTGCATCGCCCGTATCAACAAAAATATAGTGATAAATGTTTTCTCTAAATAAGCATTGTTGTAAAATACACTGCATTTCAAACAGTCAGCAATAATCTAATGAATTCAGGGCTTGTGAAGTTATACTTAGGCTAAATTTAAGCCTTCCACAACCATAAGACACACTAATAATTTAATTGTTTGGTCAAAATAGTTTAACCTGCTTTATTTTTTGCAATAATCCATGATCTGGTTTTCAAGTCTGTCTATGAAAATACCCTTTTTACAAACGGAACTAGAACCATGCATAATTAAGCAATAAGGCACGAGGGGGTGTGGTATATGGCCAATATATGACGGCTAAGGGCTGCTGTTATGCACAATGCCATGTGGAGTACCTGGATACAGCCTTTAGCCGTGGTATATTGGCCATATACCACAAACCCTCGAGGAGCCTTAATGCTATTATAATCTGGTTACCAATGTAATTCAAGCAGTAAAAGTACATGTTTTGTCATACCTGTGGTATATGGTCTGATATACCATGGCTGTCAGCCAATCAGCATTCAGGACTCGAACCACCCAGTTTATAATCACTAATAATGACTAACTTGTTGTAGCAGGCATTATGCTATAGAACATTAACACACGTCTCATCAACAGTCTGTCAAGCCCACGTGCTAGTGATTAGCCAGCTAATCTTTATATTTCATGTTTAGCTAACTTGGATCTATTTGCTAGCCAACAAAGTTGAACAGTTTAATTGTTATGAACACACCCTTCTGTTTGTCTCCAACAGCTTGAAAAGCATGTTAGCCTGACCACTTTGTTCTGATGTTGAAATCAAGTTGCCTACCTTCTCAGAATGAGAACAAGTTGCCAATTCCATATATATATATATATATATATATATATATATAATGGTGTTATGCTTATTGCACATTTCTAAAACACAGACTAGACAGCTAGTATAAGTGTCTTTGGTTAAAATGGTGCTTAAAATGGTGCTAGTGGTACCCTCATGTGACTCACTGAGCGTTAATGGGCCAGAATCAATGTAAATTGATACTTGTTTTAGAGGTGTCTGCTCTGTGTGAAGTTTGAGTAGTTGAGCCATAAGGGTATCGTTAGAAAAGATGTCTCTTATTACAGTAAAATAATGTCTGTGTTTTGGTCCATATGAACGATTCTGTTAGACCAAACCTCAAATGCAAATAGCAAGTTGAAACCGCTTGTCAGGTAGTAAGATGTGATGGCTCTACCTTGTTGGAGTGAGAGGCAGGGGGAGGGGCTTGGTTGTGTGTAAACCACAGAGGAAGATGTGATGGCTCTACCTTGTTGGAGTGAGAGGCAGGGGGAGGGGCTTGGTTGTGTGTAAACCACAGAGGAAGATGTGATGGCTCTACCTTGTTGGAGTGAGAGGCAGGGGGAGGGGCTTGGTTGTGTGTAAACCACAGAGGAAGAGGTAAAGCGAGAGTGAAGTTAAAATCTTTCCAAAATAAGGTCAATGTGTTTCTATGGACTTAAGCTTGTCATCTGCCTTTGGGACAACGACTTCCATTTGTTAGGACGGAGAAGTGCATTGCGTCATTATATACAGATCTCTCGGGTAAATGAAGGTGCAGACGGGAGCGAAGGAGACGACCAAACATACAACGTGAGAAAAAGAGGAACTAAACTCTCAAAAAAATGGAAAACAACAATACATTGACTCTTGCGATATCGGCATTCTCGCTAAATCTCGCTAAAACATACATTTAGAATGAATCAAATTCATTCGTAATGTCGCCCAGCTTAGTTTGAGTATTTTTAGATGAATGTCATCTTTGCCATATCAGTTTCTTTGCGTCCGTCTGTGTTGTTGTTGTGAAGCCCCTTTTCACTGTTTCACTCAAAGCCTTCTATAACGGACATGTCATCTCACTAATTGGCTCCCTCCCAGTATTCCTTAGCTGTTGAGGTCAAAAGGTCACAACTCAGAATAGATGAAAGCCCATGCCTCTGAGGCCAGACATAAAAAGGTCTTTCTCTTACTTGTGCAAATAACATATCCATGCAACATTCAACTATTTCAACTATTTTACTGAGTTATAGTGTATATAAGGAAATCAGTGAATTGATATACGTTTATTAGGGCCTACTCTATGGATTTCACATGACTGGCCAGGGGCATAGTCATGGGTGGGCTTTGAAAGGGCGTAGCCCCACCCACTTGGGAGCCAGGCCCAGCCAATCTGAATGAGTTTTTCTCCACACAAGGGCTTTATTACAGATGGAAATACTCCTCAGTTTCATCAGCTGTCCAGGTGGCTGGTCTCAGATGATCCCGCAGGTGAAGAAGCCGGATGTGGAGGTCCTGAGCTGGCTTAGTTACACGTGGTGTGAGGCTGGATGTACGTACTGCCAAATTCTCTAAAATGACGTTGAAAGCCGCTTATGGTAGAGAAATTAACATTAAATTCTCTGGAAACAGCTCTGGTGGAGATTCCTTCAGTCAGCATGTCAATTGTATACTCCCTCAACTTGATACATCTGTGGCATTGTGTTGTGTGACAAAACTGCACATTTTAGTGACTTTTTATTGTCCCCAACACAAGGTGCACCTGTGTAATGATCATGCTGTTTAATCAGCTTCTTGATATGCCACACCTGTCAGATGGATGGATTATCTTGGCAAAGGAGAAATGCTCACTAACAGGGATGTAAACAAATTTGTGCACGGAATTTGAGAGAAATGAGCTGTTTGTGCATATGGACAATTTCTGGGATCTTTTATTTCAGCCCATGAAACATGAGACCAATACTTGACATGTTTTGTTTATATTTTTGTTCAGTATAGCTTGTTTTGGCTGATTTTTAATGGGGCTACAGATGGAAAAACAATCTGTTTTCCTTACATTTATGACTTATTATAGTGATCAACAACATTAATAACCCACAAATGCTGATGCTCCAGATACTCAACTAGTTTAAAGAAGGCCAGTTTTATTGCTTCCTTAATTAGCACAACAGTTTTCAGCTGTGCTAACATAATTGCGAAAGGGTTTTCTAATGATCAATTAGCCTTTTAAAATGATCAACTTGGATTAGCTAACACAACGTGCCATTGGAACACAGGAGTGATGGTTGCTGATAATGGACCTCTCTACGCCTATGTAGATATTCCATAAAAAATCTGCCGTTTCCAGCTACAATAGTAATTTACAACATTAACAATGTCTACACTGTATTTCTGATTAATTTGATGTTATTTTAAGCACATTTTTTTCCCAATTTCTTTCAAAAACAAGGACATTTCTAAGTGACCCCAAACTTTTGTGTATGTGTGTATGTATATATGTATATATATATATTAATTTCATTCATTCCCTGGTCTTTGTAGTTGAAATTCACTGCACGACTAAGGGACCTAAGGGATAATTGTATGTGTGGGCTACAGAGATGAGGTTGTCATTGAAAAATCATATTAAATATTTGCTGTCCTCGTGAAACTGCCCTCTGCCACTGGTTGATTCTTGACTAGGGGAGGGGTGAGACTTGACTGGAGCAGGGCCATAGCGTAACGAATCCAGTGGAAACTGCCACCACATTAGGCCTATAAACTAGGGCTGATGTCTCTCCTCCACATTAGGCCTATAAACTAGGGCTGATGTCTCTCCTCCACATTAGGCCTATAAACTAGGGCTGATGTCTCTCCACCACATTAGGCCTATAAACTAGGGCTGATGTCTCTCCACCACATTAGGCCTATAAACTAGGGCTGATGTCTCTCCACCACATTAGGCCTATAAACTAGGGCTGATGTCTCTCCACCACATTAGGCCTATAAACTAGGGCTGATGTCTCTCCACCACATTAGGCCTATAAACTAGGGCTGATGTCTCTCCACCACATTAGGCCTATAAACTAGGGCTGATGTCTCTCCACCACATTAGGCCTATAAACTAGGGCTGATGTCTCTCCACCACATTAGGCCTATAAACGAGGGTATTGTTAAGCCTCAATGATTTCACTTATTGTCCAGCATCACTGTCTCATGCACTCTGTTGCACTCACATTGTCCAATGCCGTCTGGCCCTTTACGATGCCAGCCGCAGAGAATTGGAAGAATTAGTCCGTCCAGAAACTTCTGAGGCTACGCCAAGGTTGAGTAAACACCAGACCTTTATCTTGACTTCTTAGAAATACGGCCAACAGTCATTTGTTTCCCCCAGAGAAAAGAATAGCATTGAACGTAACAATATATTTTGTTTTCTGACGTATGTTTGCCCTCAATGTTGTGTGGCATTGAAAACCCACTGCACAATCGATCAGCGTCGTCCTATAATCGATATGTCAGCCTATTAGTTTCCTTCATATAGCTGTGATTCACTGCCCCCCCCCCCCCCCCCCGTTGTCGTCTCGCTATCTCAGAGTAGGGACTTTATGGAGCCTCTAGTAAATTGTGGCGTAATTTGGTACTTTTCACTTGGAACCTACCAGTGGATAAATAACCAGTCCAGTGGAGCTGAATGAGTAGCAAGGCTTTGAGTGATGCTCCTCCACCTATTTTGAGCTGGGAGTGCGTCAGCTACGAGGATTTAGAACCTTCCCTGTCCAGCTCTTTGGTCTGTCTCATCCAATGGGGCCAGCCTTGGAATGGCAGCTCGTCATTAAGTTTCACCTGGGCTAGTTTGTCATGTCCTGACTCATTGAGCTTGGCTCTAACTTCAGGGCTGACGCGTCCGTGTTTATATCCCTCGTCTCCTCCACAGTGTACACTAAACATGCCACTCGTCTTGTCCAAATGGATATCCAAATTTATCTTCAAAATAAACACCCTCTCGGCTCACTTGCATCCGAGACCTGCGGTTTAAAAGGTACCAAAACAAATTCAACTGGAGGGTTGTGAATGATGTCGTCCATTTTGTTCCTCAGCATTGTGGGTTGGCCGCATGACCTGTGAGAGAGTGTAGAAGAGATTCATGCCTTGGGTGTGTACTGATTCTGAGTGCTGTGTTTGTTGCTGTGTTTGTCCCCGCAGTCGAGAGCCACTTGGCGTCCAACGTCCACAAGAGCCGTCTGGTGCAGCAGGACGTAGCGTTGGCCAAGCAGCTGCAGGAAGAGGAGGACCGGAGGGCCAAGGCCAAGGCCCACAGACAGCACAGAGACATGTGAGTGAGATAATATTAACCACATCATTCCACCACACACTATGACCATGGCACAGCAGAAGCAATTTGGTCGGATGTGGGAGAAGACACAGACGCTGTAACGGGTATTTTCAGGGGAACCAAAAAGAAGAGCGGTCGTTGATAATATCAATCAAAGATGAATCCAGTTTTAGTACAATCAATTTAAGTAGACACCTTCAGAACAGAAGCATAGAAAATGTCTCTGGCCTCTTGGAGACGGCCCCTTTTTATAGTCCAGTCAGACAGTACCAAATTGTTAAAGGAATTTCATTCCTATATGTTCATCAACCAATTCAATTAAAACACTCTGCCCATTCATAAGAATTTGTAAGATACTTATTTGCATAAAATGAACAGAAACCAGTCTCAAAATCAATCAATCAATAGCGTTTATTCTCGAGAGTACAGACCATAGTACAATTTACATCAGGTTATATAATAAAAATGACGTCATAGGTTTTAAAATGTCCTTCCTCCTCTCGGATACAATGGTAATACAGTTCACAGCCTTCTTACATTGTCTGCCACCTGTTAAACAATCTACAACCAGCCCAAGGTCTCTCCCCTCCCTGGTTAGAGACAGAATGTCCTGTAAGGAACACAGCATTCCAGCCGGTCTGATGACTCCATTCGTTTCTAACAAGGAACAGATAGTCCTTGTTTTAATTCTTGATTAATATTACACACATTATATTCAGCATTATGATTAGAATAAGATTCATACATCTATACAGTAACATAGTAGTATTCTGTTTAGTTATAATTCTAAGTCAAATGTATACATAATTTAGTCATTATTCATAAAAATCCCGTAACACAAATGTTCTCTAAACATCAGCCTGTACGAAGTACAAACATTAGACTGTGACTTTGCCAGCTGCTACAGAATCACGTTGTTCATAATGTCATCAATACTATAATATTCAGTGTGTCCTTGTGCCTTCAGTAACTGACGTCAATCACTATCAAATGATATGAGAACAACCCATAACATTCAGTATCAAGTGTCGTGACCATCAACCAACACACATCAGTGTCACAAACAGAACACTGGAAATCATGTGTGTTGCAGAAAGGGAAAACGTGTGGATATGCTAAGCATTGTGTTAATTACTCTTAACTAAAAATGAACTTTATTCATCTTAAATATTCCCAGTACACGCACACATTCAGTGTGCTCTAGAGGCTCTAGAGACAGCGAAGGATACGTCATGGAGTCTCACAATCTAACTCACACCTTAACCTTAAAGATAGAGACCGCATAACTAGTGTGTTAGATTGTGAGTCTCCCTGACCTACCCTCTAGAGCCTAGGGTAGTACACTAAGTCATACTGTATTTTACATTAGGGCTGGGCTGTATACCGTATTTTACTATATACCGGTATTGATGCATGGCCCTGTTTGGGTTTTTACTTTACCTTCGATAATGGTATTTGTTCAAGCGTAACGTACATTTTTATAATTGAATCTGCTACTTGAGTACTCACTCTCACACAATACCACATAATGAGAGAGCAAAAACAGGTTTTAAGTCATTTTTGCAAATGTATTAAAAATACAACTGAAATATCACATTTACATAAGTATTCAGACCCTTTACTCAGTACTTTGTTGAAGAACCTTTGGCAGCGATTACAGCCTCAAGTCTTCTAAGGTATGACGCTTTACTTTTCTGCAAATCCTTTTAAACCCTGTCAGGTTGTATGGGGAGTGTCGCTGCGCAACTATTTTCAGGTCTCTCCAGAGATGTTCGATCGGGTTCAAGTCCGGGCTCTGGCTGGGCCCACTCAAGGACATTCAGAGACTTGGCCCGAAGCCACTCCTGCGTTGTCTTGGCTGCGTGCTTAGGTTCGTTGTCCTGTTGGAAGGTGAACCTTCACCCCAGTCTGAGGTCCTGAGTGCACTGGAGCAGGTTTTCATCAAGGATCTCTCTGTACTTTGCTATGTTCATCTTTCCCTTGATCCTAACAAGTCTCCTAGTCCCTGCTGCTGAAAAACAACCCCACAACATGATGCTGCCACCACCATGCTTCACCGTAGTGATGGTATTGGCCAGGTGATGAGCGGAGCCTGGTTTCCTCCAGACTTGATACTTGGCGTTCAGGCCAAAGAGTTTAATCTTGGTTTCATCAGACCAGATAATCTTGTTTCTCATGGTCTGAGAGTCCTTTAAGGTGCCTTTTGGCAAACTCCAAGCGGCTGTCATGTGCTTTTTACTGAGGAGTGGCTTCCGTCTGTCCACTCTACCATAAAGGCCTGATGGTTGTCCTTCTGAAATGTTCTCCCATCTCTACAGAGGGACTCTAGAGCTCTTTCAGAGTGACCATCGGGTTCTTGGTCACCTCCCTGACCAAGGTCCTTCTCCCCTGATTGCTCAGTTTGGCTGTGCGGCCAGCTCTAGGAAGAGTCCTTATATAGACACGTGTGTGCCTTTCCAAACCATGTGCAATCATTTGAATTTCCCACAGGTTGACTCCAAGTTGTAAAAACGTCTTGACAATGATCAGTGGAAACAGGATGCACCTGAGCTCAATTTCGAGTCTCATAGCAAAGGGTCTTAATGCGTATGTAAATAAGGTTTTTCTGTTTTATTTTTCATACGTGTGCAAACATTTCAAAAAAACTGTTTTCGCTTTGTCTTTATGGGGTATTGTGTGCAAATTGATGAGGAAACAATGTAATTTCATCCATTTTAGAATAGGGCTGTAACATAACAAAATGTTGTAACAGTGAAGGGGTCTGAATACTTTTGTTAAAAAGAAAAATGCTATTGCAACCTCTTTGCAATAAGGAATTGAGACAAAGCTCAAGAGAAGTTTCAGGTGTTTTAATACCAAGGATACAGTCAGCTGAGTGCATACATTTAGAAAGGTCACAACACATGTTATACTCTTCCCTTATAGGCGTCACCTCCCCAGCTATACATTTTATGGCCCCAATGAGTTTCCCTCCTTTCCCCCTGTGGAATGTCCATGGTCCTCTCTTTGTTTAGCCAGATGTCAGAATCACAATCCGTCCATCTTCTGTTCTGGGCCTGACCCTGCTCTCTGATCCTAGGCAATTTCCTCTTCTCTGATGAGGTCAACCTGTCTAAATGAGTATACACACCGTTTTATGGCCTAAACTCCATTTAATTCTCACAGTAATCATTCACTAAACAGGATACAAACTAACTACAGTTTATCTTGAGACGTGTTACATTTTAACAGAATCCATCATCACTCCAAATACACTAACTCTTCCCTGGCATTTTCATTTGTTGTCATGTCAAACACTCTATTCATAGTGTCCACTAATATACTCTAACTATAGAATTATTATTATTATCATTCTATTTCCATGATTCCAACAGTTCACACAAGTGTTTTGATCTAAATCTCAATTGCCACATTTGGTTAAAAAAATAAGCCCTAGATTGTTTACTACGTAGGGCTGCACGATATTGGCAATGTGGAAATGATCTCAAATGAGTGCAGGAAATGCATAAATTGATTTTTTAAAAATGCTGACATTTTTGGGGGGGTTGAAGTTGAATTGAACAGTATAAAACAATCAGAATGGAGAGAGACCTGTTGAAATCACTTAGAATGTATGTGTTGACACCCTGAGGTAATGCACTACTTATGAAGCAAATGTAGAAATACCATCGCCGTGCTCTATTATGCATATCCCCCCCAACGCCACAGCCACATTTATACACCCCACACTATTCTGGAAATTGAGAGATTTGGGTGTCAGATGTGGAGGAAAAGGCTCCAGTCTTTCCTTCCCCAGTGTGTTTTTAGTCCGATATGCTGACACACTCAAGTCAGCCGCCCTCACGCTCGCTAGCAGCAGAGCAGCACCCCCAAGAGAAAGCCAGATGCTCCGCCGCCCATACAGCCTGGGCTAATGCCGATTTGGCATGCTAGAAGCTTCTGCTGTCATCCTCCCTGCCCAATACCCATCTCTACCTCGCTCTCTCTACCGATATTCCCTGGCACCCTCAGACGCCCATCACTTTTAGAATACACTAGGGCCTGTTCATAAACCATGATTTAAAAGACACCATCCTAGATCCCTCAAATTCAAATCTGGACCTCGGAGCCAGCAGCACTGTTTTTCCCCCCCATTCTTCCCCTCTAATCAGGTACTGATTGTAGTGGTGTAATTCATTATCAAGTGGAACAGCATACCTGGTAGGGTAAGATTGAAATAGCCCTATCCTAGATCAACACTCCTCCTCTGAGATAAACAACCTATTAGAACTGTATTACACTTGCTAAATCAGGATTCACCAAAACTGAAACAGGGATGGACTGTCTGAACTCGTCCAATAGGAAATGCATGTTTTTTTGTTTTCTTTTGCAAAAAGTTTTGCTACCATGTACCCTAATGTACCCTGCAACATACATTTTCTAGCTACATTCTCTAACGGGGACATTCAGACATCTTCTAGCATCGCCTTCACAGTGGTGTCTCTTGACTCATCACATTTTTCAAGGACACGTGGCTGGCTGCGGATGGAATCATTATCCGTTCTGAAATGTGTCAGGGTTTTCTACGATATGAGAACACCTACCTGGGCCAGAGACAGAGATGCTATCAGTCTAAGCACTTGATTAGAATCCTTTTGTTCAGTAGCCTTGTTACTGCCATCAGCGCTATGAAACAGGGTTGTTTGGCTGGAAATGCAGAGACAATTGTATCAGAGCATACTGTGTATATACTACCCATGCATACGTGATGCGTTTGTGTAGATGTTAGAGGGCGGCAGGTAGCCTAGCGGTTAGAGCGTTGGGCCAGGAACTGAAAGGTAGCTGTTTTGAATCCTGAGCCGACATGGAGAATTTTTTTAAATTATTATTATTATTATGGAAGGAGAAGCAGGAACACAGTCTTGTCTCATACATTGGATTGAACATTGTTCTCATAAGCCACATTCTGAGATAAGTGACTTGACTTTGACCTAATTTGAGTTAACCAGAACCTTGGTCAGGGTACAAGTTTTGGGGCAGTTGTGTATCTACTTCTGATGGTGTTTTTCTCATCTTGTTTGTCTCCCACACACACACACACACACACACACCTAGTGAGCGCAGTGACAATGAGATCGCCCAGGAGATTCAGGAGGAACTGGTCCGACAGGCCAAGCAGCAGCGGATGCAGGAGGAGAAGGATGCGGTAAGTGACACTACACCCCTCCCCCTCCTCCCGCCTCAACCAGTCAACATGGGCATACCTCCTCCCTCCCTCCAATCACAAACTGTAGTATCGATGGGTCACCATGGGCGGATCACCCGATTGGCTTATTGAAAACCACTACTGGTGTTACAGCCTGTACTTATTTTACTTTAGTGTTAGAAAGAATGTCTAGCCCAATGTTGACCTCATGTCTGGTGACATCAAATACTATACTGATCAAAAATATAAACACATGTAAAGTGTTGGTCCCATGTTTCAAGAGCTGAAATAAAAGATCTCAGAAATGTTCCATATGCACAAAAAGCTTATTTCTCTCAAATTTCTTCACATTCCTGTTGGTGAGCATTTCTCTTTTGCCAAGATTATCCATCCACCTGACAGGTGTGGCATATCAAGAAGCTGATTAAACAGCATGATCATTACACAGGTGCACCTTGTGCTGGGGGGGGGGGGGGAATAAAAGGTCACTCTAAAATGTGCAGTTTTGTCACACATCACAATGCCACAAATGTTTTGAGGGAGCGTGCAATTGGCATGTTGACTGCAGGAATGTCCACCAGAGCTGTTGCCAGAGAATTGAGGCGGTGCGGGGTGCCGGGGAGTATTTCTGTTTAAAGCCCTTTAGACTCCCAGGGCCACCCATGGCTGTGTCCTTGCACAGTCATGTGAAATTCATAGATTAGGGCCTAATTCATATATTTAAATTTACTGATTGCCTTTTATGAACTGTAACTCAGTAAAATCTTTGAAATTGTTATGTTGCGGGTTATTTTTGTTCAGTATATATGAAATTTCAAATAGTTTAAATAGTTAAACTCTTTGGGGCGACCTGACCAAATTCGCATAGAAATGTGAGTTATAGATCTGTCATTCTCATTGAAAGCAAGTCTAAGAAGTGGTAGATCAGTTCTAAGTGAGCTATTTATATGCTTCCTGTTAAGTTTCGTTTTTACTTCTAACTTTCGGTTTTGTACACCAGCTGAAATTATAATATTTTTGGTTATTGAAAAGATTGTACCATCTAATCTTTCTCTACAAGATACATTGTTTTGTCACATAAACAGAAATTAGGCCAACTATTTATTAGAATTTTAGCAACCAGGAAATGGTGAAGCAATTTCTAAAAATTGCACCTTTTAAATCTGTGCTTGATAGTCTACCTGGTTCAATGGAACCAATATAATAATCCCAACACTTTAAACCCTCCATATTTGGCACTAGCCCAGGCAGGCTAACGCAAATGCTCAATTTATTTATAAGATTTCAAATTTGTATTTTAATCCAGGTCTGATTGGAACTGGCAGGCCTATTCTGCTGATTCCTCATACTTATTAAAACCTAGTCCTTTAAATTCCAGTCCTCAGGGGAAAACGTCTCAATCTAGGGTAAAAAAAAACAAGTGAGGTGTCAGCAGTTTGGAGGGGTTTGTTTATTTGTGTGTGTGTCTCAATGCGTGTTTACAGGCCATTGCTCGTAAACTGCAGGAGAAAGAGAGGAAGGAGGAGAGGAAGCGACAGAAGCAGCTGGAGGCCAACTTTGAGGAGGAGTACTACGAGGATAATGGTACTGGCGCACCCCCTGTCTGTGGATATAGGATTATATTCCTGTTGGAGTGAGGGATTAGGATTATATTCCTGCTGGAGTTAGGATTATATTATTCTGTTGTTGGGGGATATAGGATTATATTCCTTATGGTTTGGGGATATAGCATTATATTCCTGTTGGCGTGAGGGATTAGGATTAGATTTCTGTTGGAGTGAGAGATTTAGGATTAGATTATTCTGTTTGAGGGAAGGCTGTGGGATTAGATTATTCTGTTGTCGGAGGGAAGGCTGTGGGATTATATATTATTCTGTTGTCGGAGGGAAGGCTGTGGGATTATATATTATTCTGTTGTCGGAGGGAAGGCTGTGGGATTATATATTATTCTGTTGTCGGAGGGAAGGCTTTGGGATTATATATTATTCTGTTGTCGGAGGGAAGGCTGTGGGATTATATATTATTCTGTTGTCGGAGGGAAGGCTGTGGGATTATATATTTTTCTGTTGTCGGAGGGAAGGCTGTGGGGTTATATATTTTTCTGTTGTCGGAGGGAAGGCTGTGGGATTATATATTTTTCTGTTGTCGGAGGGAAGGCTGTGGGATTATATATTTTTCTGTTGTCAGAGGGAAGGCTGTGGGATTATATATTTTTCTGTTGTCGGAGGGAAGGCTGTGGCATTATATATTATTCTGTTGTCGGAGGGAAGGGTATGGGATTATATATTATTCTGTTGTCGGAGGGAAGGGTATGTGCCACTCTGGTTATGTGTAAGGGTGGGTGGGTTATCAAAATCAAATATAGGGGGGGGGTGTGTGTGGGATGAAGTAGTGTGTTAGAATAGAGTTGATTTAGGATGAGGATTTAGGAGGGCTGTTTTAAGCAAATAGCTGACCTTGAGGTAGAGCGTGTGTGCGTAGATACTGAGGAGTCATTTGTCATCTTGCTCCCTCCTCTCTGCCTGTCTTACACACACACTGCAGTTCTGCTCGTTAGTGAGCTGAGGCGGTGCTTTGCAGGGCTGCGAGAGCAGCTTTGACTCAACTGTAGCAATAAGGCTCCATTTTAAACGGATAAATTAATAGAAGCTTGCCTGCCTTTTGGCAGTTAATGTTTCTTCCATTGTGGTTTCCAGTCTCCCCATCCCCCTGCCTTAAAACAGTAAGACATTTTATTTTAATGGAAAGCGATGGTGGATAATAATATAAGTCCATGCAGAACCAGCTCTGGTGTCCACTAGTACATTCTAGTACCTTGATTCAACCCCAAATTCACAGCGAAACTATTTGAATACTTTACCAGATTTATAAAATGAGTTGTGGTATTGAGTAGAAAGACTTCACTTTACAATAGAAATGAGTGAAAATGTCTGAATTCAGTGTGTTGTTTTGGAAACGGACTAGGCCTATAGGATCAGGACTGTTTTCTAAGTCAGATGACCTTTTTTTAACATGACCAAAGTATATATTTTTTATTGAGTCAGATGAACTCGTGGATACCATTTTTATGTCTCCGTGTCCAGTAGGAAGGAAGTTAGAGGTAGTTTTGCTAGCCAATGCTAACTAGCGTTAGCGCAATGACTGGAAGTCTATGGGTATCTGCTAGCATGCAGGCTGTAGTTACAGTATGTAGGTTAGTATGAGCAGGGCTGAAGGGACAGTCACTGCTGTCAGGAATGTTCTGCCGTCATGTCTTTCCACACGAATCTCTTCTTTCCTAGGGAAAATCCTCTTCCTGTAGATGCATAACCAACCCAGGGCCATAGCCACAAAGTCTCTCAGAGTAGGAGGGCTGATCTTGGATCAGTTTTGCCTTTTTAGAGCACAATGAATAAGATTATATGGACACTGGGGAACCTGATCCTAGATCAGGACTCCTACTCTGAGAGGCTTTATGAATATGGCTAAAGCTGTATGTAGTACTACCTCACCCTGCTCTCTCATGTATTACTGTCTAGCTGGGCTGGCTTTAGAACCCAGGGCTCCCTCTGTATTACACAAACAAACATTCTCCCATGCTGCCGTGGGTGTGCTAGAGCTGGGACGATAAATCAAACAATTCTTCCACACCGACCCCTTTTCATGGACACTTTGCTCATATCGTTCATTACAATAAAAAGTTTGAAATGAAATAAGTCTTCTAATATGGGTGGTTGTTGATGGGACATTTTTACAACTACATAATTTTAAAGTAGTAGTTTTAAGAGTAATAAAAATAAAATAAAAATTAGTATCATCCAATTGATCGTTATTGTGATAATTCAGTCAATTTGTCGCAATATGGATTTTTTTTTTTTTTAAATTGTATCGCCCAGCTCTAGTGTGTACATGCCCCTCCACACACTCTGCCACGTCTTATCTCGGGCGAGTCGTTTCCTCAGGCCCGTGTGATTGGCCACCCTTCTCAGGAAGTGACGGACGCTGCCTAGCTGCCATGTTTGTCTTCTCATTCAGAGAGAAACAGGTTGGTTTAGCGTTCAGCTTCTGCAGATAAACCACTGGTGGAGAGTGAGGTGAGACAGAGGAAGGAAAGACATGTGTCTGGGTTTTGTTATTGAGAGAGAAAAGCAGGCCAGAGCATCATTTCCACACTTAACTGCTCAGTCGGCTTATAAAACCGACAGTTGACTGATGGAGAAGTAGTTGGCTATCTGCCATAATACAGAGAACAGCCCATTGTTGAGGGTTACGGGGCATTTTAAATGGTTATGTAATTAACAAGACATTAAGGACTAGGTGGTTTCTACCTGGCCTTTTATTTCAACATTTACAGAGTAGTTTCTGTTGATCAGATTAACCTCGCCAGCTGCTGCTAGATGCCTGCCATTCCATTCGGCTGACACACACCTGTGTCCTTCACACATTGTTTGTTTTCACTCGAATGCAGGCCTGTGATTTGTCAGTGCATGTTAGGAAGGTTAACTGTGGCTGTAAAAGTTCATTTACATTTGAGTCATTTAACAGACACTCTTATCCAAAGCGACTTACAGTTAGTGAAATCATCTTCAGATAGCTAGGTGGGACAATCACATATTACAGTAGTTAGTATATTCAGATAGCTAGGTGGGACAATCACATATTACAGTAGTTAGTATATTCAGATAGCTAGGTGGGACAATCACATATTACAGTAGTTAGTATATTCAGATAGCTAGGTGGGACAATCACATATTACAGTAGTTAGTATATTCAGATAGCTAGGTGGGACAATCACATATTACAGTAGTTAGTATATTCAGATAGCTAGGTGGGACAATCACATATTACAGTAGTTAGTATATTCAGATAGCTAGGTGGGACAATCACATATTACAGGCATAGAAAGTACATGTCCTTCTCAAACTATCAGTAGCTGGTCTGATTTATATTATTATGTTTTATATATACAGTTGAAGTCGGAAGTTTACATACACCTTAGCCAAATACATTTAATATCAGTTTTTCACAATTCCTGACATTTAATCCTAGTAACAATTCCCTGTCTTAGGTCAGTTAGGATCACCACTTTATTTTAAGAATGTGAAATGTCAGAATAATAGTAGAGAGAATGATTTATTTCAGCTTTTATTTATTTATTCACATTTCCAGTGGGTCAGAAGTTTACATACACTCAATTAGTATTTGGTAGCGTTGCCTTTTTAAATTGTTTAACTTGGGTCAAATGTTACGGGTAGCCTTCCACAAGCTTCCCACAATAAGTTGGGTGAATTTTGGCCCATTCCTCCTGACAGAGCTGGTGTAACTGAGTCAGGTTTGTAGGCCTCCATGCTCGCACACCCTTTTTCAGTTCTGCCCACAAATTTTCTATAGGATTGAGGTCAGGGCTTTGTGTTGGCCACTCCAATACCTTGATTTTGTTGTCCTGTAGCCATTTTGCCACAGCTTTGTAAGTATGCTGGGGTCATTGTCCATTTGGAAGACCCATTTGTGACCAAGCTTTAACTTCCTGACTGATGTCTTGAGATGTTGCTTCAATATATCGACATAATTTTCCTACCTCATGATGCCATCTATTTTGTGAAGTGCACCAGTTCCTCCTGCAGCGAAGCACCCCCACAACATGATGCTACCACCCCTGTGCTTCACGGTTGGGATGGTGTTCTTCGGCTTGCAAGCCTCCCCATTTTTCCTCCAAACATAACGATGGTCATTATGGCCAAACGGTTCTACTTTTGTTTCATCAGACCAGAGGACATTTCTCCAAAAAGTACAATCTTTGTCCCCATGTGCAGTTGCAAACCGTAGTCTGGCTTTTTTATGGAGGTTTTGGAACAGTGGCTTCTTCCTTGCTGAGCGTACTTTCAGGTAATTTCAATGTAGGACTCATTTTACTGTGGATATAGATACTTTTGTACCTGTTTCCTCCAGTATCTTCACAAGGTCCTTTCCTGCTGTTTTGGGATTGATTTGCACTTTTCGCACCAAATTACGTTAATCTCTAGGAGACAGAACGCGTCTCCTTCCTGAGCGGTATGACGGCTGTGTGGTCACTAGGTGTTTATACTTGCGTACTATTGTTTGTACAGATGAACGTGGTACCTTCAGGCATTTGGAAATTGTTCCCAAGGATGAACCAGACTTTGTGGAAGTCTACAATTTGTTTTCTGTTGTCTTGGCTGATTTCTTTTGATTTTCCCATGATTTCAAGCAAAGAGGCACTGATTTTGAAGGTAGGCCTTGAAATACATCCACAGGTTCACCTCCAATAGGCTAATTGACATCATTTGAGTCAATCAGAAGCTTCTAAAGCCATGACATCATTTTCTGGAATTTTCCAAGCTGTTTGAAGGCACAGTCAACTTAGTGTATGTAAACTTCTGACCCACTGGAATTGTGATACAGTGAATTATAAGTGAAATAATCTGTCTGTAAACAATTGTCGGAAAAATGACTTGTCATGCACAAAGTAGATGTCCTAACCGACTTGCCAAAACTATAGTTTGTTAAAACAAGAAATTTGTGGAGTGGTTGAAAAACGAGTTTTAATGACTCCAACCTAAGTGTTGGAGTCATTAGGAATTGTGAAAAACTGGGTTTAAATGTATTTGGCTAAGATGTATGTAAACTTCTGACTTCAACTGTATAACTAACCAACCCAGCTTCACTGACATCTCTGTTATTGTCTGGTTCCACCCATCCATGTCTTCCTTCCATCTCTTCATATCCATCCTCCCTCCCCTCAACCCAGCCATCCGAGCCTCTCTGGACCTGGATGAAAAACCCAGGCGGCCTGGTTCTAACTCTCTCTCTTCGGAGAGAGATGCTGTGGAGACTAGAACCAACTCTCTTTCCAGATACCCTGAGCACCATTTAGATGGTAGGGGAGAGGGGAGAAGGGGCAGGCATGGAGACGCACACCCTGAGCACCACCGCTACAGTAGCAGGGGCAAACATGGGGACAGGTACCCCGACTACCACCACCCCACTGAGGGTAGAAGCAGAGGGAAGGAGGGCCAGAGGAGCAGAGACCACCAGGGGTCCCAGTCAACCTTCTTTGCAGACAACCATGAGCCCAGGAAACAGCGAGAGGAGGAGGGGGATAGGGTGGTCAGGAGGAAGGAGAGGCCCGCCCGGCCGCCCCCGCCGTCCCATATCCCTGTTAAGAGAGACGAGGCTTGGGACAGGGATAGAGAGAGACACCGGGAGTGGGAGAGAGAGGGGGAAAGAGACAGACGGAGAGAACCCAGGAGAGATGAGGAAATTGAGAGAGACGCACCAAGACAGGGAAGACACGGGGAGCGATTGAGAGACCAAGAGCATTGCCGAGACAAAGACAGACACCGAGAGAGAACCAAGAGCAGGGAGCGAGGTCTGGATGAAGTCCAGGACGAGCCCATCCCCAGTAGCCGCAGCAGGGCCTGGGACGGTGGTGGGGAGGAGGCCCCTTTCCCTGGGGATGATGAAGAGGAGAAAGGGGGGGCCAGGGCCCGCCTGACGCTCCACTCTGGCCCCAGTGAGCTGTGTGAGGAGGTGGCGAGGAGGAGCCCCAGGATGGGGAGAGAGAGAGGGGAGAGGGGACACAGGGACCCTGGGGAGGGCCCCAGCACGGGCAAGGAGCGCTCCCATACTCACCCCGCTCCCAGGGAGCCAGGTACGGCCTAGCGCCGGGCCCGTGGCCGACCATTTGTGGGTGTGGTGTGTGTGTGGGTTCTTGATTGGCCCATGGCTGGGAGCTGCTGGTGGTGGTTTTGTCTCTCTAACTAAATAATCATTCATCAACAATCATTTTCCTCTTCGTCATCATCATCTTGGTGTAGCAGCTTTCAGTCATTATGGTGGAATTCCACAGTCAGTCACAATACAAGGCCCTGCTGCCAAAGGTCTCTGTGAAACAGTTGAATCAGGTGTGTGTGTGTGTGTGTGTGTGTGTGTGTGTGTGTGTGTGTGTGTGTGTGTGTGTGTGTGTGTGTGTGTGTGTGTGTGTGTGTGTGTGTGTGTGTGTGTGTGTGTGTGTGTGTGTGTGTGTGTGTGTGTGTGTGTGTGTGTGTGTGTGTGACAGAGCGCCCAGATAGAAATATACTGCGTAGAACAGACATGATTCTAGTATTGATCAGCTTCTATACATGACATTTCTTTCTGTAATGTTTTTACTGTTACACTCCAATTCTATTCCTCAAGGGCTTCTGTCGGCGTGCACTTTCATCCCTGTCTAGTCTACTCACCAGAACTGATCAAGTACTGGCATGGATTTGCCATCAATTTGTCCACACTTACCTACTCTGACCATAAATCAGACATTGATTAAAATAGCAGTGATTTAAACCTGTAGACACTGCAGCCCTAGAAGAATCAGAGTTGGGGATTCTGTGGTTCTCATCCACTCTAGTCTGGTGTTTCCTGGTCCTGGGGTCCCAAAAGGCTGCACGTCTTAGTTATTTATTCCTGATTCAAGTTAAAGGCTTGACGATTAGTTGAATCAGATGTGTAGTATTAGGGCAAAAATAAAAAAAGTACACTCTTTTGGGTCCCCAGGAACAGCATTGGGGAAACACTGTTCCAGACTACAAACAGCTGTATTGACTCTACGTTGTGTGGCGCCCCCTGCAGGTCGTATCGTGCAAGGAGGACCAGGGGGTCGTGGAGCAGTGGTAATGGCAGGGAATTACGGACTCGGCGAGGCCACCCAGGGCATCACTAAGCTGGACCTGCGGGAGCAGGAGCTGCTGGACATGGAGGTGGCCCGGAAACTACAGGAGGAAGAGGTGAAGGTGAGAGTTATTAGGACAATATAACACCCTTATTAAAACATCATAAAACCCTTGGACAACATGGCAGCTGAAACTCTGTCCCATCGTTTAGTTAACATACGTAACATTCAGTAGACCTCAGCTTTGTTTTGTGCAGTTTCAGATGTCTGTGAGAAATGTTCCGGCTCAACAGTCACTTCCTATGTTATGTCATGATAGAGCCCAGGGAACAGAATGTTCTATGCTGAGGGAAAATATGACTCAATTGGTTCTTAATTATTTTTCGGTTCCAGGCAAGCAAGATGGACAAGCGTGCGGCCCAAGTGGCTCAGGATGAGGTGAGTAGACGGCCGGCTGCTTCTCTGTCTGGAACAGTCGTCACTGACCGACTCGCTTTCTTGCGCTCTCTTTCATTTTCTCTCATTCTCTTGCCCTGTCTCTCAAGTCTCAACTTTTGACACAGCAATGAAGCAAGGTGTGTAAAAGTTGTTTACCTTTGTTAAATAAATTATGTCCCTTGGTCCATTCATTCCTTTTGGTCAGTGTTAACCTGGGTAATCAACTCTCACCACATCATGGTTATATCCGTGTGTGGCAGAAGCCATATGATGCAACACTATGTGCCTGAAAGGGACAATCTCAGATTGGAGGAACAACATACCGTTACCCCGCCTCTTGTTTTAGTAAACAGCTGGAGAAATGGAGCCACTCAAATTCATTGGTAGAAAGTGTCTGTGTTTGTACTGTAACTGTATAGTAAACGTTGTATTGGTGTTGTCAGGAGATAGCCCGGCTGCTGATGGAGCGGGAGTAGAATAACCGCGTTGTATTGGTGTTGTCAGGAGATAGCCCGGCTGCTGATGGAGCGGGAGTAGAATAACCACGTTGTATTGGTGTTGCCAGGAGATAGCCCGGCTGCTGACGGAGCGGGAGTAGAATAACCGCGTTGTATTGGTGTTGCCAGGAGATATCCCGGCTGCTGATGGAGCGGGAGTAGAATAACCGCGTTGTATTGGTGTTGCCAGGAGATAGCCCGGCTGCTGACGGAGCGGGAGTAGAATAACCGCGTTGTATTGGTGTTGCCAGGAGATAGCCCGGCTGCTGACGGAGCGGGAGTAGAATAACCGCGTTGTATTGGTGTTGCCAGGAGATAGCCCGGCTGCTGACGGAGCGGGAGTAGAATAACCGCGTTGTATTGGTGTTGCCAGGAGATAGCCCGGCTGCTGATGGAGCGGGAGTAGAATAACCACGTTGTATTGGTGTTGCCAGGAGATAGCCCGGCTGCTGATGGAGCGGGAGTAGAATAACCGCGTTGTATTGGTGTTGCCAGGAGATAGCCCGGCTGCTGACGGAGCGGAAGTAGAATAACCGCGTTGTATTGGTGTTGCCAGGAGATAGCCCGGCTGCTGATGGAGCGGGAGTAGAATAACCGCGTTGTATTGGTGTTGTCAGGAGATAGCCCGGCTGCTGACGGAGCGGGAGTAGAATAACCGCGTTGTATTGGTGTTGCCAGGAGATAGCCCGGCTGCTGATGGAGCGGGAGTAGAATAACCGCGTTGTATTGGTGTTGCCAGGAGATAGCCCGGCTGCTGACGGAGCGGGAGTAGAATAACCGCGTTGTATTGGTGTTGTCAGGAGATAGCCCGGCTGCTGACGGAGCGGGAGTAGAATAACCGCGTTGTATTGGTGTTGCCAGGAGATAGCCCGGCTGCTGACGGAGCGGGAGTAGAATAACCGCGTTGTATTGGTGTTGCCAGGAGATAGCCCGGCTGCTGACGGAGCGGGAGTAGAATAACCGCGTTGTATTGGTGTTGCCAGGAGATAGCCCGGCTGCTGACGGAGCGGGAGTAGAATAACCGCGTTGTATTGGTGTTGCCAGGAGATAGCCCGGCTGCTGACGGAGCGGGAGTAGAATAACCGCGTTGTATTGGTGTTGCCAGGAGATAGCCCGGCTGCTGACGGAGCGGGAGTAGAATAACCGCGTTGTATTGGTGTTGCCAGGAGATAGCCCGGCTGCTGACGGAGCGGGAGTAGAATAACCGCGTTGTATTGGTGTTGCCAGGAGATAGCCCGGCTGCTGACGGAGCGGGAGTAGAATAACCGCGTTGTATTGGTGTTGCCAGGAGATAGCCCGGCTGCTGACGGAGCGGGAGTAGAATAACCGCGTTGTATTGGTGTTGTCAGGAGATAGCCCGGCTGCTGACGGAGCGGGAGTAGAATAACCACGTTGTATTGGTGTTGCCAGGAGATAGCCCGGCTGCTGACGGAGCGGGAGTAGAATAACCACGTTGTATTGGTGTTGCCAGGAGATAGCCCGGCTGCTGACGGAGCGGGAGTAGAATAACCGCGTTGTATTGGTGTTGCCAGGAGATAGCCCGGCTGCTGACGGAGCGGGAGTAGAATAACCGCGTTGTATTGGTGTTGCCAGGAGATAGCCCGGCTGCTGACGGAGCGGGAGTAGAATAACCGCGTTGTATTGGTGTTGCCAGGAGATAGCCCGGCTGCTGACGGAGCGGGAGTAGAATAACCGCGTTGTATTGGTGTTGCCAGGAGATAGCCCGGCTGCTGACGGAGCGGGAGTAGAATAACCACGTTGTATTGGTGTTGCCAGGAGATAGCCCGGCTGCTGATGGAGCGGGAGTAGAATAACCACGTTGTATTGGTGTTGTCAGGAGATAGCCCGGCTGCTGACGGAGCGGGAGTAGAATAACCGCGTTGTATTGGTGTTGTCAGGAGATAGCCCGGCTGCTGATGGAGCGGGAGTAGAATAACCGCGTTGTATTGGTGTTGTCGGGAGATAGCCCGGCTGCTGATGGAGCGGGAGTAGAATAACCGCGTTGTATTGGTGTTGTCGGGAGATAGCCCGGCTGCTGACGGAGCGGGAGTAGAATAACCACGTTGTATTGGTGTTGTCGGGAGATAGCCCGGCTGCTGACGGAGCGGGAGTAGAATAACCGCGTTGTATTGGTGTTGTCAGGAGATAGCCCGGCTGCTGATGGAGCGGGAGAAGATGGAGTACAAGAAGTCCAGAGAGAAGGAGAAGCAGGGGATGAGGCCGGAAGAGAGGAGGAGGCCAGAGGGAGGAGACTGCAAGGTAACTCTCTCTCCTTATTTTTCTGAATGAGATGACTTTATGATTTCAGGACTACATGTACAGTATTCTGATCATCAAGATAATATGTGTTTCATACTGTAATGGCGGTCCCACCAATTAATTAATTTGTTGATATGACCTGTTTTTTGTTGGGGTTTTTTACATAGGGGTACTGTAGTAAGAGCAGCACAGGTTACATTTTAGTCATTCAGCAGACGCTCTCATCCAAAGCAACCTAATGTTAGTGCAGGTTTATTGGCACAGTTTAAGGTGCATTTTTTGATCAACTTGTTGATAAGACCAGACTGAAGATAGTGTCTGTCTGTGTGTGTTCCAGCCAAGCTCAGAGGAGGTAGTGCATCCCAGACTACGAGAGGAGGAATACCAGAAGCCCAGGAACCACCAAAAGCCTGCCAGGTACTGGCCTCACTCTGTCATTAGCCTGCCAGGTGCTGGCCTCACACTGTCATTAGCCTGCCAGGTGCTGGCCTCACTCTGTCATTAGCCTGCCAGGTGCTGGCCTCACTCTGTCATTAGCCTGCCAGGTGCTGGCCTCACTCTGTCATTAGCCTGCCAGGTGCTGGCCTCACTCTGTCATTAGCCTGCCAGGTCCCAGCCTGAATACACCCCGTGTTGTAACAATATTATGGCCTTAAAATAATTTTTTCTCTCTCTCGCTCTCTGCCCTGTCACAGGCCTTCTCAACCTCCTCCACATGACTATGAGAATGTGGAGTCCAGCTACTCAGGGAGCCACTATTCTTCCGGGTCTCCAGCCAGACCTGAGGCAGCTTTCAAAGGTAAATTCAGCTATTTTTGTCGGGTTTAACTCGGGCCTCAACCTAAAACACAAAGAATTTAGATTTAACACTTCTCATACAGCTAACTTTCTATCCAGCATACCACATGGTTGGTATACACCGAATGTATTTCTTAGAGAGCTCCAACCATTCTAGCCAGTGATTATATTATTAGGTATTAAAGATCAAGCTGATGCGCTCTCTCTCTCTCCTCCCTATATCTTCTAGGTGTCTATTACAGACAGTGACCGAGGCTTCCTAAGCCATCCATCTGAGTTTATTTTGATTTTTTTTCTTTGCTGTATTTTTAAAACTCCCATCACTTTCTATTGGCCAAGAGCCTTGGAACAATGTACCTAGTCGTTGGCAATGGGTTCGGGGAGGGTGTTGGCCAAGAGGAGGTGCAGCTGAGAGCTGAAACTCACACGCTGTCATTTGTTCTTTCTTTTAATTGGCGCGACAACAAAGAACCGAAAGGAGACGCCTTGTGACATTCTAACTCCTGCTGGCTCTTAACTGTGGATGATGATGTGGAAGATGATGATTTAAAAAAGAGTGAAATGTTCCTGTTTTGCTGTATTAGTCGTTTGCTGGTGTTTCTGTCCATCCGTGGATCATGCTCGTCATGGTGGATCAGGCCTTTGCTGGATATATAACTGTGCAATCTCTGTCTCTGTATCTATGGCTGTCTATGGGATGTGCCTGTCTTTGGAGTCAAAATGGTGGCCGCGTGGTTCTGTGCACTCCCAGGTTCCAGTTCTCCTGTGTTTGTATCGTGCTGCACATCAAGGCTGAACAACAACATGACCGGCCCAGTCCAAAACTCTATTATTTCAGGAGAATGGATCTTTGTGTTAACGTCTTTCCAGTCCGGAAGCGGATGGTGATCGTATGTGGACTTGTTGCTCTCTACCTGTGTTCCCATGTCTTTCTAAGGGGCTGGTGTATATAGCTGCTGGGAATACGGACTTGGAGGTGAAGTGTTATGGGACATACTGCTATCATTGTGTTTCTACGTGCATACTTACTGACAGTGTTTTGTTCTCTTTGTTAGTCAGCTAGAGCACAAGCCACCGCAAACGCCAATCAGTTGTTTTGTGGATCAACAAAACATGCTATTTTAAATATTACCCCTAATATATTTGGATGTGCCGTCAGTATTTGATTTTGTCTTATCTGCTTACAAACTGGCATCGGCAAATGCTTTCAGCGCTAAGAGAAGTGGACCAGTAGGAATTGAATGCATGTACATTTCAGATCTGTGCCAAACATAACTCTTGTGCTTGTTTTGTCAGAGCTGTATTCACTAGGAACGGGACAAAACAGGGAGGGACCAACCTGAATTTGTCCAATAGAAACTCTTGTTTTTGTTGCAAAACATTTTCCATTGCGGTATGTTTTGCTACAGTGTACAATAATGAATACTCCCCAGGTTGTGTTTTTCCTAACCGACAGTGTCCGTTGATTGAATGGTTGACTCGTTGGTTACCTGTTTAAGTGCAAGTTTCTGTTTCTGCATTTTATTTAGTTTTATATAATTTTATTTAATCTTATTTGATTTGGTATCACTCTTAAAAGGCATTTCTTGTTTCCTGTACATTCCATTCCTAATGAAATGCCTTCACTCCCTGTCTCACACACACACACACACCACTCTCTAAGAGGGATATCACTTCCTGTGCGTGTAACATGAGTAAACATTCTCAGGGTAAACAAAGTGTGGAGGGAAGTATCAGTCATCCACTGAATCAACAGAGTAAGTGAGAACATGATGTAATTCCATTCAAAGGGACCTATAGACTCAGACAGCTGGGTGATAGGGGTGAACTTCTCAGACAGCTGGGTGATAGGGGTGAACTTCTCAGACAGCTGGGTGATAGGGGTGAACTTCTCAGACAGCTGGGTGATAGGGGTCAACTTCTCAGACAGCTGGGTGATAGGGGTCAACTTCTCCGGCAGCTGGGTGATAGGGGTCAACTTCTCCGGCAGCTGGGTGATAGGGGTCAACTTCTCCGGCAGCTGGGTGATGGGGGTCAACTTCTCCGGCAGCTGGGTGATGGGGGTCAACTTCTCCGGCAGCTGGGTGATGGGGGTCAACTTCTCCGGCAGCTGGGTGATAGGGGTCAACTTCTCCGGCAGCTGGGTGATAGGGGTCAACTTCTCCGGCAGCTGGGTGATAGGGGTCAACTTCTCCGGCAGCTGGGTGATGGGGGTCAACTTCTCAGGCAGCTGGGTGATGGGGGTCAACTTCTCCGGCAGCTGGGTGATGGGGGTCAACTTCTCCGGCAGCTGGGTGATAGGGGTCAACTTCTCCGGCAGCTGGGTGATAGGGGTCAACTTCTCCGGCAGCTGGGTGATAGGGGTCAACTTCTCCGGCAGCTGGGTGATAGGGGTCAACTTCTCCGGCAGCTGGGTGATAGGGGTCAACTTCTCCGGCAGCTGGGTGATAGGGGTCAACTTCTCCGGCAGCTGGGTGATAGGGGTCAACTTCTCAGACAGCTGGGTGATGGGGGTCAACTTCTCAGACAGCTGGGTGATGGGGGTCAACTTCTCCCGGCAACTGGGTGATGGGGGTCAACTTCTCCCTGCAACTGGGTGATGGGGGTCAACTTCTCCCTGCAGCTGGGTGATGGGGGTCAACTTCTCCCTGCAGCTGGGTGATGAGGGTCAACTTCTCCCTGCAGCTGGGTGATGAGGGTCAACTTCTCCCGGCAGCTGGGTGATAGGGGTCAACTTCTCCCGGCAGCTGGGTGATAGGGGTCAACTTCTCCGGCAGCTGGGTGATAGGGGTCAACTTCTCCGGCAGCTGGGTGATAGGGGTCAACTTCTCCGGCAGCTGGGTGATGGGGGTCAACTTCTCCCGGCAACTGGGTGATGGGGGTCAACTTCTCCCGGCAACTGGGTGATGGGGGTCAACTTCTCCCTGCAGCTGGGTGATGGGGGTCAACTTCTCCCTGCAGCTGGGTGATGAGGGTCAACTTCTCCCGGCAGCTGGGTGATGAGGGTCAACTTCTCCATGGCCAGTTTCATCTTTTTTTTGTTTTACGTATTGAATGAGGGTGGTAATAGTGGCGATAGATTAAACACTTTTTTATTACCAGACGTCATACTTTAATAGGATCCATGCTATATCAAAGGGATTACAGGAGACTATATAGGGACTTTTAGAGAGAGCATGCATCCCAAAATTGCACCATATTCCCTATATATAGTGCACTACTTTTGACCAGGGCCAATCGTGCTTTGGTTAAAAGTAGAGAATAGGGTGCCATTTGGGATGGAGACATACTGTACTGCCAATGGTCATGGTACCACCATGTTCATATCATGTATTATAGCCTAATTATTGTTTATTACACATATATAAAGAGTAATCCCACACAGTTTCCAGTTTGATCTAATGAAATGTTTAATTATGATTCCGTCGTATTTACATGTTTCCATTGAGTGATGTTCATCATAGTCTATGATGGTGTTTTTGTTGATATGTTTTGTCCAAGTTGGTAGCGTCTGCCTCAATATATTTTTTTGAGACTTCTGTGCGTATCAAAGACATTCTAGATGTGTGAAATGTTCTGACTTGTTGGATGGATGGGATTTGTGCCATAGGGATGGTTTATTTTTTCAGGGACTTGTAGATACCGGGGAATCTCAGCTCCTTCTAGGGTAATGACGGTTGAGGAGTATTGGTGTAGAACCGCTCAGAACTGAGATCTGTCTATTTGTGGGATAATGGCACCATCTTGTGGACATATTGAATATCAAATTAAAACATGTACATTATCTGGTCAGACAGTGAGTGCATATTGATGATTGCTGTGTAATGATTGTTCTATATGCTTTGAGTGCAATCTGAACCGAAATCAAGTGTAATGTTTTTGTTTTGCCATCCAGGGCCTGAATGCAATCTACAAATGAAATCATAAAAGTGACTGTTGACACTTACTGTGACTGTTTTGTATCATGAACTGAATAAACAGTTGGCATAAACATTGACATTTGCATGTGTTTATTCATAAAATATTTATGTACAATTCTTTGTCACTATTATTTTTCTAACTTCAGGTTCTGTATCACATTTCTATCAAGACTATTGGAGACCAAAGTATGATGCAAGGCACAAGTGAATAGTTTATGAAAGGCCCAACTAGCCTAAATGTGTTGAGGAGCATGTGGTGCCATTGGCTGTCCTGGAAAATTCAGACTCAGGAATTTGCTTAAAGCATTTATTCTGCGAGTTACAGGTTTAGTTGGCAGATATTATACAACACATGGCTGGAAAAGCATATTGCAAGTTGTTCAACAGCCCTGTATCCCTTTCCATTGGCAATCAAAGCACAAGTATTAAATATATCAGTGTATAGTCAACCATACTCTACATCCCAATGTGCTGTCATTACTCAAAACCTTTGAGGAAACCTCTTGCACTTAATATGTCGTTGTACAGCTACTTAGTTATTTTGTAGTCATTAAACAATAGTCACTGTGACACTGTAGGGGTTCTAGATTTGTTGGGGTTCTAGATCAGCTTGACCATTTTGAATAATATACCCACTAAGCCATGCCTCCAATATCATTTCTCAGTGTGCCTTGCCTTGAGGTGAATTGTAGAGTTACCACCCATGACTGCATTTGTTAGTGATAGAGACATGGTTGTTGATTTCTGTTAATGTTCCGTCCTGTGGCCTTTCACCAAGTGAGATGCTAGGCGAATATTATAATTCTACTCTTTATGACAATACATTACACATCTCATAAGGCCTTATATGAGGTCTAGTTTCACCCTCCTACAGTTGTCTGAAACTTGAGGTTTACAGGCCACATCAGGCCTGCAAGTAGGGTAGCAAAATTCCAGTAATTTTCTCCAAATTACCAGATAAAGAAAATATATATATATATATTCTGGTTTGAGAATTTAAGGAATTTTTCAACCAGGATTCCTGGAAAACCTGGAAAATGTACCAGAATTGTACAACCCTTCCTGCAAGTCCCATACAAAGTATTCTGATCCCTTCACTTTTCCACATTTTGTTACATTACAGTTTTATACTAAAATATATATATTTTTTTATTGTCCTCAATCTACACACAAAAAAATATACGGACAGAAAAGTTATTTTTGTGCAAATTTATTAAAAATAACAAATAAATATCTTATTTACATACAGTACCAGTCAAAAGTTTGGATGCACCTACACCTACCTATTCTACATTGTAGAATATTAGTGAAGACATCACATCTATGAAATAACATGAAATCATGTAGAAACCAAAAAAGTTTTAAACAAATCTAAATATATTTTCTATTTTAGATTCTTCAAAGTAGCCACCCTTTGACTTGACGACAGCTTTGCACACTCTTGTCATTCTCTCAACTAGCTTCACCTGGAATGTTTTTCCAACAGTTTCCAACAGTTCCCACATATGCTTTTCCTTCCCTCTGTGGTCCAACTCATCCCAAACCATCTCAATTTGGTAGAGTTCGGGTGATTGTGGAGGCCAGGTCATCTGATGCAGCACTCCATCACTCTCCTTCTTGGTCAAATAGCCCTTACAAGGCCTTGAGGTGTGTTGGGTCATTGTCCTGTTGAAAAACAAATGATAGTCCCACTAAGCGCAAACTAGATGGGATGGCGTATCGCTGGTTAAGAGTGCCTTGAATTCTAAATAAGTCACTGACAGTGTCACCAGCAAAGCACCTCCACACCATCACTCCTCCTCCATGCTTCACGGTGGGAACTACACATGCTGAGATCATCCGTTCACCTACTCTGCCTCTCACAAAGACACAGCGGTTGGAACTAAAAATCTCACATTTAGACTCAACAGACCAAAGGACAGATTTCCACCAGTCTAATGTCCATTACTCGTGTTTCTTGTCCCAAGCAAGTCTCTTCTTCTTATTGGTGTCCTTTAGTAGTGGTTCACTCGCAATAATTCAACAATGAAGGCCTGATTCAAGCAGCCCCATCTGAACAGTTGATGTTGAGATGTGTCTGTTACTTGTGAAGCATTTATTTGGGCTGCAATTTCTGAGGCTGGTAACTCTAATGAACTTATCCTTTGCAGCAGAGGTAACTCTGGGTCTTCCTTTCCTGTGGCGGTCCTCATGAGAGCCAGTTTCATCATAGTGCTTGATAGGTTTTGCAACTGCACTTGAAGAAATGTAAAAGTTCTTGAAATTTTCCAGATTGACTGACCTTCATGTCTTAAAGTAATGATGGACTGCCCTTTCCATTTCAGTAATGGGTGCAAAAAATGTCACTAAATGATTTGATGAATTTTGAAAAATGTATGTTATTTATCTTTGTTTAGTATAAGATTAATCAATCACTCAATGTACATGCAAAAACACAGATATTAAAAACAATTGATGTTGGATAAAAAGTGAATTTGTTATCATAACTTAAACAAATTGAGTTGATGTAACTTCTCATTTAGTTTTGAGTCAGCACCACATAAACACTATAAGTAATAATTACTTTTCATTGACTAAAAGACATCTAGTAAGTTGAACTGAGTTAAAAATGCCTTATTGTTTACAGTGTTATAATGTTACACTGAGAACTTGTGTTGTGCTGCATTCTATCTTTATAGTTCCTCTTGTCAGGGAAAAAGGTTGGTCTGGGTATTCCCACTTACCTCTAGAGAGAGAACATGTATTCAGGTATAACAGCATTCTGGTGATGCCCTGGTTTTACCTGTAGAGAGAGAACATGTATTCAGGTATAACAGCATTCTGGTGATGCCCTGGTTTTACCTGTAGAGAGAGAACATGTATTCAGGTATAACAGCATTCTGGTGATGCCCTGGTTTTACCTGTAGAGAGAGAACATGTATTCAGGTATAACAGCATTCTGGTGATGCCCTGGTTTTACCTGTAGAGAGAGAACATGTATTCAGGTATAACAGCATTCTGGTGATGCCCTGGTTTTACCTGTAGAGAGAGAACATGTATTCAGGTATAACAGCATTCTGGTGATGCCCTGGTTTTACCTGTAGAGAGAGAACATGTATTCAGGTATAACAGCATTCTGGTGATGCCCTGGTTTTACCTGTAGAGAGAGAACATGTATTCAGGTATAACAGCATTCTGGTGATGCCCTGGTTTTACCTCTAGAGAGAGAACATGTATTCAGGTATAACAGCATTCTGGTGATGCCCTGGTTTTACCTGTAGAGAGAGAACATGTATTCAGGTATAACAGCATTCTGGTGATGCCCTGGTTTTATCTGTAGAGAGAGAACATGTATTCAGGTATAACAGCATTCTGGTGATGCCCTGGTTTTACCTGTAGAGAGAGAACATGTATTCAGGTATAACAGCATTCTGGTGATGCCCTGGTTTTACCTGTAGAGAGAACATGTATTCAGGTATAACAGCATTCTGGTGATGCCCTGGTTTTACCTGTAGAGAGAGAACATGTATTCAGGTATAACAGCATTCTGGTGATGCCCTGGTTTTACCTGTAGAGAGAGAACATGTATTCAGGTATAACAGCATTCTGGTGATGCCCTGGTTTTACCTGTAGCACAAACATGTCTCCTGGAAAAGGAGAGAATAAAAAAAAGATGAAAGTGAGTCATGCTGGGTTGCAGTCATCAGGGAAAGTACAATGTCCCATTTCGTCTAACTCTTCCCTGTGAATTGAAGTAGAAAGGAGGGTTTGGTGCTTCAGTAGAGCTGGTTTACCAACATACCTGACATTGTCATGGTTCGCTTGGATGTGGCAACACCACTGAAACTGCCCACAGTGGACTATGTCATACAATGGTTCTATTATCCTTTGAGACACATCACTGCCCCCTGCCTGTAACCATATGAGTGTTACGACCTGGTTTCCCGGACAGATTAAGCCTAGTCCTGGACTAAGAAGCACTTTCAGTGGAGAATCTCCTTTGATCATGTTTGAAGTCTAGAATAAGGCTTTTTCTGTGACTAGAAACCTTCCCAATATCAGGCAAACTCTTCTCAGGTTATTGAAATGTTGTTTCTCACAACTTAACCAGAGGCATTGGCACCTGTTGACGTACCTGCTACACACACTACCAGAAACAATGACTGAAATTCATCAGCGCATCTCAGGCAAGGTTTCTAGCTGTGTGGGCAACTTGTAACACTTGGAAAGGACCCTGTGAGAAGTAGGCTACTGTTGTACATTGTTACAGTCCTCGTGGAGATTTGTGTCATTAGTGATTTGTCTTATCATTGTAGTTACAACTATTGCAATACAGTAATATCATGGTTCATTGCTAAAGTATTACCATATATACACTACCGTTCAAAAGTTTGGGGTCAGCTTAGAAATGTCCTTATTTTTGAAAGAAAAGCACATTTTCAAGGCAGAGTTCCCCTGTCCAGTGTCTGTGTTATTTTGCCCATCTTAATTTTTTATTTTTATTGGCCAGTCTGAGATATGGCTTTTTCTTTGCAACTCTGTCTAGAAGGCCAGCATCCCGGAGTCGCCTCTTCACTGTTGACGTTGAGACTGGTGTTTTGCAGGTACTATTTAATGAAGCTGCCAGTTGAGGACTTGTGAGGCATCTGTTTCTCAAACTAGACACTCTAATGTACTCTTTCCTCTTACTTATTCTGGTTAGAGCCAGTTTGCGCTGTTCTGTGAAGGGAGTAGTACACAGCGTTGTACGATATCTTCAGCTTCTTGGCAATTTCTCGCATGGAATAGCCTTCATTTCTCAGATCAAGAATAGACTCACTAGTTTCAGAAGAAAATGCTTTGTTTCTAGCCATTTTGAGCCTGTAATCGAATCCACAAATGCTGATGCTCCAGATACTCAACTAGTCTAAAGAAGGCCAGTTTTATTGCTTCTTTAATCAGGACAACAGTTTTTAGCTGTGCTAAAATAATTGCAAAAGGGTTTTGTAATGATCAATTAGCCTTTTAAAATGATCAACTTCGATTAGCTAACACAATGTGCCATTGGAACACAGGAGTGATGGTTGCTGATAATGGGCCTCTGTACGTCTATGTAGATATTCCATTAAAAAAACACAGTTTCCAGCTACAATAGTCATTTACAACATTAACAATGTCTACACTGTATTTCTGATGAATTTGATGTTCTTTTAATGGACAAAAGAGGCGCTTTTCTTTCAAAAACAAGGACATTTCTAAGTGACCCCAAACTTTTGAACGGTAGTGTATATATATATATATATATATATATTCCTAAACATATAGAATCCTAAACAGTATCAAACCTAACCTTTTGCACTTCTATTGACAGCAAAAAGTTATTCTGTGTCATTATCAATGCACTGATTATACCAGTTACATACATTAAGGATTTTAGCCTGTGTTGAATTCATTCAATCTGATGAGGCTACCTAGGTTGAAACATTTAGGCTATGTTATAATTTTTTTAGGCACCATTGCATCAGTCAGGTATGTTAGCCTACAAAAAGTTTTCATTTACAGATAAACTGTGAATCAGAGTGATACACTTGGAATTACTGTTACAACACTATGAATACACAGGCTAGTGAATGAAAATCGTCAAGCATACAGCAATGAATATACTACTGACAGGTCAAGGTGTACATTGGCTAACTCACCTGTTTCGGTCTTTCGGCATCATAAAATGTTCCATGTAATAAACATGTCATAATATATCAAGTAGAGCGTGAAGTAAACTTGAACTATGTAGATATCAATTGATCCTGAAGAGCAGTCACTCATGTCTCACCTGAGAATTGAAAGTAAATGCAGACGTCCTGAAATGAGAACATGCCGTGTTGAGACATGGAAAACTAGGAAAATACACACGCCCAGTTTTATCAGATCAACTTTTCGTGCACTGATCGGAGAGGACAGGACAACTCCTAAACAATTCACCCGAGACAGCGGTTTTTCTGTTGATGGCAAGCCCAAGAAATTATCTTTACCTAGTTCCTTTGCCACTCCAAATGTGCCGAACCCCTTTTAATTCATGCCATTTACAGTTTTCTTGAGCTGATAAGCCTTGAGCACGTCTTCAGGAAAAACCGGTAGAGGTTGTCACAGGCAGAGAGGATTTCTTATTATCAGACTCAAGCAAGCAACTTCTGTAATTAAACCAGCCTTTTGAAGTGTTGACTCAAACTGTGTGAAATTACTCCATAGTAGCCAAAGGTTCTGCTATTTCCCCTAAAAACGTTATGGTTAGCAATTAACATTGTCACAGTGCATTGTTTAACTTTTTTCAACTGCACTGCAATGAACTGAAATGTGTCAATGTTTGTACATTTTTGCCTTAAAGTGATAATGATTCATGGCTTATTTCTTCTGCAGACAGTATTTCAGCCCATGCAGTATTTTATGAAGTGGAAAGTGGAGTTAAATTATGGAGTTAATTATTTGTTCAGTTGTTAATGAGAGATCAGAAGAGGGATACTAAAGGAGGGAAAGATTATGGAGCAGGAGTAACATCTCCCCCTCCCTGATGGAGCAGGAGTAACATCTCCCCCTCCCTGATGGAGCAGGAGTAACATCTCCCCCTCCCTGATGGAGCAGGAGTAACATCTCCCCCCTCCTTTATGGAGCAGGAGTAACATCTCCCCCCCTCCTTTATGGAGCAGGAGTAACATCTCCCCCTCTCTTATGGAGCAGGAGTAACATATCCCCCCTCCTTTATGGAGCAGGAGTAACATCTCCCCCTCTCTTATGGAGCAGGAGTAACATCTCCCCCTCCCTGATGGAGCAGGAGTAACATCTCCCCCTCCCTGATGGAGCAGGAGTAACATCTCCCCCCCTCCTTTATGGAGCACGAGTAACATCTCCCCCTCTCTTATGGAGCAGGAGTAACATATCCCCCATCCTTTATGGAGCAGGAGTAACATCTCCCCCTCTCTTATGGAGCAGGAGTAACATCTCCCCCCTCCCTTATGGAGCAGGAGTAACATGTCCTCTCTCCTCCCTTATGGAGTAGGAGTAACATGTCCTCTCTCCTCCCTTATGGAGTAGGAGTAACATGTCCTCTCTCCTCCCTTATGGAGCAGGATAAGATGTCCTCTCTCCCTTATGGAGCAGGATAAGATGTCCTCTCTCCTCCCTTATGGAGCTACATAGTTGTCTTTGCTGTCTTTGTATCTAAGATAATTGTGTAGTTTAGAGTAATTATCGAGGTTAGCTAGCCAGCTATTTTCGTCCGCCGCGCCGCGCCACCGTTCTCCTACCTAGTCAACAACTGCTAGCTAGCTAGTCAACTTCTACCGACTAGCAGCACTGTAGAAACTAATACATTACAACGGAACGATTTGATTAGTGTAGTGTTAGCTAGCTACATAGTTGTCTTTGCTGTCTTTGTATCTAAGATAATTGTGTAGTTTAGAGTAATTATCGAGGTTATCGAGGTTACCTAGCCAGTTATCGAGGTTACCTAGCCAGCTACACTTTCAAACAAAGTCAACAACGCAGCCACTGCTAGCTAGCCTACTTCACCAGCCAGCAGTACTGTATCATTTTAATCATTTTAGTCAATAAGATTTTTGCAACGTAAGCTTAACTTTCTGAACATTCGAGACGTGTTGTCCACTTGTCATTCCAATCTCCTTTGCATTAGCGTAGCCTCTTCTGTAGCCTGTCAACTATGTGTCTGTCTATCCCTGTTCTCTCCTCTCTGCACAGACCATACAAACGCTTCACACCGCGTGGCCGCTGCCACTCTAACCTGGTGGTCCCAGCGCGCACGACCCACGTGGAGTTCCAGGTCTCTGGCAGCCTCTGGAACTGCCGATCTGCGGCCAACAAGGCAGAGTTCATCTCAGCCTATGCTTCCCTCCAGTCCCTCGACTTCTTGGCACTGACGGAAACATGGATTACCACAGATAACACTGCTACTCCTACTGCTCTCTCCTCGTCTGCCCACGTGTTCTCGCACACCCCGAGAGCTTCTGGTCAGCGGGGTGGTGGCACTGGGATCCTCATCTCTCCCAAGTGGACATTCTCTCTTTCTCCCCTGACCCATCTGTCTATCGCCTCCTTTGAATTCCATGCTGTCACAGTTACCAGCCCTTTCAAGCTTAACATCCTTATCATTTATCGGAACCCTCCAGGTTCCCTTGGAGAGTTCATCAATGAGCTTGACGCCTTGATAAGTTCCTTTCCTGAGGATGGCTCACCTCTCACAGTTCTGGGTGACTTTAACCTCCCCACGTCTACCTTTGACTCATTCCTCTCTGCCTCCTTCTTTCCACTCCTCTCCTCTTTTGACCTCACCCTCTCACCTTCCCCCCCTACTCACAAGGCAGGCAATACGCTTGACCTCATCTTTACTAGATGCTGTTCTTCCACTAATCTCATTGCAACTCCCCTCCAAGTCTCCGACCACTACCTTGTATCCTTTTCCCTCTCGCTCTCATCCAACACTTCCCACTCTGCCCCTACTCGGATGGTATCGCGCCGTCCCAACCTTCGCTCTCTCTCCCCCGCTACTCTCTCCTCTTCCATCCTATCATCTCTTCCCTCTGCTCAAACCTTCTCCAACCTATCTCCTGATTCTGCCTCCTCAACCCTCCTCTCCTCCCTTTCTGCATCCTTTGACTCTCTATGTCCCCTATCCTCCAGGCCGGCTCGGTCCTCCCCTCCTGCTCCGTGGCTCGACGACTCATTGCGAGCTCACAGAACAGGGCTCCGGGCAGCCGAGCGGAAATGGAGGAAAACTCGCCTCCCTGCGGACCTGGCATCCTTTCACTCCCTCCTCTCTACATTTTCCTCTTCTGTCTCTGCTTCTAAAGCCACTTTCTACCACTCTAAATTCCAAGCATCTGCCTCTAACCCTAGGAAGCTCTTTGCCACCTTCTCCTCCCTCCTGAATCCTCCCCCCCCCCTCCTCCCTCTCTGCGGATGACTTCGTCAACCATTTTGAAAAGAAGGTTGACGACATCCGATCCTCGTTTGCTAAGTCAAACGACACCGCTGGTTCTGCTCACACTGCCCTACCCTGTGCTTTGACCTCTTTCTCCCCTCTCTCTCCAGATGAAATCTCGCGTCTTGTGACGGCCGGCCGCCCAACAACCTGCCCGCTTGACCCTATCCCCTCCTCTCTTCTCCAGACCATTTCCGGAGACCTCCTCCCTTACCTCACCTCGCTCATCAACTCATCCTTGACCGCTGGCTACGTCCCTTCCGTCTTCAAGAGAGCGAGAGTTGCACCCCTTCTGAAAAAATCTACACTCGATCCCTCCGATGTCAACAACTACAGACCAGTATCCCTTCTTTCTTTTCTCTCCAAAACTCTTGAACGTGCCGTCCTTGGCCAGCTCTCCTGCTATCTCTCTCAGAATGACCTTCTTGATCCAAATCAGTCAGGTTTCAAGACTAGTCATTCAACTGAGACTGCTCTTCTCTGTGTCACGGAGGCGCTCCGCACTGCTAAAGCTAACTCTCTCTCCTCTGCTCTCATCCTTCTAGACCTATCGGCTGCCTTTGATACTGTGAACCATCAGATCCTCCTCTCCACCCTCTCCGAGTTGGGCATCTCCGGCGCGGCCCACGCTTGGATTGCGTCCTACCTGACAGGTCGCTCCTACCAGGTGGCGTGGCGAGAATCTGTCTCCGCACCACGTGCTCTCACCACTGGTGTCCCCCAGGGCTCTGTTCTAGGCCCTCTCCTATTCTCGCTATACACCAAGTCACTTGGCTCTGTCATATCCTCACATGGTCTCTCCTATCATTGCTATGCAGACGACACACAATTAATCTTCTCCTTTCCCCCTTCTGATAACCAGGTGGCGAATCGCATCTCTGCATGTCTGGCAGACATATCAGTGTGGATGACGGATCACCACCTCAAGCTGAACCTCGGCAAGACGGAGCTGCTCTTCCTCCCGGGGAAGGACTGCCCGTTCCATGATCTCGCCATCACGGTTGACAACTCCACTGTGTCCTCCTCCCAGAGTGCTAAGAACCTTGGCGTGATCCTGGACAACACCCTGTCGTTCTCAACTAACATCAAGGCGGTGACTCGTTCCTGTAGGTTCATGCTCTACAACATTCGTAGAGTACGACCCTGCCTCACACAGGAAGCGGCGCAGGTCCTAATCCAGGCACTTGTCATCTCCCGTCTGGATTACTGCAACTCGCTGTTGGCTGGGCTCCCTGCCTGTGCCATTAAACCCCTACAACTCATCCAGAACGCCGCAGCCCGTCTGGTGTTCAACCTTCCCAAGTTCTCTCACGTCACCCCGCTCCTCCTCTCTCTCCACTGGCTTCCAGTTGAAGCTCGCATCCGCTACAAGACCATGGTGCTTGCCTACGGAGCTGTGAGGGGAACGGCACCTCCGTACCTTCAGGCTCTGATCAGGCCCTACACCCAAACAAGGGCACTGCGTTCATCCACCTCTGGCCTGCTCGCCTCCCTACCTCTGAGGAAGTACAGTTCCCGCTCAGCCCAGTCAAAACTGTTCGCTGCTCTGGCACCCCAATGGTGGAACAAACTCCCTCACGACGCCAGGTCAGCGGAGTCAATCACCACCTTCCGGAGACACCTGAAACCCCACCTCTTTAAGGAATACCTAGGATAGGATAAAGTAATCCTTCTAACCCCCCCCCCCCCCCTTAAAAGATTTAGATGCACTATTGTAAAGTGGTTGTTCCACTGGATATCATAAGGTGAATGCATCAATTTGTAAGTCGCTCTGGATAAGAGCGTCTGCTAAATGACTTAAATGTAAAAATGTAAATGTAAATGGAGCAGGATAAGATGTCCTCTCTCCTCCCTTATGGAGCAGGATAAGATGTCCTCTCTCCTCCCTTATGGAGCAGGATAAGATGTCCTCTCTCCTCCCTTATGGAACAGGATAAGATGTCCTCTCTCCTCCCTTATGGAGCAGGATAAGATGTCCTCTCTCCTCCCTAATGGAGCAGGATAAGATGTCCTCCTACCCTTTTAGAAGCACTAAGAGTTTTCTCAGAATCGGTTGGTTTGAAATGTTGTGGTTGCGGTGCCACACCTTTGGGCTCTGCGTAGAAGTGAGGACTTGAGTAAATACACAGGGTTCTTTACTTTGAGTAATAGCCTATCTTAATTAACATTGTCATTGACTGTATGATTCCCATTCGCAGAAACAATTTGTCAGTCAGTGTAATATCATTTCGGCCATAGTTTGGGAAGTAGTTTGGGGGTGGGGGTGCTGCGATTTTTTCGCAGGCGGCTATATAGATGTGTTTTTGCGGTTACAGACGCTATATAGATGTTTTTTGTGGCTACAGACGCTATATAGATGTTTTTCCGGCTACAGACGCTATATAGATGTTTTTCTGCGGCTACAGACGCTATATAGATGTTTTTCTGTGGCTACAGACGCTATATAGATGTTTTTGTGGCTACAGACGCTATATAGATGTGTTTTTGCGGCTACAGACGCTATATAGATGTGTTTTTGCGGCTACAGACGCTATATAGATGTTTTTCTGCGGCTACAGACGCTATATAGATATTTTCTGGCGGCTACAGGCGCTATATAGATGTGTTTTTGCGGCTACAGACGCTATATAGATGTTTTTTGGCGGCTACAGACGCTATATAGATGTTTTTTTGCGGCTACAGACGCTATATAGATGTTTTTTGGCGGATACAGACGCTATATAGATGTTTTTTTGTGGCTACAGACGCTATATAGATGTTTTTTTGCGGCTACAGATGCTATATAGATGTTTTTCTGCGGCTACAGACGGCTATATAGATGTTTTTTGGCGGCTACAGACGCTTTATAAATGTTTTTTTGTGGCTACAGACGCTATATAGATGTTTTTTGGCGGCTACAGACGCTTTATAGATGTTTTTTGGCGGCTACAGACGCTTTATAGATGTTTTTTGGCGGCTACAGATGCTATATAGATGTTTTTTGGCGGCTACAGATGCTATATGTTTTTTTGTGGCTACAGACGCTATATAGATGTTTTTCTGTGGCTAAAGACGCTATATAGATGTTTTTTGGCGGATAGAGACGCTATATAAATGTTTTTTTGTGGCTACAGACACTATATAGATGGGTTTTTGGCGGCTACAGACGCTATATAGATGTTTTTTTGTGGCTACAGACGGTATAAAGATGTTTTTTTGTGGCTACAGACGGTATATAGATGTTTTTGCGGTTACAGACGCTATATAGATGTTTTTTTGTGGCTACAGACGCTATATAGATGTTTTTGCGGTTACAGACGCTATTTAGATGTTTTTTTGTGGCTACAGACGCTATATAGATGTTTTTGCGGCTACAGACGCTATATAGATGTTTTTGCGGTTACAGACGCTATATAGATGTTTTTTTGTGGCTACAGACGCTATATAGATGTTTTTGCGGCTACAGACGCTATATAGATGTTTTTTTGCGGCTACAGACGCTATATAGATGTTTTTTTGCGGCTACAGACGCTATATAGATGTTTTTGCGGCTACAGACGGCTATATAGATGTTTTTCTGCGGCTACAGACGGCTATATAGATGTTTTTCTGCGGCTACAGACGGTATATAGATGTTTTTGCGGTTACAGACGCTATATAGATGTTTTTTTGTGGCTACAGACGCTATATAGATGTTTTTGCGGTTACAGACGCTATTTAGATGTTTTTTTGTGGCTACAGACGCTATATAGATGTTTTTGCGGCTACAGACGCTATATAGATGTTTTTGCGGTTACAGACGCTATATAGATGTTTTTTTGTGGCTACAGACGCTATATAGATGTTTTTGCGGCTACAGACGCTATATAGATGTTTTTTTGCGGCTACAGACGCTATATAGATGTTTTTTTGCGGCTACAGACGCTATATAGATGTTTTTCTGCGGCTACAGACGGCTATATAGATGTTTTTCTGCGGCTACAGACGCTATATAGATGTTTTTTTGTGGCTACAGACGCTTTATAGATGTTTTTTTGTGGCTACAGACGCTATATAGATGTTTTTTTGTGGCTACAGACGCTATATAGATGTTTTTTGGCGGCTACAGATGCTATGTTGTCACGATCGTCTATGGGTGAGAGAGATGACCAAGGCGCAGCGTGTGCAAAATACATTCTCTTTTATTTAGAGAAGGGAAAAAACACGCAACGAACACTATAACAAAACGAAACAAAACAACAAATGATCGTGAAGCTATAAACGTACAACATAGACAATTACCCACATTAACCTAGTGCCTATGGCTGTCTTAAATATGGCTCCCAATCAGAGACAATTAATGACATCTGTCTCTGATTGAGAACCATTCAGGCAACCATAGACACAGCTAGACATCTACACTAAACACAAACCCATCTACTCTACTTAACCCCCTAAACCATACAACCACCCTAGACAATACAAAAACACATACCTTCCCCATGTCACACCCTGACCTAACTAAAATAATAAAGGAAACAAAGAATACTAAGGCCAGGGCGTGACAGTACCCCCCCCCCCCCCCCAAAGGTGCGGACTCCGGCCGCAGAACCTGAAACAGAAGGGGAGGGTCCGGGGTGGCCCCCATCATGGCGGCGGCTCGGGCGCGGGACGAGGCCCCCACTCCACCATTGTCAATACCCGCTTTGGTGGCGCCTCTGGAGCGGCGACCCTTGTAGCAAGTCCCGGACTGAAGACCATCCCAGAGGGCGCCACCGGACGGATTGGTAGCTCCGGACTGAGGGGTAGCTCCGGACTGAGGGGTAGCTCCGGACTGAGGGGTAGCTCCGGACTGAGGGGTAGCTCCGGACTGAGGGGTAGCTACAGACAGCTATATTGGTTCGCTGATACAGGACTAGTAAAGGCCCAGTGCACTACATTTTTAAAAACATAATTAAATTCAGATTTTTCAGGGGGTCAGCACCCTCAGCACCCGTACTTCCCGCAGCTATGATTCTGGCTACCCTCTCAGTAAAACTGGTGGATCGGAAACATATTAACCTGTATAGTGATTTAATATGCATCAGCACCCTGTTGAATGCTGGTATGTGGGGAGAGAGAGAGAGAGAGAGAGAGAGAGAGAGAGAGAGAGAGAGAGAGAGAGAGAGAGAGAGAGAGAGAGAGAGAGAGAGAGAGAGAGAGAGAGAGAGAGAGAGAGAGAGAGAGAGAGAGAGAGAGAGAGAGAGAGAGAGAGAGAGAGAGAGAGAGAGAGAGAGAGAGAGAGAGAGAGAGAGAGAGAGAGAGAGAGCAAGCAAGCAAGCAAGCAAGCACATCATGTTAATAAAAAATAGGCAGCGGACCGTTTGGCCCAGGGCACTGTGCTCTTTGAGCTGTGTGCTGTGCCTGATGCAGGAATGACATCGGACTGGTTTGAGAGCAGCAGTCCTGAGGCCTGTGCTAAGAATGAGTCACCTCCAATACATGCCAAAGCAGTCCTCAGCATGTGTTCAATCACATCTCTGCTATAGGCCTCAAGCCTACCATGAAGGGACGTTTTGTTTTTCTGCATTACTGGTGTTACTTCCTGTATGCTATGTAGTTAGTTAACTTGTAATTACTTTGGTGAAGAGAATGTATTCATGTAGTCTGTATCTGCAGATAAGGTACATAAAACAAAACATTAAGTTTGAATGAAAAGAGTTGTATAGTTACTGTACATGTAGGTCTACATAATAATACATGGTGTCTGTACAACTTACTATAACCTATTAAGTGTGACCAAATTATGACATTTTAGCAGACACTCTTATCCAGAGCGACTTACAATTGGAGTTAAGTGCTTTGCTCAAGGGCATATCAACAGATTTTTTTGAACTAGTCGGCTTGGGGATTCAAACCAGCGACCTTTCGGTTACTGGCCCAACACTCTTAACCACTAGGCTACCTGCTGCTCCATGTTACTTTCCCAAGAGCGACATTCTGTGAGATTATTTGTGTGTCCTTTCTGGTCCAGTCAGTATCAGTCAGTGTACATATTATCAAACTTCACAGATCTGCCCCCCCCCCCCCCCACCACCAAACAATGCTGTTTAAATATCCTAAGTATGATTTAACTGATGATCAAATACATTCTAGATCTATGTCAAAGGTCACAAAGTTCAGTCAGTAATAGGAAAGTGAATAGTGTTTGGGGATAATGAGAAAGGGATAATGCTACATTTGGTATTAGGAAGTGATCATGATATTTCAGGGAATAACTGAGGTCAGTATGTGAGATGCTCTAGTTCACAGATCTGACTGCCACCTGTCACTTGTCTTGTAGATCTGTTTCTTAGATAGTCCACTAGATGGCAATCTTATCCCAGAATGACAATGGATAGTTAAGCAATAAGGCCCGAAGAGGTGTGATATATGGCCAATATACCACAGCTAACGGCTCTCCCTGCACGATGCAACACGGAGTGCCTGGACACAGCCCTTAGCCGTGGTATATTAGCCATATATCACAAACCCCTGAGGAGCCTTACTGCTATTATAAACTGGTTACCAACGTAATTAGGGCAGTAAAACTAAACGTTTTGTCATACCTGTAACGATTGTCGTCGGGAGAAGGAGAGGAGGACCAAAGTGCAGCGTGGTACGTATCCATAATACTTTTAATAAAGATGAACACGCGAACAAAAACGACCAACGAGCAGTTCTGAAAGGTGCCACAAACACTAAACAGAAAATAACCACCCACAAACACAGGTGGGAACAGGCTACCTAAGTATGGTTCTCAATCAGAGACAACGATAGACAGCTGCCTCTGATTGGGAACCATACCAGGCCAAACACATAGAAATACAAAACAAGGACAACATAGAACACCAGACATAGAATGCCCACCCAAACTCACGCCCTGACCAACCAAAATAGAGACATAAAAAGGATCTCTACGGTCAGGGCGTGACAATACCCGTGGTATACGGTCTGATATACCACGGCTGTCAACCAATCAGAATTCAGGGCTCAAACCACCCAGTTTATAATACCAGATATACTCTACACTACACACAGTGCTGCTCTACAGGTATGTACGTAGAACAATTAGCTGGCTTCCATTTCAGATCTGGAAATTAGGTCATCATTGTTTTGATTGCCGTAATTTAGAATGACCTGCAAAAGAATTGACCTGCAAACATGTTTTACTTAATGTGTCTGTTTTACCGAGTATGACCTTCCCCGACATACAGAGAGTAGCCTTGCATTGATTGATTGCAGGGTTACCTCCTCAAACCTGTGACAGTATACAAATGACAAGATAAGAAATTAGAGGCCTGTTTTAGTTGTTGTGGTTAACCAATTGCATTTTTGAGGATACTGTACATTCTATCCAGTGACTATACAGCAGGCCTGGGTTCAAATACTATTTTAAATATTTTAAATACTTTCAACATTTGATGTAGCCTGCCTTGAGTGCCAGATAGGCATGATCTGCACTTTTGGGACTATTATATTGCTCAATTAATCACAGATAAAGTATTTGAAATGATTTCAAATAGGATTTGAACCCATTAGTGTTGAGCGATTAAACCAAAATGTTTGTTATTTTTTGTTTTTTTAACAACTAGACCTAATTGACCAACATTTTTCAATTATTTGAATCCATTGCGCGCCTACCTGTCCGGTCTGAGACAGTGAGACGAGACAGGTGCTTCGTGAGGTATCTCTACCTGAAAATACATCATCTAAGATTGATAGTTGGTATTCAGCAGTCATAAAAGTATGCTTTATTTACTTTGAAGAACTACTGAAATAGTGATGTTGTCAGACAGCATCTCTAATTTACTTTCATTGTGACCAACCTGTGATAATGTGCAGCGCAATGTCTGTAACACACACAAATACAGGTCCTATGTGCGATCTAATCAGGATTGTTTGTTAATTAGCCTACTAACCTCATTTCCAGTAATCGGAACTGGGTGGACCAGCATAGTGCCCCTCCTCCAACTTCTTGCTTTTGTGTGATTCCTACGAGCTTTAGCTACTGCTCATCACCTTGAATGTAAATGGTGTCTCTATGTCAGTGGAACTGTATTATGATTATGAATACAACTGCTCAAGGGACAATAATTCTGCTCTAATTATCCATTGTCATATTTTGAACATGACGCGGACCCCCAGACACATCATGATGAGGATGCTGGCCTATATTACAGTGAAAATCAGCATGGACTTGGGCCAAACAATGGAGAATCTAATTCCCCCATGCTATGGAGGCCACTGTGTTCTTGGGGACCTTCAATGCAGCAGAAATGTTTTGGTACCCTTCCCCAGATATGTGACCTCGACACAATTCCTTCGACCTCATGACTTGGTTTTTACTCCGACATGCACTGTCAACTGTGAGACCTTATATAGACAGTTGTGTGCCTTTCCAAATCATGTCCTATCAATTGAATTTACCACAGGTGGACTCCAATCAAGTTGTAGAAACATCTCAAGGATGATCAATGGATGCACCTAAGGTCAATTTCAAGTCTCATAGCAAAGGGTCTGAATACTTATGTAAATAAGATATTTCCTGAGTTTTTTTTATATCTCCTAGATTTAGGACTGACAACCCTTGTTTATTATGCTTTTTTTTTTTACTGTACTTTTTGCAATTTATAAATGTGTTACTCAATGTGGTTATATGGGCTTTAGTAGTAAAGGCCAAAATCAATATTTTTTCAAATGTTTATATTTTTTGGGATACCTAATGAGGTCCTAAAATTCAAAATCAAATAGCTAAATGATCCATAGTATGACCATCTTAAAACAATTCCATATGTCAGCTTAGCACCACCTCGCCTCCCCCAACGGCTTATAAATAATACATAGTACAGTGCAAATTACAGTACAAGATACATAAAATGGCTTTGTCTCTTGACAGTCCCCTTTGTGCAGTAAGGTATTCTTTTATACATTTTTTAATATGGTTTTATTTCTAGCTTGAGTTACCTGCACTGGCAGAGTTCCATGTAGTCACAGCTCTATTTAATACTGTGCGTTTCCCAGCCTCTGTTCTGGACCTGGGGACTGTGAAGAGACCTCTGGTTGCATGTCTTGTGTTGTACCGACGAGTGTCCGAACTGTGTGCCAACTTCTTGAACAGGTAGTTCGATACCTTCAACACATCAACACCTTGCAAAAGACCAATAGTGATGCAGTCAATCTCTCCTCAACTTTGAGCCAGGAGAGATTGACATGCATGTTACTGACATTTGCCCTCCGTGTACATCTAAGTGCAATATGTGCTGCTTTGTTCTGGACAACCAACTGCAATTTACCTATGTTCATCTTTGCCGCACTTGACCACACAGCTGGGCAGTAGTCCAAGTACGACAAAACTAGGGCCTGTAGAATCTGTCTGGTCGACTCAGATGTTAAGAAGGCAGAGCAACGCCCTGTCACAGACAGATCTCTTCCCATTTTAACTACCATTGAGCGTATATGTTTTGACCATGGCAGCTTGCTATCTAGGATTACACTCAGCAGTTTAGTCTCCTTAACTTGCTCAATTGCCACATTCTTCAATAATAGATCTAAATGAGGTTTAGCGTTGAGCGACTGATATGTCCCAAAAACGATGCTTTTAGTTTTTGAGATATTTGTACCAGTCTATTCTAGTTACCCATTCTATAACTGACTGGAGCTCTATTGCTAGGTACCCATTCTATAACTGACTGGAGCTCTATGTTAAGCCTATTGCTAGGTACCCATTCTATAACTGACTGGAGCTCTACGTTAAGCCTATTGCTAGTTACCCATTCTATAACTGACTGGAGCTCTATGTTAAGCCTATTGCTAGTTACCCATTCTATAACTGACTGGAGCTCTACGTTAAGCCTATTGCTAGTTACCCATTCTAGAACTGACTGGAGCTCTATGTTAAGCCTATTGCTAGTTACCCATTCTATAACTGACTGGAGCTCTATGTTAAGCCTATTGCTAGTTACCCATTCTATAACTGACTGGAGCTCTATGTTAAGCCTATTGCTAGTTACCCATTCTAAAACTGACTGGAGCTCTATGTTAAGCCTATTGCTAGTTACCCATTCTATAACTGACTGGAGCTCTATGTTAAGCCTATTGCTAGTTACCCATTCTATAACTGACTGGAGCTCTATGTTAAGCCTATTGCTAGTTACCCATTCTATAACTGACTGGAGCTCTATGTTGAGCCTATTGCTAGTTACCCATTCTAGAACTGACTGGAGCTCTATGTTAAGCCTATTGCTAGTTACCCATTCTAAAACTGACTGGAGCTCTATGTTAAGCCTATTGCTAGTTACCCATTCTATAACTGACTGGAGCTCTATGTTAAGCCTATTGCTAGTTACCCATTCTAGAACTGACTGGAGCTCTATGTTAAGCCTATTGCTAGTTACCCATTCTATAACTGACTGGAGCTCTATGTTGAGCCTATTGCTAGTTACCCATTCTATAGCTGACTGGAGCTCTATGTTAAGCCTATTGCTAGTTACCCATTCTAGAACTGACTGAAGCTCTATGTTAAACCTATTGCTAGTTACCCATTCTATAACTGACTGGAGCTCTATGTTAAGCCTATTGCTAGTTACCCATTCTAAAACTGACTGGAGCTCTATGTTAAGCCTATTGCTAGTTACCCATTCTATAACTGACTGGAGCTCTATGTTAAGCCTATTGCTAGTTACCCATTCTAGAACTGACTGGAGCTCTATGTTAAGCCTATTGCTAGTTACCCATTCTATAACTGACTGGAGCTCTATGTTAAGCCTATTGCTAGTTACCCATTCTATAACTGACTGGAGCTCTATGTTAAGCCTATTGCTAGTTACCCATTCTAAAACTGACTGGAGCTCTATGTTAAGCCTATTGCTAGTTACCCATTCTATAACTGACTGGAGCTCTATGTTAAGCCTATTGCTAGTTACCCATTCTATAACTGACTGGAGCTCTATGTTAAGCCTATTGCTAGTTACCCATTCTATAACTGACTGGAGCTCTATGTTGAGCCTATTGCTAGTTACCCATTCTATAGCTGACTGGAGCTCTATGTTAAGCCTATTGCTAGTTACCCATTCTAAAACTGACTGGAGCTCTATGTTAAGCCTATTGCTAGTTACCCATTCTATAACTGACTGGAGCTCTATGTTAAGCCTATTGCTAGTTACCCATTCTATAACTGACTGGGGCTCTATGTTAAGCCTATTGCTAGTTACCCATTCTAGAACTGACTGAAGCTCTATGTTAAACCTATTGCTAGTTACCCATTCTATAACTGACTGGAGCTCTACGTTAAGCCTATTGCTAGTTACCCATTCTATAACTGACTGGGGCTCTATGTTAAGCCTATTGCTAGTTACCCATTCTATAACTGACTGGAGCTCTATGTTAAGCCTATTGCTAGTTACCCATTCTAAAACTGACTGGAGCTCTATGTTGAGCCTATTGCTAGTTACCCATTCTAAAACTGACTGAAGCTCTATGTTAAGCCTATTGCTAGTTACCCATTCTATAACTGACTGGAGCTCTATGTTGAGCCTATTGCTAGTTACCCATTCTATAACTGACTGGAGCTCTATGTTGAGCCTATTGCTAGTTACCCATTCTAAAACTGACTGGAGCTCTATGTTAAGCCTATTGCTAGTTACCCATTCTATAACTGACTGGAGCTCTATGTTAAGCCTATTGCTAGTTACCCATTCTAGAACTGACTGGAGCTCTATGTTAAGCCTATTGCTAGTTACCCATTCTATAACTGACTGGAGCTCTATGTTAAGCCTATTGCTAGTTACCCATTCTATAACTGACTGGAGCTCTATGTTAAGCCTATTGCTAGTTACCCATTCTAAAACTGACTGGAGCTCTATGTTAAGCCTATTGCTAGTTACCCATTCTATAACTGACTGGAGCTCTATGTTAAGCCTATTGCTAGTTACCCATTCTATAACTGACTGGAGCTCTATGTTAAGCCTATTGCTAGTTACCCATTCTATAACTGACTGGAGCTCTATGTTGAGCCTATTGCTAGTTACCCATTCTATAACTGACTGGAGCTCTATGTTAAGCCTATTGCTAGTTACCCATTCTAAAACTGACTGGAGCTCTATGTTAAGCCTATTGCTAGTTACCCATTCTATAACTGACTGGAGCTCTATGTTAAGCCTATTGCTAGTTACCCATTCTATAACTGACTGGGGCTCTATGTTAAGCCTATTGCTAGTTACCCATTCTAGAACTGACTGAAGCTCTATGTTAAACCTATTGCTAGTTACCCATTCTATAACTGACTGGAGCTCTACGTTAAGCCTATTGCTAGTTACCCATTCTATAACTGACTGGGGCTCTATGTTAAGCCTATTGCTAGTTACCCATTCTATAACTGACTGGAGCTCTATGTTAAGCCTATTGCTAGTTACCCATTCTAAAACTGACTGGAGCTCTATGTTGAGCCTATTGCTAGTTACCCATTCTAAAACTGACTGAAGCTCTATGTTAAGCCTATTGCTAGTTACCCATTCTATAACTGACTGGAGCTCTATGTTGAGCCTATTGCTAGTTACCCATTCTATAACTGACTGGAGCTCTATGTTGAGCCTATTGCTTGTTACCCATTCTATAACTGACTGGAGCTCTATGTTAAGCCTATTGCTAGTTACCCATTCTATAACTGACTGGAGCTCTACGTTAAGCCTATTGCTAGTTACCCATTCTATAACTGACTGGAGCTCTATGTTAAGCCTATTGCTAGTTACCCATTCCATAACTGACTGGAGCTCTATGTTAAGCTAGTTACCCATTCTATAACTGACTGGAGCTCTATGTTGAGCCTATTGCTAGTTACCCATTCTATAACTGACTGGAGCTCTATGTTAAGCCTATTGCTAGTTACCCATTCTAGAACTGACTGGAGCTCTATGTTAAGCCTATTGCTAGTTACCCATTCTAGAACTGACTGGAGCTCTATGTTAAGCCTATTGCTAGTTACCCATTCTATAACTGACTGGAGCTCTATGTTAAGCCTATTGCTAGTTACCCATTCTAAAACTGACTGGAGCTCTATGTTGAGCCTATTGCTAGTTACCCATTCTAAAACTGACTGGAGCTCTATGTTAAGCCTATTGCTAGTTACCCATTCTATAACTGACTGGAGCTCTATGTTAAGCCTATTGCTAGTTACCCATTCTAAAACTGACTGGAGCTCTATGTTGAGCCTATTGCTAGTTACCCATTCTATAACTGACTGGAGCTCTATGTTAAGCCTATTGCTAGTTACCCATTCTATAACTGACTGGAGCTCTATGTTAAGCCTATTGCTAGTTACCCATTCCATAACTGACTGGAGCTCTATGTTAAGCTAGTTACCCATTCTATAACTGACTGGAGCTCTATGTTGAGCCTATTGCTAGTTACCCATTCTATAACTGACTGGAGCTCTATGTTAAGCCTATTGCTAGTTACCCATTCTAGAACTGACTGGAGCTCTATGTTAAGCCTATTGCTAGTTACCCATTCTAGAACTGACTGGAGCTCTATGTTAAGCCTATTGCTAGTTACCCATTCTATAACTGACTGGAGCTCTATGTTAAACCTATTGTTAGTTACCCATTCTATAACTGACTGGAGCTCTATGTTAAGCCTATTGCTAGTTACCCATTCTATAACTGACTGGAGCTCTATGTTAAGCCTATTGCTAGTTACCCATTCTAAAACTGACTGGAGCTCTATGTTGAGCCTATTGCTAGTTACCCATTCTAAAACTGACTGGAGCTCTATGTTAAGCCTATTGCTAGTTACCCATTCTATAACTGACTGGAGCTCTATGTTAAGCCTATTGCTAGTTACCCATTCTATAACTGACTGGAGCTCTATGTTAAGCCTATCAGTGCTAGAGGTGTCACTACAGACCCTGGTTCAATTTCAGGCTGTATCACAACCGGCTGTGATTGGGAGTACCATAGGGCGTCGCACAATTGGCTCAGCGTCGTCCGTGGTAGGCTGTCATTGTAAATAAGAATTTGTTCTTAACTGACTTGTCTAGTTAAATAAAATATCAGCAACAGAAGAAACAGTTTCATTAATGCTTCAAGTGTGGTTTCAGGTTGTTCCTTAGAACAACAAATATTTTTCACTTCTTCGACATAGGAATCATTGCAAAACCTCTTGTATTATCGTTTATACACAACTTTAGGTCCGGTCTTTGGAATTAGTTTTTTTTCTAAATATGTCCATTATATTATGATCACTACATCTGGTGGGTGTACACTGCTTTAGTGAAGAGTGAAGAGGCGATTCCGGGATGCTGGCCTTCTAGGCAGAGTTGCAAAGAAAAAGTCATATCTCAGACTGGCCAATAAAAATAAAAGATTAGGATGGGCTAAAGAACACAGACACTGGACAGAGGAACTCTGCGTAGAAGGCCAGCATCCCAGAGTCGCCTCTTAACTGTTGATGTTGAGACTGGTGTTTTGCAGGTACTAATTAATGAAGGTGCCAGTTGAGGACTTGTGAGGTGTCTGTTTCTCAAACTAGACACTCTAATGTACTTGTCCTCTTGCTCAGTTGTGCACTGGGGCCTCCTAATCCTCTTTCTATTCTAGTTAGAGCCAGTTTGCGCTGTTCTGTGAAGGGAGTAGTACACAGTGTTGTATGAGATCTTCAGTTTCTTGGCAATTTCTCGCATGATAGCCTTCATTTCTCAGAACAAGAATAGGCTGACGAGTTTCAGAAGAAAGTTCTTTGTTTCTGGCCATTTTGAGCCTGTAGTCGAACCCACAAATGCTGATGCTCCAGATACTCAACTTGTCTAAAAACGGTACTTTGTTGAAGCACCTTTGGCAGCGATTACAGCCTCGAGTCTTCTTGGGTATGATGCTACAAGCTTGGCACACCTGTAATTGAGGAGTTTCTCCCATTCTTCTCTGCAGATCCTCTTAAGCTATGTCAGGTTGGATGGGGAGCGTTGCGGCACAGCTATTTTCAGGTCTCTCCAGAGATGTTCGATCAGGTTCAAGTCCGGACTCTGGTTGGGCCCTCAAGGACATTCAGAGACTTTTCCCTAAGCCACTCCTACGTTGTCTTGGCCGTGTGCTTAGGGTCGTTGTCCTGTTGGAAAGTAAACTTTTGCTCCAGTCTGAGGTCCTGAGCGCTCTGGAGCAGGTTTCCATCAAGGATCTCTCTGTATTTTGCTTCTTTCACCTTTCCCTTGATCCTGACTAGTCTCCCAGTCCCTGGCACTGAAAAACATCCCCCCAGCATAATTCTGCCACCACCATTCTTCACCGTAGGGATGGTGCCAGGTTTCCTCCAGACGTGACGCTTGGCATTCAGGCCAAAGAGGCCAATCTTGGTTTCATCAGAACAGAGAATCGTGTTTCTCATGGTCTGAGAGTCTTTAGGCGCTTTTTGGCAAACTCCATGCGGGCTGTCAGGTGCCTTTTACTGAGGAGTGACTTTCGTCTCGTCACTCTGCCATAAAGGCCTGATTGGTGGAGTGCTGCAGAGATGGTTGTCCTGCTGGAAGGTTCTCCCATCTCCACAGAGGAACTCTGTCAGAGTGACCATCGGGTTCTTGGTCACCTCCCTGACCAAGGCCATTTTCCTCCGATTGCTCAGTTTGGCCGGACGGCCAGCTCTAGGAAGAGTTTTGGTGGTTCCAAACTTCTTCCATTTTAAGAATGATGGAGGGCACTGTTCTTTGGGACCTTCAATGCTGCAGACATGTTTTGGTACCCTTCCCCAGATCTGTGCCTTGACACAATCCTGTCTAGGAGCTCCATGGACAATTCCTTCGACCTCATGGCTTGGTTTTTGATCTGACATGCACTGTCAACTGTGGGACCTACATTATATACACAGGTGTGTGCCTTTCCAAATCATGTCTAATCAATTGAATTTACCACAGTTGTAGAAACATCTCAAGGATGATCAATGGAAACAGGATGCACCTGAGCTCAATTTCGTGCCGCATAGCAAAGGGTCTGAATACTTATGTAAATAAGGTATTTATGTTTTATGTTTTTTTTTATACATTTGCAAAAATTTCTAAAAACCTGTTTTTGCTTTGTCATTATGGGGTATTGTGTGTAGATTGATGAGGATTTGTATATATTTTTTACATTTTCGAATAAGGCTGTAATGTGGAAAAGTCAAGGGGTCTGAATACTTTCCGAATGCATTGTATGTAAACATAAACTGTGTTTAGTATGTGTTTGTGAAACATTTAAATACAGTAAACCTGGCTAGTTTTCAATACAAATTGCATACAAAACCTGACAATCCTGAAAATGTAAGTCCATTACATAGGCCTAAAATCATCTGCATTGGTTGGATTTAAAACTGGTTTGGATGTTGTGTCAAACTGGGGGAAAAAATCACCAAGGGTTTGATTTTCATATGGGTTGGAAAAACGTAATGATAAGCAAACTCATTTAACAGCTCAGACTATGTCATAAGCATATAAATATGAATTATGTGGAAGGCCATCTAATGTGAATATATTGTAATGAAATTAATAAAACACAATTATCACAAGTAGGATGTGAGTCACTATAGCAGATTAATACACATCACAGCTTTAGTTTTGTACCGTGGAATACATTTGTCTCAGTTGATCTCGCGTAGTTCTTTTGTTTATTTTTAAACAGGGCATGAATGATAGAGGGAAAGGCTATCACACCCATTATGAGAAAGTGCGGAGCTTTTCATTAGAAATCGATCTATGTATAACCACTAGTAGGCGCTAGTGAATTGTCCCGCAGACGGTTTAAATAGCCAAGAGTGGATGCACTACTCACTGAACACAGACGCAACGCTGAGAGTACGAGATAACGGTCCACAACGCGGCAGGAATTAAACTATAACGGAGTTCGGTTTGCTTCAATAGATTAAACAGACATTGAGAATCAAGGAGATTTCAACAATTTAAAGATTAGATTTTCCACTGTTCATGTATTTTGTCTATTTTTCATCAACTCCCATTTTAGTATCGTTTATTATCAAACGTCATCTCATCGGAATACCATGACGAGCTCGGCGGTTCAACTTCCCGGTTATGCTCTTGCTTTGATCGGTCTTGTTGGCTCAATGATTGCCACCACTATGGTGGAGTGGAAAAGGCACTCTTACACAGAGAGCACGGTAACATCAAAGGAAACTTACCTGGGGTTATGGATGTCATGCACAGTCGACGTCACAAGACACACGATGTGCGTCAATTACAAGTCACTCTTTCACCTGCCAGGTATGTTTTCCTTAGTGTCTGCCATCATCACCCACTATTCGTTCACTAGTGGTCACTCACCTTCAGAGCAGGCACAATATAGCTTAATATAATGGTAGGCTACTTGTTGATGTCCTATTACAATGAAAATATACAAATAAGCCTAATAATACACAATACATTTTGATAATTGAAACAGATGACTACAACCATTTATTATTACAAATCATACTTGTTCACACACTGTTCCAGTGTTTATGTTCTTTCTCTCAGTAAGTTTCACACTGCCTTGTGACTTTGATATGGATGTGTTCAATGTAGCCATATTGTTGAGAGTATGCGTTGGCCTTTGACATTTGCCCTGTGCGTGTAGCGGAGATTCTGACCACCCGAGTGGTGATGATCCTCAGTGTCATGTTGTCAGCCGTTGGGGTGCTGGTAGCCACGCTGGGGATGAGATGCACCCGATGCCTGGAGGAGGATGAAAAGCAGAAGGACAGAGTAGCCATTGTTGGAGGATTCCTCTTCGTCATCGCAGGTACAGTCGGCTACATTATCATATCAGTAATGAAAGTTGTTTTTATCGATTTAGCTCTGAACAGTAAATGCTACGTTGTGAAATGCCCCCAAAATAGTCCCATCTGATATTACATAACTCTGCTTTAGCGTAAAGCTCTGTACCTAGCCCAAAATGCTGCTTTTACCACTGAAAATGCTGCTAGTTTTAACTCTAGGTTGAGTGAAAGAAGCTGATAATGAAATAGTGTGTAATAAGATGTTCTGATATTGCTCTTCTCTGTAGGTGTTCTGGCCATATCGGTAACCTCCTGGTTTGCCAACGCCATCATCCGGTCCTTTGAATTCTCAGACTCACCTACTTCCTTACATAACAGGTACTGTCGAGTAGCACGGTAGCAGAATCATCCACAACTCTATGTGTTAAGAATAGTAATAGTCTTTAGACCGAGCCTTATGAATGCACTACTTTTGACCCATAGGGTGGATCTAGTCAAAAGAAGGGGACAAAATAGGGAATAGGGTGTCATTTGGTGTACAAGCTAAGAAACTACACCTGGCTGTAGTGCAATTTATATCAAATTGTTATTTACATTTTGAATTCTACACATAGTTTATTTAAGCAATAAGGGACGGGGGGGTCTAGTATATGTCCAATATACCACGGCTAAGGGCTGTTCTTAGGCACCACGCATTGTGGCGTGCCTGGATACAGCCCTTAGCCGTGGTATATTGGCCATATACCACAACCCCCCGAGGAGCCTTATTGCTATTATAAACTGGTTACCACCGTAATTAGAGCAGTAAAAATAAATGATTTGTCATACCCGTGGTATACGATCTGATATACCATGGCTGTCAGCCAATCAGAATTTAGGGCTCGAACCACCCAGTTTATAATCTGTGTTTTGCGGCTGATGTGGACTACATTCTGTGGTGTTGACTGGGTGTGTTCTTTTGTGTTTCTTTTTAAACCGATAGGTTTGAGTTTGGCAACGCTGTGCTGGTGAGCTGGGGTGCAGGTATCTGCTCTGTGGTGGGCGGATTTCTCCTGGGCTGCGGGTATCTGTGGAGTTGTCCCCAGGGCTCACGCTCAGTCTCATCCTTCACCCAACCCAAAGTAATCCCTGGCACCCGGCCTGGCACCCACTATGTTTAAGGGGCCTCACTATGCCTAGAGGAAGCCCTAGGAAGCTCAATTCGTTGAGGCTTAAACCAGAGAGCCTACTACTCACACCGAAGGACTACAGTAGAGCAGAATACGTGTAGTTACTCAAGTACTCTACTGTGTGTGATTTGCCTACATTATGATTGTGAGAGTTCATTTGGGAGGTCTGTGTGCTCCATGAAAGTATTTTTCTAATGAATTGTGTTTGGATGTGTGAAGATGGTTGGCTGTGGTCATGATGTGTAACACCTGCCATATATCCGTTTTCAACCTCAAATAAAGTGCCTCCACTAAAGGAATTTTCAAATATCGCCAATGTAGTTACCATTTCATTATATACCATCACCAATGTACAATGCTGCAGAGCAGGATTCCTATGACTTTCTCAAAATGTACAGGGGGGAATAAGCAGGACATCCGGAATCCCCTAACCAGGGCTTCTGGGAAACCTAGGAATTTTGGTAATGTTACTGGAACTGTGCAACTCTACTGCAGAGTAAGCTTCTATAAATATCAGCTTGATTGAACTGTGCCTGATTGTGTTATGTTGGGGCCAACAGATTAGAATACACCTTCCATTTAATGATTTTCACTTTTTACCAAGGGGAAGTATTGGTTTGGACATGCAGGTGTGCATACGGTTGGTTGACCTACGGCACAGATTGCACATAACAAGAAACTTTATTTTCAAATTTGTAAATTTGAAATGTGAACTTTAGAGTGTACTGTACTGCAATATTCCCTTAATTTAGTACTTGATCACGTGCTATATATGGTAAACGTGTCATAAATCTGCTGTATTATTATCAAGATTAATTTGCATAAAGATACTTCATTAGATAAAGATACTACTGAATGTGTGTAATTATTTTTTTACAGCCTTCGAATTGTGTCCTTTTTATATTTTCTCTTGCTTTTCTTCTATTTGACTCTTTCAGGTTTCAGGTACTTATAGCCTACTACCATACCCTGTTCAAAGGCACTTATAACCTACCACCATACCCCGTTCAAAGGCACGTATAACCTACTACCATACCCGGTTCAAAGGCACTTATAACCTACCACCATACCCCGTTCAAAGGCACGTATAACCTACTACCATACCCTGTTCAAAGGTACTTATAACCTACTACCATACCCTGTTCAAAGGTACTTATAACCTACTACCATACCCTGTTCAAAGGCACTTATAACCTACTACCATACCCTGTTCAAAGGTACTTATAACCTACTACCATACCCTGTTCAAAGGTACTTATAACCTACTACCATACCCCATTCAAAGGAACTTATAACCTACTACCATACCCTGTCCAAAGGCACTTCAATATTGGTATTGCCCATTCACACTCTGAATGGCACACATACACTATTCATGTCTCAATTGTCTCAAGGCTTAAAAATACTTATTTAATATGTCTCCTACCCTTCACCTACACTGATTGAAGTGGATTTAACAGGTGACATCAATAAGGGATCATAGCTTTCACCTGGTCAGTCTATGTCATGGAAAGAGCAGGTGGTCCTAATGTTTTGTCCACTCAGTGTATAATAATCAGTTGTAAATTAAAACATAATACTGTACTTGCATCAGCATCAAATGCTTTTGCAAATCATCAAAGGTCTGCATTTCTCTCTCTCCATGACCAGGGTTAGCTATCGGAAATCCCATACACATGTAACAGGTAAGAACTGAAACGATCCGCACTTGGCGGCCATTTTAGGGCAGAGTCTATTTAAGGCCGTTTCAATAAAACACTCAGAAACACTACTGATTCCTGGTCCTTTCAGTGAACAACCTGTCAGTTGTTTGACATGTGACAGTAGGCCCATGTTTCTCATACCATTTGAAACAATGTGTATTGAAACCTTATCCCACTAAGCCAGTTCTTTTCACACACACATCACACAATGATAAGATCATTATTTCATGTAATTTGCTGGACACAAACTAGGGGTTAAACTGCTTGTATGGTAAAAAGCACCAATAGACATGACCTTATTTCTATGTTGTCTGTGGGTGTATTCTTTCCATAAACTGAAAGAGTGGATGGTTCTTCTGTCTGACTAGTTCTGTTCTGTTGTTTCGCTCTATATGAAGGTCCTTTATGTCTCCGTGTGAGACTTATAATATAAATAAAAAGGCCTAATGAGATGCCAGGTTATTTCATAAATGTATTAATGTTTCCAGGAGAAGCCTAGTAATGGACTAAAGGAGCCTAACGTTTCTCCTTTTAGTCCAAGGACCGTACATGTTCTGTTTAAAGGCGAATTGGCTCTCGAAGCCAAAACAGCCAAATATTCCATCTAAACCTGAATTGATTCTCAATTGTGTTACAGTTCTAGAAACAAAAATCGCTTTACTTTTATATCACATCAAAATAATTTCACAAATTCAAAATACACACTGTTTTACTGGTTTTACCACAGTTAGGTGCTTCTGTACCTACATTGCTTGCTGTTTGGGGTTTTAGGCTGGGTTTCTGTACAGCACTTTGTGACATCAGCTGATGTAAGAAGGGCTTTATAAATAAATTTGATTGAATTTGATTGATTACAGGCGACAGTATTTCTCAGTGACAACACATTTGTGGCGGCTGTCTTACATTTACACACAGGTGTTCGGAGATGCAGATAGCTAATTAGCACAGGTAGTCCACTCTGTCTCACTTCTGTTTGCCGGAAACAAGCGCTGTAACATGCAAATATAGCCGTGTGGGAACCCTAACATACCTTAAGGGAACTCTGAGACGGGAGCCGTATGGTTAGTGAAGAAAGTCCCATTGCAAATGTACGGTCCCTTACCTGACGTCTTACGACGTCGCAGAAAATCGCGGACGGCGTCGGGCCGTGGGCGTCGGAGAGCTCTTTCAGGAAGTCACTCAAAAAAACGTCTCGGACTTTCGGTTTCCGTTTTATAAAAATGACAAATTTTTGACTTTTTTCTGCATTCTCGAAAATTCCCACAAGAGGGAAAATAAATCATATTGCAGGCGCACGAGCACGTGGCAAACGAGCGCGGCCTTTTCTCCTAAACTGAAAATATTTAGAAGACGAAACTCGGCGAGCGTAGGTTTGGAGTAATGGGCAGTTGGCCCCGAACAAGATGGCGTCGAGACCTCGGCGCTTTTTGAGTTATGGCCATTTTTCTGGGATTAAAGGGTTAAAACGCAAGTAGGGTGCTAATTTGACCGCTTCATGTCAAAGTACATAAGCATACGGTGTCAGGAAAAAAAGAACCAGCCATTTATCTATCGTAATTTAAGAGAAATCGTACATTGACCGTTTGGTGATGTTCACAAAGAGGAATTTTTTTTTCAAAAAATTCACAGATCCAGTTGCAGTGTGTTCAGACGTACATTTTTAAAGTGGGTCTCGAAGCTCTGCGAGAATCCTGTGATTTTATATGATTTTATGAAATAACACACACTCATTTAACCCTCTTTAAATAAGTCAGTTCTTAACATAAAGACTTAAAACTCAATATTATATAAGAGCCTACGCCAAGGAGGGTATGTGTTCAATTTCAGCTTCCTATGTCAACTGGAAGTACCTTAAAATGGTGCCACAGGGTCAGGTTTGAAGGGTAATAAAGGTCAGATCTTTTCAAAACTTCACTTGTGTGATTAGACAACCCTCATGAACTGTAATCAGTCATTTATCCCAACAGATGTCAAAGAAAAGCTCTCTCACACAAACACACACACACAAAAAGGAAGGATGGAGTGAAAAAGTACGGTGCTTAAAGACACACAAAGCCCACAATGGCATTACTATTATCTCTAGGCCGTGCCGAGTTCAACGAGATGCCCCGCTTGACCGTAGCTCGCTCGGTCTGAGCGCAGCGACCGTTACAAGAGAACGGACACAAATGACCTTTTGACCTCAATGTCAATTTCATTTGCTTTTGGGACACAGAGAGAGAACCGTTAAGGTTAGAAACACAATTTTACCTCAGGAGTGTTCTTAAGGTCCTCCCGATCTGTGCAAGCCTAACCCTGACCTTGTGGCATTAACCCTTCACAGTTAAAAGAAGGTGTTTACATCAAATAGTTTACAATGAAATGTCTCCCCATTGGAATACATTGACTGCACCTCTAAATTCAACCTAAAGCCTATGTGGGTTATGATTTTCTTATGAACCTGTCTTTGATGTCAGTCCATCAGGCCACCATGAGGTCTACCTGTGTCGATTCTAAGCTTCCTGGAGCAACCGGAAGTGGTTAAATCACCCTAAAAGTGTTTGCCATAGCCAACCTGCAGTTTGAGAGAAATAGTGCATTCAGCCCTATGTAAATCAGTCAATTTTTAACATACAGACTTAAAACTCAGGATTCTGTAACAGCCTACTCCAGTGATGATATGTGTTTATTTATAGCTTCCTGTGACAACCGGAAGTGCCATAACTGGTGTCAAATGGGCTGTTTCGAAGTGTTAAAAATGTCAAATCTTTCCAAAACTTCATATATGTGAATAGACAACCCTCATGAACTGTAAATCAGTCCTTCATCCCATCAGATTAAAAAAAAAAAAAATACACACCGACACAGAAATGATGGAGGGACACACTGAGGGGCTAAGAGGCAGACAGTGCCTGCAGTAGTTACTTTTGTTCCAACTTTTAAAGAACCGTCAGACCTAGAGTTCTGAAAATTTACAAACCTGTTCTAGACCTCAGGTCGATTGTGCACGGTGAATTATATGGCTCTAGAAGGTTCTCCGATCGATAAAAAGCATCGTGTATTTGCCATGTTTTCAATTCATTTTGACCTCAACGAAACGGACGACATTTAGAAAAGTCCCAGAGTCTCAAGACTAGGTGCGTTGAAACCGGCTCGGCCCATAGAGACAGACCCCAACGAGCCTGTTTGATTGCTCATTCAAGGACCCCGTAGCAAGGCAATGAAAAAAGTGGAATTTCAGCACCAATTAGGGTTTTGCTCGGGCACCGAATGACCTATCGAGCCGAAACTTGGGATTCGAGGTCGCTTCACATAGGGCTAAACATAATGTGTGAACTGGACCCGCAGCTAGAACATAACTACGTATTATTTGTTTTATTATGGTTTAAATGGAAGGCGCTGTGAATTTTGGGCCTGCTCTGAAATATGTTATAGTTGGCATCTAAAGGAGTTGGAAAAAGTGAGTTTGGAGTCAGATGGTATCAGTTTGGTGTCTGAAAATATCTATTTGACTGATGGACACTGACTTGCTCGTTGACTTTTGTACATTTGCAATATGTTTCAACGGGGAGGTACCATGAGGAAAAAGCGACATGATGAAATTTCACGAAACGAGCGATGGAGAGGAACCACTATCACTGCCCGGCCATCCTGAGGTCATCAGACCGTTGACTTTTGCATTTCTAAAGTATTTAAGAGAATGTACGTTACATTTGCAATATGATTCAACATCACATCATATTGCAAATGCACGTTAGATTTGCAATATGATGTGATGTTGAATCATATTGCAAATGTAACGTGCATTCTTTAAATACTTTAGAAATACAAAAGTCAACGTCCTGATGACCTCAGGATGGCCGGGCAGTGATAGTGGTTCCTCTCCAACGCTCGTTGCGTGAAATTTCATCATGTCGATTTTGGTGATGGTACCCCCGCGTTGAAACATATTGCAAATGTACAAAAGTCGACTAGCAAGTCAACTAGCAAGTGTCAACAAAAGTCAACTAGCAAGTGTCCATCAGTCAATTGGATATTTTCAGACACCAAACTGATACCATCTGACTCCAAACTCACTTTTTACAACTCCTTTAGAAGCCAACTATCACATATTTCAGAGCAGGCCCAAAATTCACAGCGCCTTCCATGAATGCACCAAAATAGCATTCTGAAATCACCACTAAAATGACATCGCCATATTCTCCAGGCCGTGCCGAGTTCAACGGGATGCCCCGCTTGACCGTAGCTCGCTCGGTCTGAGCGCAGCGACCGTTACAAGAGAACGGACACGAATGACCTTTTGACCTCAATGTCAATTTTATTTGCTTTTGGGAGACAGAGAGAGAACCGTTAAGGTTAGAAACACAATTTCACCTCAGGAATGTTCTTAAGGTCCTCCCGATCTGTGCAAGCCTATCCTTGAGCTTGTGGCATTAACCCTTCACAGTTAAAAGAAGGTGTTTACATCAAACAGTTTACAATGACATTTCGCCCCATAGGAATACATTGACTGCTCCCCTAAATTCAACCTGAAGCCTATGTGGGTTATGAATGTCTTATGAACCTGTCTTTGATGACAGTCCATTAGGCCACCATGAGGTCTACCTGTGTCGATTCTAAGCTTCCTGGAGCAACCGGAAGTGGTTAAAATCACCCTAAAAGTGTTTGCAATAAGCACCCTGCAATTTGAGAGAAATAGTGCATTCAGCCCTATGTAAATCAGTCAATTTTTAACATATAGACTTAAAACTCAGGATTCTGTAACAGCATACTCCAGTGAGTATATGTCTTTACTTTCAGCTTCCTGTGCCAACCGGAAGTGCCATAATTGGTGTCAAATGGGCTGTTTTGAAGGGTTAAAAATGTCAAATCTTTCCAAAACTTCATAATTGTGATTAGGCAACCCTCCTGAACTGTAAATCAGTCATTAGTCCCATCAGATTTCAAAGAAAAATTTACACACCCAAACAGAAATGATGGAGGGACACACTGAGGGGCTAAGAGGCAGACAGTGCCTGTAGTAGTTACTTTTGTTCCAACTTTTAAAGAACCGTCAGACTTAGAGTTCTGAAACTTTACAAACCTGTTCTAGACCTCAGGTCGATTGTGCACGGTGAGTTATGTGGCTCTAGAAGGTTCTCAGACCGATAAACAGCCTCGTGTATTTGCTATGTTTTCAATTCATTTTCAGCTCAACGAAACTGATGACATTTAGAAAAGTCCCAGAGTCTCAAGACTAGGTGCATTGAAACCGGCTCGGCCCATAGAGTCAGACCCCAACGAGCCTGTTTGATTGCTCATTCAAGGACCCCGTAGCAAGGCAATGAAAAAAGTGGATTTTCAGCACCAATTAAGGTATTGCTCGGGCACCGAATGACCTATCGAGCCGAAACTTGGGATTCGAGGTCGCCTCACATAGGGCTAAACATAATGTGAGAACTGGACCCGCAGCTAGAACATAACTACGTATTATTTGTTTTATTATGGTTTAAATGGAAGGCGCTGTGAATTTTGGGCCTGCTCTGAAATATGTTATAGTTGGCTTCTAAAGGAGTTGGAAAAAGTGAGTTTAGTGTCAGATGGTATCAGTTTGGTGTCTGACAATATCCAATTGACTGATGGACACTGACTTGCTAGTTGACTTTTGTGCATTTGCAATATGTTTCAACCATCACCAAAATGCCATCACCAAAATCGACATGATGAAATTACCACGCAACGAGCGATGGAGAGGAACCACTAACACTGCCCGGCCATCCTGAGGTCATCAGGACGTTCAATTTTGTATTTCTAAAGTATTTAAAGAATGCACGTTACATTTGCAATATGATTCAACACATCATATTGCAAATGTAACACTGTGTGTTATGTTTGCAATATGATTCAACACATCATATTGCAAATGTAACACTGTGTGTTATGTTTGCAATATGATTCAACACATCATATTGCAAATGTAACACTGTGTGTTATGTTTGCAATATGATTCAACACATCATATTACAAATGTAACACTGTGTGTTATGTTTGCAATATGATTCAACACATCATATTGCAAATGTAACACTGTGTGTTATGTTTGCAATATGATTCAACACATCATATTACAAATGTAACACTGTGTGTTATGTTTGCAATATGATTCAACACATCATATTGCAAATGTAACAGTGTGTGTTTGCAATATGATTCAACAGTGTGTTATGTTTGCAATATAATGTGATGTTTTTCACTGTTGAATCATATGCAAATGTAACGTGCATTCTTTAAATAAACCCTATGTGGGTTATGAATGTCTTATGAACCTGTCTTCAATGACAATCCATCAAGCCACTATGAGGTCTACCTGTGTTGATTCTAAGCTTCCTGGAGCAACCGGAAGTGATAAAATCACCCTAAAAGTGTTTTACCCAACCAGCAGTTTGTGATATATAGTGCATTCAACCCTGTGTAAATCAGTCAGTTCTTAACGTATAGACTTAAAACTCAGGATTCTGTAAAAGCATACCCCGATCAGGATAGGTGTTTACTTATAGCTTCCTGTGCCAACCGGAAGTGCCTTAAAATGGGGTCATAGGTGCTGTTTCAAAGGGTTAAAAAAGTCAGATCTTTCCAAAACTTTAAGTGTGTGATTAGGCAACCCTCATGAAGTGTAAATCAGTCATTTCTCTAATCAGATGTCAAAGAAAAGCTCACACACACACACACACAGACACACACAGCAAGGATGGAATGAAAAAGTATGGTGCTTAAAGACACACAGAGCCTTAAATGCTTTTAGGGGGGATCCAGACTTCCATACCCGCTCTGGGAGCACTATACTACGGGCAAAAATCAATGGGTGCTGGCCTGATTGATTTATGGAGGTTTTCAAAAAAAGTCAAAAAATATTCTGTTTCATGTTTTGGGTTACCACGCACGATTTTCAATACAGTTTTAAATGCTTCATTTTGGCCTTTTAAAAAAAAATGTTATTTTCGACTATGAAGGGGTGATACGTTTTTTCCAAATTTTTGACATTTTTGACTTTTGACTTCCTATGAAATCACATTCCAAATGCACAAAACATATTCCTTAAGTACAAGTAAACATTTATAAAAAATTATGATAATAAATGTGACTAAAGTATTTTCATACAGTTCTTACACATGTGTAATTGACATAAAACTCGAAAGAATTTCGAAAAACGGTCCAGAAAGCACTTTTTTAAAGGGGGTGATACGTTTTTTCCAAATTTTTGACATTTTTGACTTTTGACTTTTGACTTCCTATGAAATCACATTCCAAATGCACAAAACATATTTCTTAAGTACAAATAAAAATTTCAAAAAAATTATGTTAATAAAATTTGACAAAAGTATTTTCATACAGTTCTTACACATGTGTAATTGACATAAAACTCGAAAGAATTTCGAAAAACGGTCCAGAAAGCACTTTTTTAAGGGGGTGATAAGTTTTTGACAAAACTTTCAAAATCTCAAAATTTTAATCTTGGGTCTTGACTTGCGTTACAAAAGGCCTATGAAAAATTTAGATAGAACAAACTCGCCCACTATAGGAATTTTGGAGTGTTACACAGCTCATTTGCAATATGGCATTTGCCATCAACTTTGGATGAAACACCGCCAGAAGTAGTGTACTTGTCCATCGTGTATATGCTGCGCTCGGTGCCAATAAGTTGCCATGTTATTTTGTACAATTGGGGGGGGACTTCCCTTACCTTATAAAGGGGTGGATCGATGTAACTTTTTTTTCTTGTCCATTTGTCCATGAAAAGTCGTGTTTGTAGTCTAATTTAACTAGACTAGCCGGAAAGACCCAAGATGTACAGTTTAAGAATTTCAGTTGGTTTAGTCAATTTGTTTACAATGCCAAAAATATCCCATTCTAGATGACAACTAATTCAATCCAGTGTGCTAGTATATTTTGAAATCAGAATAGCCAGGTTGGTTAGCTCTCGTTTACCTTCAAACACTGTACTTCCACATACAGTACCACGATCTGACATGATGTAGGAGACACCGGCACTGTGTTTTTACTCTGGTCTGGTTGGTCTGTGACAGGGTCAAGGCAAGGACCACATGCAGGCTTCAGTAAGGATCCTATTAGTAGTGATGTGTGTATGATGCAAAGGAGAGGAGGCAGGGGAGTGGAGTCGATAGGGACATCTCCTGTTGACGCTCACTATAAATCAGTGTACATAAGATAGAAACCAGTTCACCCATATCTCTCTTATTAAACCTAGCTATTGCACAATGAGACATGATGTAATGCATTAGTCCAAATCTGACACCAGTGTGGCTTTTGTGGCAAGGACAAAATTAGTTTAAAAGGATGTCAAAAGTGTTAAGGTTTTCAGATTTCATAGTCAACTAAATGCTATTCCAATATAAATGCTTTTGTCAAACCTTTCTTTGGATGTGCAATTGAGACAAAGGCTGTAATGACTAATAGAGTTGGAAGCCTGTTCAAACTACGCCAAATACAGTATTGCAGTTAAAAAAACTTTAAAAACATTAGAATTAATAAAAGAGCGCCTATGCATTAGCACTTCTGTTGTTGTGTCCTTTTTGGGAGATGTCATCAACTTTCTTAATATATTATTTTTTTACAGTATTCCAGTCACTCAGGATATCCCGTGGATCTTCATCCTCTTCCTCTCTTACCTACCCACTGCCCGGAAGGTCAACTTTTTACTGGCAGCTACAGTACGTAATGTTATTATACTAAGGTGGCTGGCTAGATAAGCGATTCTTCAGAAAGACAGGAATTACATTAACTCCTGCCTCACCCACAGTTTCATTATGAGATGGGCTGTGGGGGAGAAGTAGGGCATAGGCCTAAGACATAACACATTCACTAGTATTACTACTGTGTACCTAGTAACGAAACAAACAGAAATGGCTTCCTACTCAGAACGGATGGGAAGCACACTCCCCATTCTCCCGTAAGTCTAGAATTAGCATATCTACTGTAGGTCCGAGAATTGTCCAGAGAATTGTCCAGACCTTAACCTCTGACCTAGAAGCAGGGATAGGACACAATGAGATGGTGGTATGCATAGGAAATAATGGTTCTGTGTAGTCCATTCAGTTCTTTTAATATTAGGTCCAGGCATAGAGATACATACTGTACATGTATGTATGTTCAATATCAATGGTTTACATAATAATGGATCTCTATGGGTCCAGGTCCATCCATACTGGATTATCCCTATAATAATGCTCTGGGAGATCCTTGAAGTTAATCACAACATCCTTACTGATTCAAATGCTTGTACTAGATACCAAAGGTTCTCAGTGCTGATCAAAAGTTCATGTTGGGAGAAGTAGAGTGGCAAGTAGCATTTGTCAATGTGCCCTTGAGCAAGGCACTGAACACTTAAATTACTAAGATGTCAATGTAAAATGAGTGAGAAACTAATCTTTATCCTAAGTGTTGTTGCCCACTCCCTTTGTTCCAAGTGCATTTTAATAACAATATCAAAACAGAAAGGGTGAAAATATGACAGGAAGCATTCATTACGAGTTGGCTCTAAAGCAAAAGTGAAAGTAAGGCGTTATGGTCCGGTATGGTCCGGTACAGCGTCCGTACCAGCCAAATAAATAGTGGGGGTAGCCTCCTACGCCTTACCAGTAAAACTTGAGGGAGAGGTTATTTTCCTGGCACCACTCCGTCAGGGCCCTCATCTGCAGACTTGATGATTGAGTTGGAGACATGCATGGCCACGCAGTCATGGGTGAACAGGGAGTAAATGAGGGGCTGAGCACACACCCTTGTGTGGCCCCTGCGTAGGGCAGGTGTTGTTGCCTACCTTCCCGATCTGGGGTCAGCCCATCAGTCCAGGACCCAGTTGCACAGTGTGGGGTTCAGACCCAAGGCCCTGAGCTTAGTGATGAGCTTAGAGGACACTATGGTGTTAAAAGCTGTAGTTAATGAACATCATTCTTACATAAGGATTCCTCATGTCCAGAAGGGATAGGGCAGTGTGCAGTGAGATGGCGATTGTGTCATTTGTGGATCTGTTGAGGCGGTATGCAAACAGGAAAAATGGTGGACATCTTGAAGCAAATAGGGACAACAGACTGGGATAGGGAGAGATTGAATGTGTCCGTAAACACTCCAGCCAGCTGGTCTGCACATGCTCTGAGGAAGCGGCTTGGGATGCGTTCTGGGCCGGCAGCCTTGCGAGGGTTAACACGCTGAAATGTCTTACTCACGTCGACCATGGAGAACGAAAGCTCACAGTCCTCATGAGTGGAGTGTGCTTTTTGGAGAAATGTCCTCTGGTCTGATGAAACAAAAATAGAACTGTTTGGCCATAATGACCATCGTTATGCTTGGAGGAAAAAGGGGAAGGCTTGCAAGCCAAAGAACACCATCCCAACCGTGAAGCACGGGGGTGGCAGCATCATGTTGTGGGGGTGCTTTGCTGCAGGAGGGACTGGTGCACTTCACAAAATAGATGGCTTCATGAGGAAGGAAAATGATGTGGATATATTGAAGCAACATCTCAAGACATCAGTCAGGAAGTTCAAGTTTGGTCGCAAATGGGTCTTCCAAATGGACAATGACCCCAAGCATACTTACAAAGTTGTGGCAAAATGGCTTAAGGACAACAAAGTCAAGGTATTGAAGTGGCCATCACAAAGCCCTGACCTCAATCCTATAGAAAATATGTGGGCAGAACTGAAAAAGCGTGTGCGAGCATGGAGGCCTACAAACTTGACTCAGTTACACCAGCTCTGTCAGGAGGAAAATTCACCCAACTTATTGTGGGAAGCTTGTGGAAGGCTACCCGAAACGTTTGACCCAAGTTAAACAATTTAAAGGCAATGCTACCAAATACTAATTGAGTGTATGTAAACTTCTGAACCCCTGGGAATGTGAAGAAAGAAATAAAAGCCGAAATAACTAATTCTCTCTACTATTATTATGACATTTCACAATCTTAAAATAAAGTGGTGATCCTAACTGACCTAGGACAGGGAATTTTTACAAGGATTAAATGTCAGGAATTGTGAAAACTGAGTTTAAATGTATAGTAGAGTTAGGCTGTAATGTAACAAAATGGGGAAAAAGTCAAGAGGGTCTGAATACTTTCCGAAGGCACTGTATGCGCCAAAAATGCATTTTACATACAGTACCTGTCAAAAGTTTAGACACACCTACTCATTCAAGGGTTTTTCTTTATTTTTACTATTTTCTGAATACAACGCACATTCTTCTGAAACTCATCAGTCTATTCTTGTTCCAAGAAGCTGAAGATATCGTACAACACTGTGTACTACTCCCTTCACAGAGCAGTGCAAACTGTCTCTAACCAGAATAGAAAGAGGAGTGGGAGGCCCTGGTGCACAACTGAGCAAGAGGACATTAGCGCAAGTACATTAGAGTGTCTAGTTTGAGAAACAGACGCCTCACAAGTCCTCAATTGGCAGCTCCATTAAATAGTACCAGCAAAACACCAGTCTCAGCGTCAACAGTGAAGAGGCGACTCCGGGATGATGGCCTTCCAGTCAGAGTTGCAAAGAAAAATCCATATCTCAGACTGGCCAATAAACAGAAAAGATTAAGATGGGCAAAAGAGCACAGACACTGGACAGAGGAACTCTGCCATAGTGGTGGGCCATATACTTTTCACTGTTTAAAAGCATTGAGTGCCCTCTACTGGGGCAATAACAGCATTCATTCCTTCAGCAACAGTTGGGTTAGCTGGCAGGTCGAGGATTGTATTACATAGGCTGCAATTGTATTCATGAGTTAGCTAATCATCCATAGAGTATTCCATAGGTAAGAATTTGACGGATCACTTGCGTGTTCCCCAATGGATTAATGAGTTGCCAACAGGTATATCATGGGACAGTTAATATCACAATCCACATGGCTCATATTGTGGTATGGAAATAGTTATTCTTCACCATCCAAAATATGGTTGCATTGATTCATAGATACTGTATGCTGTCTTAAGATCTTGTTGTTGAAAGGAATAAAGCAGGGTGCCCAACAGGCAGCATCATGTTGATTTTAAATGCCTTCCCCCCCCCAGTTTTCTGAGCAAAAAAATACATGTATTTTTATTATTTATTGTTGGACATAAAATACTGTAAAAACACCAGCAAATCAGCTCCAAGTGATTTTAATTTGGGAAATTTGTCCCAAAGTATTCCCAAGCATAATAGAGAGATATATGTGATCGTATACAAATGTAAGCAAGGTTTGAAAGGATTATGTTTTAGTCTGTTTGAGCCTCTTGTGGTCAATTTGCAATCTACAAATTATTTGTAATTATGGTCCGGCCCCCTGACCATCACCTCAAGAAAAACATCGGCCCACGGCTGTATCTAGTTGATGATCCCTGGAATAAAGTATTGCTGATATACTGTTAACTGCCAAAATAAAGGAAACACCAACATAAAGTATCTTAATAGGGCGTTGGGCCACCACGAGCCAGAACAGCTTCAAGTGTCTGGAAGTCTTCTATGAGAAACTCCATCATTTGGTGTTTTGTTGATGGTGGTGGAAAACACTGTCTCAGGCACCGCTCCAGAATCTCCCAGAAGTGTTCAATTGGTCTTAGTTGTGGTGACTGACACACACACACACAGTTTTGTATCACTATCCTTGTGGGGACCAAGGAATTGATTCCCATCCAAAATCCTATTTTCCCTAACCCTAAATCTAACCCTAACCTAACCCCTTAATCCTAACCACAATTGTAACCTTAAACCTAACCTCTCAGCCTAAAATAGCATTTTTCCTCAAATGTCTCCCAATTTTCCTTGTTTTACTATTCTTGTGAGGACTTCTGGTACCTACAAGGACAGTTAAACAAACAAAAAACACACACACAAAAGCCTTTAAACCCCCTATGCTCCTTTGAGACCCTTCTTTCAAAGTCACTGAGATATCTTCTTCTAGCCATGGTAACCAACATAATGGGCAACTGGTTATTGACCCTAAGCATGATGGGATGTTAATTGTTTAATTAACTCAGGAACTACACATGTGGAAGCACCTGCTTTCAATATATTTCCTTTTATATATTTATTTATTTTGGCAGTTACCTGTATATGCCATAGGGGCAAGTAATGAAGCTCTGCAGAAAGTACTAGAAAGAGTATTGGGACCTGTAGGGGGAGACAATGTACAGTGATTGAACATTTTCAGAGCGTGTTACTCGAGATGATCTGAGATACTGTGGCGTTGTTCCACTTTAGCCATTCTTCGATCTCAGAGATCACAGAACATGTTTGGTTAAAGGAAAACAGGGAATGAAAAGAGTCCCATTTACCATTGTGTCGCCAAACTTGTGTATTTGTAGGAAAACATAGACTAGAAGGTAGACCTGCAGGGTAGCCTTAGTCAACAGTTACAACAGCACTATAAAACGCTAAAACTGAACAGTAGTTACTGTATCCCGTGTGTTACTAGTAGACTATAGATATATATGTTGACACTTTAAACAGTAGGCTACGTCCAGCTAGGATTTATATTTTTTGTTGTGAAGTAGCCTATAGATCTAGGCTGATTGTTGGTATGATAAAATAGTTATTTCATGTAGTGCCATCGGGCAATTCATAAAGCTTAGTCGAGTGACTTTACAATTGTGTCAAATGACTGCTAATATCGTAAGAACTCAGTGAGATGTCACCATTGATTTAATCGCAGAGGGGACGGAGTTAGTGGAGCGAGAGTGGGGGGTCATTACAGAAACTGTTTCCTTGACTGAAGTAGTCCCATTTAAGCCCCGCCACTACCGTCCGGAACATCTACCAAAAGACTCATTGAATGGGAAGCAAACCTTTTTCAACTTTTAGCCTACCACGTGACTATCACATCTTCTATCTGGACTCCGCAAGCTGCCCTGGTAATTGTATCACAAAACCGAGGAGCTTGTGCAAACTGGTGCGCGTGAAAAAGATAACTAACGCCGAAGATGGATGTTGTGCATTTTTCCATTGGTAGTATCTTGTCGATTGTTCTTCAAGCGCTGTTGTTGTCTTCCTCATATGGTTCGTTGGAGCCCTACGACCTTTTGTACAACAATGCCGTCGAAGCCTTTTACAGAAGTGACTATAAAGATGTGGTGCGACACATGGAGTGTGCGCTCAGAAGCTACGCAGAAGTCCGCCAGACTAAAGTCCGATGTCGGCTGAGATGCCAGAGCCAGCACCCGTTTGATTCCGTCTCCATGGACCTGCAGTTCTTTGACGTGGTTCTCCGAAGATCCAATTGTCAGAACGAGTGCATTGAAGAGAAAGTTGGAACACAGTCCATGCACAAAGTCAGCGAGGATGTCATCCAGGATTTCCACAGACGAATCCCGTACAACTATCTTCAGTTGGCTTATCAGAAGGTAAAATGTTTTTTAGTAAATCTCACCAACAACTTTTGATGTAGTTATTTATTATACTAGTAATTTTTATTAGGCTACAGTGCATCATTTGGTGTCCTACACAGGCCACTGCAATAAACTGGTGCGCAGCTGTATTCTCACCCAGCTGTTGCTGCTGCTGAGCAACGTGACGCCGTCTCTACCCGGTGTGCTGTTGAGTGTGATACAGTGTTGTCCTTTCGGTAGCGACGAGAGAAAAGATACAATGTAACGCTCAAGTATATCTGATATAGCCTACTGTATTAGTTTTGTTGCAAATCATTTTTGGGACTTGAGTGAAACTTTGTCTTTTCCCATCCCTACTGTCTCCAATTACTAGCGTAAATATAACACATAACGGGCTATAGTAGCACAGGTTCGACACAGAGGGGAATTTCCGTCAGTTATATGAAGCATCCTCACAAAACATACTATTTCTCCAAAGCAAACACGACTTTCTCACACACGCATGTACATCCATAGTAGGCCTGCAGGTTATGGAATTGTAATAGCCCCTCCCCCACTATGTCTCTGCCTGCATTCATTCATAACGTTTTCCAGACAATACCTCTGCCATTGAATCGAAACAGGTACACACATCTGTGAACTTGCTCTCCATTGTTCTCCATCAGAGAATGTCATGGTTCCTTTTTTTATGGTCTCTGGTGGTGTGCCGGTGTCATGCCAACAGCTGGCAACTCCTCGATGACCAACCAGCCCATTACACAGAAACTACTACACTGGTATCTGATTACTTTTATTTGTATTTATTTAACTAGGCAAGTCGGTTAAGAACAAATTCTTATTTACAATGACACCTACCCTGGGCCAAACCCCAACGACGCTGGGCCAATTGTTTTCTGACCTATGGGACTCCCAATCACGGCCGGATGTGATACAGCCTGGATTACATGGTGGTGCCCCTCAAATCCTGATTTGACATTGGACTGTCTAAAAACAAACATGTATATGCCTGCCTAACAACATAAAAAAAATAGTGAATTATTCCCATCTCTAAAGCACCAACAACATCAGATCTATTTGAACTGTGAAGAAATCTCAAGTGCCCTGTTCACCTCCCCTCTTTAACACTAGAACCGCTAAAGCAGTCATTTTCACTGTTCATCATTTTATATTAGTTATTACTCTGACATTTCAAAAGATGTCAAGCCCCCCTACTTCATTGACTTGTCCTAAATAAGTCTATATAACACACTGTGCTTGTTAGAATCTTAATATCACAAACAGAACTGGAGTTAGAACCAGTTTTATGAGGGCATGTCACTTTTAAAAAATGTTATTCCACCGTTGCTCCTCCTTTTCTTGACAGTAGGGCCTGCTCCGCTCCTTCTGACAGTAGGGCCTGCTCCGCTCCTTCTGACAATAGGGCCTGCTCCTTCTTCTGACAGTAGGGCCTGTTCCGCTCCTTCTTCTGACAGTAGGACCTGCTCCGCTCCTTCTTCTGACAGTAGGACCTGCTCCGCTCCTTCTTCTGACAGTAGGGCCTGCTCCGCTCCTTCTTCTGACAGTAGGGCCTGCTCCGCTCCTTCTTCTGACAGTAGGGCCTGCTCCGCTCCTTCTTCTGACAGTAGGGCCTGTTCCGCTCCTTCTTCTGACAGTAGGACCTGCTCCGCTCCTTCTTCTGACAGTAGGGCCTGTTCCGCTCCTTCTTCTGACAGTAGGACCTGCTCCGCTCCTTCTTCTGACAGTAGGGCCTGCTCCGCTCCTTCTTCTGACAGTAGGACCTGTTCCGCTCCTTCTTCTGACAGTAGGGCCTGCTCCGCTCCTTCTTCTGACAGTAGGACCTGCTCCGCTCCTTCTTCTGACAGTAGGGCCTGTTCCGCTCCTTCTTCTGACAGTAGGGCCTGCTCCGCTCCTTCTTCTGACAGTAGGGCCTGCTCCGCTCCTTCTTCTGACAGTAGGACCTGCTCCGCTCCTTCTTCTGACAGTAGGGCCTGTTCCGCTCCTTCTTCTGACAGTAGGACCTGCTCCGCTCCTTCTTCTGACAGTAGGGCCTGTTCCGCTCCTTCTTCTGACAGTAGGACCTGCTCCGCTCCTTCTTCTGACAGTAGGGCCTTCTCCGCTCCTTCTTCTGACAGTAGGGCCTGCTCCGCTCCTTCTTCTGACAGTAGGGCCTGCTCCGCTCCTTCTTCTGACAGTAGGGCCTGCTCCCCTCCTTCTTCTGACAGTAGGGCCTGCTCCGCTCCTTCTTCTGACAGTAGGGCCTGCTCCGCTCCTTCTTCTGACAGTAGGGCCTGCTCCGCTCCTTCTTCTGACAGTAGGGCCTGCTCCGCTCCTTCTTCTGACAGTAGGGCCTGTTCCGCTCCTTCTTCTGACAGTAGGACCTGCTCCGCTCCTTCTTCTGACAGTAGGACCTGCTCCGCTCCTTCTTCTGACAGTAGGGCCTGCTCCGCTCCTTCTTCTGACAGTAGGGCCTGCTCCGCTCCTTCTTCTGACAGTAGGGCCTGCTCCGCTCCTTCTTCAGACAGTAGGGCCTGTTCCGCTCCTTCTTCTGACAGTAGGGCCTGCTCCGCTCCTTCTTCTGACAGTAGGGCCTGTTCCGCTCCTTCTTCTGACAGTAGGGCCTGTTCCGCTCCTTCTTCTGACAGTAGGGCCTGTTCCGCTCCTTCTTCTGACAGTAGGGCCTGCTCCGCTCCTTCTTCTGACAGTAGGGCCTGCTCCGCTCCTTCTTCTGACAGTAGGGCCTGTTCCGCTCCTTCTTCTGACAGTAGGGCCTGTTCCGCTCCTTCTTCTGACAGTAGGGCCTGTTCCGCTCCTTCTTCTGACAGTAGGGCCTGCTCCGCTCCTTCTTCTGACAGTAGGGCCTGCTCCGCTCCTTCTTCTGACAGTAGGGCCTGCTCCGCTCCTTCTGACAGTAGGGCCTGCTCCGCTCCTTCTTCTGACAGTAGGGCCTGCTCCGCTCCTTCTTCTGACAGTAGGGCCTGTTCCGCTCCTTCTTCTGACAGTAGGGCCTGCTCCGCTCCTTCTTCTGACAGTAGGGCCTGCTCCGCTCCTTCTTCTGACAGTAGGGCCTGCTCCGCTCCTTCTTCTGACAGTAGGGCCTGCTCCGCTCCTTCTGACAGTAGGGCCTGCTCCGCTCCTTCTTCTGACAGTAGGGCCTGCTCCGCTCCTTCTTCTGACAGTAGGGCCTGTTCCGCTCCTTCTTCTGACAGTAGGGCCTGCTCCGCTCCTTCTTCTGACAGTAGGGCCTGTTCCGCTCCTTCTGACAGTAGGGCCTGTTCCGCTCCTTCTTCTGACAGTAGGGCCTGCTCCGCTCCTTCTTCTGACAGTAGGGCCTGTTCCGCTCCTTCTTCTGACAGTAGGGCCTGTTCCGCTCCTTCTTCTGACAGTAGGACCTGCTACGCTCCTTCTTCTGACAGTAGGGCCTGCTACGCTCCTTCTCCAGACAGTAGGGCCTGTTCCGCTCCTTCTTCTGACAGTAGGACCTGCTCCGCTCCTTCTTCTGACAGTAGGGCCTGCTCCGCTCCTTCTTCTGACAGTAGGGCCTGCTCCGCTCCTTCTTCTGACAGTAGGGACTGTTCCGCTCCTTCTTCTGACAGTAGGGCCTGCTCCGCTCCTTCTTCTGACAGTAGGGCCTGTTCCGCTCCTTCTTCTGACAGTAGGGCCTGTTCCGCTCCTTCTTCTGACAGTAGGGCCTGTTCCGCTCCTTCTTCTGACAGTAGGGCCTGTTCCGCTCCTTCTTCTGACAGTAGGGCCTGCTCCGCTCCTTCTTCTGACAGTAGGGCCTGCTCCGCTCCTTCTTCTGACAGTAGGGCCTGCTCCGCTCCTTCTTCTGACAGTAGGGCCTGCTCCGCTCCTTCTTCTGACAGTAGGGCCTGCTCCGCTCCTTCTTCTGACAGTAGGACCTGCTCCGCTCCTTCTTCTGACAGTAGGGCCTGCTCCGCTCCTTCTTCTGACAGTAGGGCCTGCTCCGCTCCTTCTTCTGACAGTAGGGCCTGCTCCGCTCCTTCTTCTGACAGTAGGGCATGCTCCGCTCCTTCTTCTGACAGTAGGGCCTGTTCTGCTCCTTCCTCTGACAGTAGGGACTGCTCCGCTCCTTCTTCTGACAGTAGGGCCTTCTCCGCTCCTTCCTCTGACAGTAGGGCCTGCTCCGCTCCTTTTTCTGACAGTAGGGCCTGCTCCGCTCCTTCTTCTGACAGTAGGGCCTGCTCCCCTCCTTCTTCTGACAGTAGGGCCTGCTCCCCTCCTTCTTCTGACAGTAGGGCCTGCTCCCCTCCTTCTTCTGACAGTAGGGCCTGCTCCCCTCCTTCTTCTGACAGTAGGGCCTGTTCCGCTCCTTCTTCTGACAGTAGGACCTGCTCCGCTCCTTCTTCTGACAGTAGGGCCTGTTCCGCTCCTTCTTCTGACAGTAGGGCCTGTTCCGCTCCTTCTTCTGACAGTAGGACCTGCTACGCTCCTTCTTCTGACAGTAGGGCCTGCTACGCTCCTTCTCCAGACAGTAGGGCCTGTTCCGCTCCTTCTTCTGACAGTAGGACCTGCTCCGCTCCTTCTTCTGACAGTAGGGCCTGCTCCGCTCCTTCTTCTGACAGTAGGGCCTGCTCCGCTCCTTCTTCTGACAGCAGGGACTGTTCCGCTCCTTCTTCTGACAGTAGGGCCTGCTCCGCTCCTTCTTCTGACAGTAGGGCCTGCTCCGCTCCTTCTTCTGACAGTAGGGCCTGTTCCGCTCCTTCTTCTGACAGTAGGGCCTGTTCCGCTCCTTCTTCTGACAGTAGGGCCTGTTCCGCTCCTTCTTCTGACAGTAGGGCCTGCTCCGCTCCTTCTTCTGACAGTAGGGCCTGCTCCGCTCCTTCTTCTGACAGTAGGGCCTGCTCCGCTCCTTCTTCTGACAGTAGGGCCTGCTCCGCTCCTTCTTCTGACAGTAGGGCCTGCTCCGCTCCTTCTTCTGACAGTAGGGACTGCTCCGCTCCTTCTTCTGACAGTAGGGCCTGCTCCGCTCCTTCTTCTGACAGTAGGACCTGCTCCGCTCCTTCTTCTGACAGTAGGGCCTGCTCCGCTCCTTCTTCTGACAGTAGGGCCTGCTCCGCTCCTTCTTCTGACAGTAGGGCCTGCTCCGCTCCTTCTTCTGACAGTAGGGCATGCTCCGCTCCTTCTTCTGACAGTAGGGCCTGTTCTGCTCCTTCCTCTGACAGTAGGGACTGCTCCGCTCCTTCTTCTGACAGTAGGGCCTTCTCCGCTCCTTCCTCTGACAGTAGGGCCTGCTCCGCTCCTTTTTCTGACAGTAGGGCCTGCTCCGCTCCTTCTTCTGACAGTAGGGCCTGCTCCCCTCCTTCTTCTGACAGTAGGGCCTGCTCCCCTCCTTCTTCTGACAGTAGGGCCTGCTCCCCTCCTTCTTCTGACAGTAGGGCCTGCTCCCCTCCTTCTTCTGACAGTAGGGCCTGCTCCGCTCCTTCTTCTGACAGTAGGGCCTGCTCCCCTCCTTCTGACAGTAGGGCCTGCTCCCCTTCTTCTTCTGACAGTAGGGCCTGCTCCCCTCCTTCTTCTGACAGTAGGGATTGCTCCCCTCCTTCTTCTGACAGTAGGGACTGCTCCGCTCCTTCTTCTGACTGTTAAATGTGCATCTCATGATCACCCTGATAATTGCCTCAACTGAACATAAACTATACTGAAATGAATTTCACACATATAACAGTAGATGAAATAGATTAAGAAAAGTATGATGGGGTAGAATGGGCGAGTTAATGAAGCGAACTATGAATAATTATGCAATCACCAATTGTGAATGAAGAACAAGGCTACACAGTGAGAGTGTGCGTAATTGTAATGCTGAACAGCTTTCAATATCTGGGAAAATATCCACATTGGGCAGCAGGTGAGCAAGTGTCTGAGAATGTGGTGGTGAGGCTTGTTGAACTTTACGTTGGCAAGGGAAGAAATGTCACCATGGACAATTTCTTCACTTCACTGTCAATGGCGAACAAGTTGCTTGCAAATAAAACAAGTCTGGCCGGCACCATGAACAAAGACAGGAGCGCCCGCCCTCTCTCAATGTTATGTCATAATTACGTAAAATTCTGGCAAATTAGTCCGCAACGAGCCAGGCGGCCCAAACTGTTGCATATACCCTGACTCTGTGTGCAATGAACGCAAGAGAAGTGATACAATTTCCCTAGTTTAATATTGCCTGCTAACATGATATTCTTTTAACTAAATATGCAGGTTTAAAAATATATACTTCTGTGTATTGATTTTAAGAAAGGCATTGATGTTTATGGTTAGGTACATTCGTGCAACGATTGTGCTTTTTTTGCAAATGCGCTTTTGTTAAATTATCCCCCGTTTGGCGAAGTTGGCTGTCTTTTGTTAGGAAGAAATAGTCTTCACAGTTCGCAACGAGCGAGGCGGCCCAAACTGCTGCATATACCCTGACATATACCCGGCACAGAACGCAAGAGAAGTGACACAATTTCCCTAGTTAAAATAAATTCATGTTAGCAGGCAATACTAACTAAATATGCAGGTTTAAAAAATATATAGTTGTGTATTGATTTTAAGAAAGGCATTGATGTTTATGGTTAGGTACACATTGGTGCAACGACAGTGCTTTTTTTGCGAATCCGCTTGTTAAATCACCCATTTGGCGAAGTAGGCTGTGATTCGATGATAAATTAACAGGCACTGCATCGATTATATGCAATGCAGGACAAGCTAGATAAACTAGTAATATCATCAACTATGTGTAGTTAACTAGTGAATATGTTAAGATTGATTGTTTTTTATAAGATACGTTTAATGCTAGCTAGCATCTTACCTTGGCTCCTTGCTGCACTCACATAACAGGTAGTCAGCCTGCCACGCAGTCTCCTCGTGGAGTGCAATGTAATCGGCAATGATCGGTGTCCAAAAATGCCGATTACCGGTTGTTATGAAAACTTGAAATCGTCCCTAATTAATCGTCCATTCCGATTAATCGGTCGACCTCTAGTCTACACTGAGTGTACAACACTTTAGGAACACCTTCCTAATATTGAGTTGCACCCCCCTTTGCCCTCAGAAGAGCCTTAATTCATCAGGGCACAGACTTTACAAACTGTCAAAAGCGTTCCCCTGAGATGCTGGCCCATGTTAACTCCAATGCTTCCCACAGTTGTGTTAAGTTGGCTGGATGTCCTTTGGGTGGTGGACCATTCTTGATACACACAGGAAACTGTTGAGCGCGGAAAAACCCAGCAGCGTTGCAGTTCTTGACACTCAGTTCCTGGCACCTACTACCATACCCCGTTCAAAGGCATTTAGCTCCTCTGTCTTGCCGATTGACCCTCTGAATGGCACACATACACAATCCACGTCTCAATTGTCTAAAGGCATTTAAAAATCATTCTTTAACCTGTCTCCTCTCCTACACTGATTGAAGTGGATTTAACAAGTGATATCAACAAGGGATCATAGCATTCACCTGGTCAGTCTGTCATGGAAAGAGCAGATGTTCCTAATGTTTTGTCCACTCAGTGTGTTATAATCATCATCATCATCATAATAACGGGGGCACGTTTAGGTCATGTACTGTAATTGCATGGCCTTGGCCCAGCCCTATAAATCTGTGCTCAAAGGGAAATGTATTATGATATTTTCAAGCAGAATAATAGGCTCAAAACAAGGCGTTAACTAATGTCACCATGGCTGTTTTCTAGATAGCCTCCTCCACGTGTCTCTGCATGTCTCCCAGCGTGTTGATGTCTTTATGAACTGGCTAAAATGCGGGTGTTGTCGAGCCGGGGGAGCGCGCGGGGTGTTGTCGAGCCGGGGATGCGTTCGTAGGTGTTTGTGAAAATAAACAACATTCCTCCACTATTTGACATTCCAGCCTCGCACACCCGCCTCTGGACCCGCTCTCTGGCTTAATGGCCCCTTTTGGGCCTGGCAGCAGAAGGGCCCACAGACACCAACACAGACACGCCAACTGTTCTACCCTCGTCTGAATGGTGCGTGTCCCCAATTCTCCCACCATTTAGCCAGGCAAATATTTTGTTTTCCAGTTGTTTGCTTTACTAAAAGGAGAGACACGCCAGGCTTGTGCAGGAGGTAAAGGGAGACTCTTGTTTTGCCCTAGGTAGCCCCCAGTAGCTGGTGGTTGGCCAGAGCTGGCTCCACATCCTAAAGCCACAGCAGGATCAAAAGCCCTCAGCGACCCCTGGTCTCATCGGCTCCACTGGCCTCTAGGCTAGGTGCTTATCTCCAGCACATCCTGGGGAGGGTAGGCCACTCTGAGGGATGTGTGAACTGGTGTGAACCAGGGATTGTAACCAACTTCTGTCCATATAGGCCCTGTAGGTGCTGTTTGAAATGAAAGAGAAGGGAGTTGTTTGGGGGACGGGGGACGGGGGGGGGTTGCCTCTCTTTAGTGACTTGTTTCCCATGCCCATGTTTTGAAGTTTTGTTTGTGGCTAGGAAAGTTATTGCGTTAGTGTTCACAATTTATTGCCAATTAACCGCAACACATTTAGAGAGACAAAGGAACGCAAGGAAATTTCATCACTTGAACATCTGTATTTATTTGGGATTTGGCTAGGGGTTATATTCAGCTCTAAATAGGGCCAGATGGCCCAACTATTTGATTTATAATGAATTCATTAAGTTATTTGACATATGAGGACAGTCTGCCTTTGCAAATTCCATCTGGCCCACCATATGACACATTGGACTGCACGTCGCTCTGTATCTCATTGTGGATGAACTGATTTCCCATTGTCACTTTGTTTGGGAACCCCCCTCCCCCCCCCCCCTCCCGACTAGGTCACCACACTGTCTGCATCCTGCTGTTCTTGGAGCCACAGTGTTCCACACTATTTACTTTGTTTACTTTATGTGTCTTTTATTATTTCTAATTGTTGCATTGTGGAGAAGGAACCTGCCAGTAAGCATTTTGTTGGACGGTGTATCCCATACATACGTCTAATAAAACTTGAAACCTCTCTCCGGAATGCCACGTTTATCACCAGTTTTCGCTCAAGGCTCTTCACACATGAGCAATTCAGGTACTTGTTTCTCCACTGTGAATGATGGTTTGATATCCACTCAGCAGGCTACCTGTTGTTGTTCAGCTCCAACCCTCTCCTACATGGATCTCTGAGATGAAGACATGGGCTGGACTTCTGTGGACCTCGGGGGGGGGGGGGGGGGGGGGTTGTGACCTTATCCAATTACTAGGACTCATTTTCCACTACGCAACAGTGTAATGATCATCGTGGCGTCTGTCTCCTTGAAAGCGCCGTCGTCACGCTGATCCAATTAGCCAACCAGCCAAGAAGAGAGGAGCTAGGAGGGATCCCCACACCATATGGACCCCAGCTAGGAGGGATCCCCACATCATATGGAACCCCAGCTAGGAGGGATCCCCACACCATATGGAACCCCAGCTAGGAGGAATCCCCACACCATATGGACCCCAGCTAGGAGGGATCCCCACATCATATGGAACCCCAGCTAGGAGGGATCCCCACACCATATGGACCCCAGCTAGGAGGGATCCCCACACCATATGGACCCCAGCTAGGAGGGATCCCCACATCATATGGAACCCCAGCTAGGAGGGATCCCCACACCATATGGAACCCCAGCTAGGAGGAATCCCCACACCATATGGACCCCAGCTAGGAGGGATCCCCACACCATATGGAACCCCAGCTAGGAGGGATCCCCACACCATATGGACCCCAGCTAGGAGGGATCCCTACACCATATGGACCACAGCTAGGAGGGATCCCCACACCATATGGAACCCCAGCTAGGAGGGATCCCCACACCATATGGACCCCAGCTAGGAGGGATCCCCACACCATATGGACCCCAGCTAGGAGGGATCCCCACACCATATGGAACCCCAGCTAGGAGGGATCCCCACACCATATGGACCCCAGCTAGGAGGGATCCCCACACCATATGGACCACAGCTAGGAGGGATCCCCACACCATATGGACCACAGCTAGGAGGGATCCCCACACCATATGGAACCCCAGCTAGGAGGGATCCCCACACCATATGGACCCCAGCTAGGAGGGATCCCCACACCATATGGACCCCAGCTAGGAGGGATCCCCACACCATATGGAACCCCAGCTAGGAGGGATCCCCACACCATATGGACCCCAGCTAGGAGGGATCCCCACACCATATGGAACCCCAGCTAGGAGGGATCCCCACACCATATGGACCCCAGCTAGGAGGGATCCCCACACCATATGGACCACAGCTAGGAGGGATCCCCACACCATATGGACCCCAGCTAGGAGGGATCCCCACACCATATGGAACCCCAGCTAGGAGGGATCCCCACACCATATGGAACCCCAGCTAGGAGGGATCCCCACACCATATGGAACCCCAGCTAGGAGGGATCCCCACACCATATGGAACCCCAGCTAGGAGGGATCCCCACACCATATGGACCCCAGCTAGGAGGGATCCCCACACCATATGGACCCCAGCTAGGAGGGATCCCCACACCATATGGACCACAGCTAGGAGGGATCCCCACACCATATGGAACCCCAGCTAGGAGGGATCCCCACACCATATGGAACCCCAGCTAGGAGGGATCCCCACACCATATGTAACCCCAGCTAGGAGGGATCCCCACACCATATGGAACCCCAGCTAGGAGGGATCCCCACACCATATGTAACCCCAGCTAGGAGGGATCCCCACACCATATGGACCCCAGCTAGGAGGGATCTCCACACCATATGGACCCCAGCTAGGAGGGATCCCCACACCATATGGAACCCCAGCTAGGAGGGATCCCCACACCATATGGACCCCAGCTAGGAGGGATCCCCACACCATATGGGACCCCAGCCAGGAGGGATCCCCACACCATATGGACCCCAGCTAGGAGGGATCCCCACACCATATGGACCCCAGCTAGGAGGGATCCCCACACCATATGGACCCCAGCTAGGAGGGATCCCCACACCATATGGACCCCAGCTAGGAGGGATCCCCACACCATATGGAACCCCAGCTAGGAGGGATCCCCACACCATATGGACCCCAGCTAGGAGGGATCCCCACACCATATGGACCACAGCTAGGAGGGATCCCCACACCATATGGAACCCCAGCTAGGAGGGATCCCCACACCATATGGACCCCAGCTAGGAGGGATCCCCACATCATATGGAACCCCAGCTAGGAGGGATCCCCACACCATATGGAACCCCAGCTAGGAGGAATCCCCACACCATATGGACCCCAGCTAGGAGGGATCCCCACACCATATGGAACCCCAGCTAGGAGGGATCCCCACACCATATGGACCCCAGCTAGGAGGGATCCCCACACCATATGGACCACAGCTAGGAGGGATCCCCACACCATATGGAACCCCAGCTAGGAGGGATCCCCACACCATATGGACCCCAGCTAGGAGGGATCCCCACACCATATGGACCCCAGCTAGGAGGGATCCCCACACCATATGGAACCCCAGCTAGGAGGGATCCCCACACCATATGGACCCCAGCTAGGAGGGATCCCCACACCATATGGACCACAGCTAGGAGGGATCCCCACACCATATGGACCACAGCTAGGAGGGATCCCCACACCATATGGAACCCCAGCTAGGAGGGATCCCCACACCATATGGACCCCAGCTAGGAGGGATCCCCACACCATATGGACCCCAGCTAGGAGGGATCCCCACACCATATGGAACCCCAGCTAGGAGGGATCCCCACACCATATGGACCCCAGCTAGGAGGGATCCCCACACCATATGGAACCCCAGCTAGGAGGGATCCCCACACCATATGGACCCCAGCTAGGAGGGATCCCCACACCATATGGACCACAGCTAGGAGGGATCCCCACACCATATGGACCCCAGCTAGGAGGGATCCCCACACCATATGGAACCCCAGCTAGGAGGGATCCCCACACCATATGGAACCCCAGCTAGGAGGGATCCCCACACCATATGGAACCCCAGCTAGGAGGGATCCCCACACCATATGGAACCCCAGCTAGGAGGGATCCCCACACCATATGGAACCCCAGCTAGGAGGGATCCCCACACCATATGGAACCCCAGCTAGGAGGGATCCCCACACCATATGGACCCCAGCTAGGAGGGATCCCCACACCATATGGACCCCAGCTAGGAGGGATCCCCACACCATATGGACCACAGCTAGGAGGGATTCCCACACCATATGGAACCCCAGCTAGGAGGGATCCCCACACCATATGGACCCCAGCTAGGAGGGATCCCCACACCATATGGACCCCAGCTAGGAGGGATCCCCACACCATATGGAACCCCAGCTAGGAGGGATCCCCACACCATATGGACCCCAGCTAGGAGGGATCCCCACACCATATGGAACCCCAGCTAGGAGGGATCCCCACACCATATGGACCCCAGCTAGGAGGGATCCCCACACCATATGGACCCCAGCTAGGAGGGATCCCCACACCATATGGACCACAGCTAGGAGGGATCCCCACACCATATGGACCACAGCTAGGAGGGATCCCCACACCATATGGAACCCCAGCTAGGAGGGATCCCCACACCATATGTAACCCCAGCTAGGAGGGATCCCCACACCATATGTAACCCCAGCTAGGAGGGATCCCCACACCATATGGAACCCCAGCTAGGAGGGATCCCCACACCATATGTAACCCCAGCTAGGAGGGATCCCCACACCATATGGACCCCAGCTAGGAGGGATCTCCACACCATATGGACCCCAGCTAGGAGGGATCCCCACACCATATGGAACCCCAGCTAGGAGGGATCCCCACACCATATGGACCCCAGCTAGGAGGGATCCCCACACCATATGGGACCCCAGCTAGGAGGGATCCCCACACCATATGGACCCCAGCTAGGAGGGATCCCCACACCATATGGACCCCAGCTAGGAGGGATCCCCACACCATATGGACCCCAGCTAGGAGGGATCCCCACACCATATGGACCCCAGCTAGGAGGGATCCCCACACCATATGGAACCCCAGCTAGGAGGGATCCCCACACCATATGGACCCCAGCTAGGAGGGATCCCCACACCATATGGACCACAGCTAGGAGGGATCCCCACACCATATGGAACCCCAGCTAGGAGGGATCCCCACACCATATGGAACCCCAGCTAGGAGGGATCCCCACACCATATGGAACCCCAGCTAGGAGGGATCCCCACACCATATGGAACCCCAGCTAGGAGGGATCCCCACACCATATGGACCCCAGCTAGGAGGGATCCCCACACCATATGGACCACAGCTAGGAGGGATCCCCACACCATATGGACCACAGCTAGGAGGGATCCCCACACCATATGGAACCCCAGCTAGGAGGGATCCCCACACCATATGGAACCCCAGCTAGGAGGGATCCCCACACCATATGTAACCCCAGCTAGGAGGGATCCCCACACCATATGGAACCCCAGCTAGGAGGGATCCCCACACCATATGGAACCCCAGCTAGGAGGGATCCCCACACCATATGGAACCCCAGCTAGGAGGGATCCCCACACCATATGTAACCCCAGCTAGGAGGGATCCCCACACCATATGGACCCCAGCTAGGAGGGATCTCCACACCATATGGACCCCAGCTAGGAGGGATCCCCACACCATATGGAACCCCAGCTAGGAGGGATCCCCACACCATATGGACCCCAGCTAGGAGGGATCCCCACACCATATGGGACCCCAGCCAGGAGGGATCCCCACACCATATGGACCCCAGCTAGGAGGGATCCCCACACCATATGGACCCCAGCTAGGAGGGATCCCCACACCATATGGACCCCAGCTAGGAGGGATCCCCACACCATATGGAACCCCAGCTAGGAGGGATCCCCACACCATATGGACCCCAGCTAGGAGGGATCCCCACACCATATGGACCACAGCTAGGAGGGATCCCCACACCATATGGAACCCCAGCTAGGAGGGATCCCCACACCATATGGACCCCAGCTAGGAGGGATCCCCACACCATATGGAACCCCAGCTAGGAGGGATCCCCACACCATATGGAACCCCAGCTAGGAGGGATCCCCACACCATATGGAACCCCAGCTAGGAGGGATCCCCACACCATATGGAACCCCAGCTAGGAGGGATCCCCACACCATATGGACCCCAGCTAGGAGGGATCCCCACACCATATGGACCCCAGCTAGGAGGGATCCCCACACCATATGGACCCCAGCTAGGAGGGATCCCCACACCATATGGACCCCAGCTAGGAGGGATCCCCACACCATATGGACCCCAGCTAGGAGGGATCCCCACACCATATGGGACCCCAGCTAGGAGGGATCCCCACACCATATGGACCCCAGCTAGGAGGGATCCCCACACCATATGGAACCCCAGCTAGGAGGGATCCCCACACCATATGGACCCCAGCTAGGAGGGATCCCCACACCATATGGACCCCAGCTAGGAGGGATCCCCACACCATATGGACCACAGCTAGGAGGGATTCCCACACCATATGGAACCCCAGCTAGGAGGGATCCCCACACCATATGGACCCCAGCTAGGAGGGATCCCCACACCATATGGACCCCAGCTAGGAGGGATCCCCACACCATATGGAACCCCAGCTAGGAGGGATCCCCACACCATATGGACCCCAGCTAGGAGGGATCCCCACACCATATGGAACCCCAGCTAGGAGGGATCCCCACACCATATGGACCCCAGCTAGGAGGGATCCCCACACCATATGGACCCCAGCTAGGAGGGATCCCCACACCATATGGACCACAGCTAGGAGGGATCCCCACACCATATGGACCACAGCTAGGAGGGATCCCCACACCATATGGAACCCCAGCTAGGAGGGATCCCCACACCATATGTAACCCCAGCTAGGAGGGATCCCCACACCATATGTAACCCCAGCTAGGAGGGATCCCCACACCATATGGAACCCCAGCTAGGAGGGATCCCCACACCATATGTAACCCCAGCTAGGAGGGATCCCCACACCATATGGACCCCAGCTAGGAGGGATCTCCACACCATATGGACCCCAGCTAGGAGGGATCCCCACACCATATGGAACCCCAGCTAGGAGGGATCCCCACACCATATGGACCCCAGCTAGGAGGGATCCCCACACCATATGGGACCCCAGCTAGGAGGGATCCCCACACCATATGGACCCCAGCTAGGAGGGATCCCCACACCATATGGACCCCAGCTAGGAGGGATCCCCACACCATATGGACCCCAGCTAGGAGGGATCCCCACACCATATGGACCCCAGCTAGGAGGGATCCCCACACCATATGGAACCCCAGCTAGGAGGGATCCCCACACCATATGGACCCCAGCTAGGAGGGATCCCCACACCATATGGACCACAGCTAGGAGGGATCCCCACACCATATGGAACCCCAGCTAGGAGGGATCCCCACACCATATGGAACCCCAGCTAGGAGGGATCCCCACACCATATGGAACCCCAGCTAGGAGGGATCCCCACACCATATGGAACCCCAGCTAGGAGGGATCCCCACACCATATGGACCCCAGCTAGGAGGGATCCCCACACCATATGGACCACAGCTAGGAGGGATCCCCACACCATATGGACCACAGCTAGGAGGGATCCCCACACCATATGGAACCCCAGCTAGGAGGGATCCCCACACCATATGGAACCCCAGCTAGGAGGGATCCCCACACCATATGTAACCCCAGCTAGGAGGGATCCCCACACCATATGGAACCCCAGCTAGGAGGGATCCCCACACCATATGGAACCCCAGCTAGGAGGGATCCCCACACCATATGGAACCCCAGCTAGGAGGGATCCCCACACCATATGTAACCCCAGCTAGGAGGGATCCCCACACCATATGGACCCCAGCTAGGAGGGATCTCCACACCATATGGACCCCAGCTAGGAGGGATCCCCACACCATATGGAACCCCAGCTAGGAGGGATCCCCACACCATATGGACCCCAGCTAGGAGGGATCCCCACACCATATGGGACCCCAGCCAGGAGGGATCCCCACACCATATGGACCCCAGCTAGGAGGGATCCCCACACCATATGGACCCCAGCTAGGAGGGATCCCCACACCATATGGACCCCAGCTAGGAGGGATCCCCACACCATATGGAACCCCAGCTAGGAGGGATCCCCACACCATATGGACCCCAGCTAGGAGGGATCCCCACACCATATGGACCACAGCTAGGAGGGATCCCCACACCATATGGAACCCCAGCTAGGAGGGATCCCCACACCATATGGACCCCAGCTAGGAGGGATCCCCACACCATATGGAACCCCAGCTAGGAGGGATCCCCACACCATATGGAACCCCAGCTAGGAGGGATCCCCACACCATATGGAACCCCAGCTAGGAGGGATCCCCACACCATATGGAACCCCAGCTAGGAGGGATCCCCACACCATATGGACCCCAGCTAGGAGGGATCCCCACACCATATGGACCCCAGCTAGGAGGGATCCCCACACCATATGGACCCCAGCTAGGAGGGATCCCCACACCATATGGACCCCAGCTAGGAGGGATCCCCACACCATATGGACCCCAGCTAGGAGGGATCCCCACACCATATGGGACCCCAGCTAGGAGGGATCCCCACACCATATGGACCCCAGCTAGGAGGGATCCCCACACCATATGGGACCCCAGCTAGGAGGGTTCCCCACACCATATGGACCCCAGCTAGGAGGGATCCCCACACCATATGGAACCCCAGCTAGGAGGGATCCCCACACCATATGGAACCCCAGCTAGGAGGGATCCCCACACCATATGGAACCCCAGCTAGGAGGGATCCCCACACCATATGGAACCCCAGCTAGGAGGGATCCCCACACCATATGGACCCCAGCTAGGAGGGATCCCCACACCATATGGAACCCCAGCTAGGAGGGATCCCCACACCATATGGAACCCCAGCTAGGAGGGATCCCCACACCATATGGACCCCAGCTCGGAGGGATCCCCACACCATATGGAACCCCAGCTAGGAGGGATCCCCACACCATATGGAACCCCAGCTAGGAGGGATCCCCACACCATATGGAACCCCAGCTAGGAGGGATCCCCACACCATATGGAAGCCCAGCTAGGAAGGTTGGAGTTGGAAGCTGGGGTTTTTCGAGTGGAAAAATATCAACAAATTCTCTCCCCCACATTTCTTTTACACAATGTTCTGGAGCAGTATCTGGCATGGGGAGAGCAGATCAGATAATTGAAGAGGATTTAAGAGCTGAGAAGGAGGAAGTTGTCGAGGGACTGAATATTATTTACATCAAACAGAAATCCATCCTCTAATGGCGGTGTCATGGTGACCCCGGAATAGAGAGGATTTATCTCTGGAACCTGTTGATAAGGGATATTACTCACTGATGAAGGATAGGAGCTTAGACAGGGAAGATACATGGTGAAAGAGCCAGAGCACAACCTTCGCCTCCACATTCCTGTGTTGAGAGCCAGCTCTAGCCCACAGGTTAAGGACCAGGAGCGATGCAGGGTTTTCCCTATATGCATTTATTAACGGTGGCCCACCACACTTTTTTAAATGGATAATCATTGGATCAATGACTGGAAGTCTACGGGAACAGCTAGCATGTCATTGCTAGCTTTCCCCCGCTAGTAGCAGTGCACATTCATTTCTGCATGTGTGCCACTCCTGAATCCATCGCTGGTTGGTTGACTCTGAAGCGTGCCATTACTAACTCACTGCACTGTGCCCACGGTGATCATGGCTGGCCCTAGACAGAGTGGCACTGGGCTCGGCCAAAGACTGTCTGCATGACTGCCTCTGAGTGCATACCAGCACAGCAGAAATGTGGGCGCACTCTCCCTAATGAACTGTTCTGTGTTACAGCATCACACTAATGCTCTCTACCTCATTTAACAATCAGAAGGCTAGGGGAAAGGAGAGAAGACGCTGGGAAGCACTGCCTAGAAGACTGCAGTGTTTGCGACGGGAGATGAGGCTGCAAAGAGAGCGAGAGAGAGAAGAGAGAAACCTGGCTAGGAAGTGACATTCTCAACTGTGTTGACATAATTGTAAAGACTTAATCAATCCACAGAGAGAAGTTGGTTGTCCATGCACTCATTTCTGCATCCAGGAGCAGGGGTAGTGTATACTGGGTAGTGTACACTAAGGCAGGACAGGTGCTTCTGCTGTTTGTTTGATATTGGTTCCAGCTCCTTGCTTTAGATCAACCTGGGAATTTGGCACAATGACACACAGTGCATTCCTAATCATGTGTAATTTATTGGAGGATCACAACATCCCTCGTCATGGCAGGGAGCAGTAGCCTGATCCAACCAGCCGGTGACCAAAGTGGAGGGTTTCTCTTACTTATTCTTGTTTTCATTAAAGAGGCGTTCATCAGTTTGAGTGGAGGGCTCCGGGTTTGGCATTGAAGTGAGAGAGTTTTGTGGTTCCTGTATGCTCCGTGTGTGTGTGTGTGTGTGTGAGTGAGTGTGTGTGTGATGTGTGAGTAAATATGTGATGTGATTTCTTGTGTGGCCTGTGAGGGGACAAACTTGAGTGTGTCCTTGGGAAGGATCCTGCCTATGGAAAAAGGTGAAGTCTCTTGCCAGGCTCAGCATCTGTTAAGCTTGACTAAAGGGCCATTTGTCTATGGAACTGACAGCGCTGTAGAGGGAGCGCTGTAGAGGGAGCGCTGTAGAGGGAGCGCTGTAGAGGGAGCGCTGTAGAGGGAGAGCTGTAGAGGGAGCGCTGTAGAGGGAGCGCTGTAGAGGGAAAGACTGGGTTGGGGTTGGGGAGGATTGAGATGATGAGGGGAAAGACTGGGTTGGGGTTGGGGAGGATTGAGATGATGAGGGGAAAGACTAACTGTGGTGGATTCTTCCTGGGTGTGTCTCACTGTCCAGTCTGTCACAGTGGGGAGAAATGAGAAGGGGGTTGTGTACACTAATGGCAGGACAGAGTTAGTCACCACCAGTTTGGGGTTTTGACTAAGATGACATTGACTGATATTGTGTTCTTATGTTCTTGATTAAAGAAAGAGTCCATTTTAGCATTGACTAAGCCCTTGTCTGAGAAGTTTCCACATGGAAAGTGACATTCTCAGAGTTGGCTGAGGGATCTTACGTCAGTCTATACTGTAGCTAATTCTGCCTGGCCATGTGCTATAAATTCAGCTAGGTTCTCATGTTGTTTCTCTCCCCTGCGCAGTATTTCCTGGAAGTTCTGGAGAGCTGATGTGTTTAGGGTGGGTGTTATCGAGGTCATGGGGGCAGGAAGTACATTTAAATATTTGGAGAAAAAGGACTTTGAAATGGTCCTCGTCTTTTTATTTTTTCAAATACATCTAGATGTTATCATCTTCTGTGAAGCCTGGACCATTGCTTAATTGTACATCTGAGTAGTTTAGTCTAGCTAGCTTGTACTCTGTGTGCTGTACATTCATGCGATGAATTGAACTATGTTCTAGTGAATTGAGTTAAAGTTAGGGAGGATGACTACTCCTAACATTGAAGCCACAAAGTTCAAGGCAAACAGCGGTACTGCAGGCATTGTTTGCAAAAAACAGGATCTTCCATTATAGTGAATTGGAAAATGGCAATCTTTGTGTTTAATTATAAAAAATATATATTCAAATACAATCATGGTACCAATAATTACTTCTGTTACACCAGATCTATCTCTTATAACCGATTATTTTAAAATCACACACAGAAGAAGTTATAAGGATAATTCAGTTGCTAATAATAAAAAATCAAAAAAGGGTTTATTTTAATAAGAACAAATTCGATTGTGCACCACCCTATGGGACTCCCAATCACGGCCAGATGTGATGCAGCCTGGATTCAAACCAGGGACTGCAGTGACTCCTCTTACACTGAGATGCAGTGACTTAGATCACTGCGCCACTCAATGACAGCCTGCAGTACCCTGTAGGCCTTCAACTTGAGATACTCAATGAGAGGGGGCAGCACTGAGTTAGCCTGCAACGTCACTTCCTGGAGTAGCTCACTCTGCATGTTATGTCTACATAAATTTCCCACACAAGTCGCCATCTTAACCGACTTCCTTGGCTTGAAATGCGAGTCTTCACATAGGAATGAATTGTGTCACATGATTGATGGCTTTGTCCATTCGTATGTACAGTCATTGGTTAAACTTGACTGAAGTCCTCTGTAGTAACAGAGAACTGAGGAGCTTTGGTATGTGGCTGGGATAGTATAGCAGTGGCCTGGTCCTCAGATGTCAGAGCAGATCCATATGTCTCTGATTACCCACTGGGATTCAATCAACACAGCCACACCGCAGGAGCTGATCTGGTGCCTGTGTTGTGCAAGCCATGTCCAATCAGACCGTAAATGTAGTAGCGATGTTGGATGACATCTACTTTCTGATGCATGAGTCCAATGTGGCAGCTATGTTAGTATTGTTTAAGGCCTTTTGAAATGGCAGGCTGGTGACATGTTACATGTCTCGTGATGAATACGGTTGAAAAATGCAGGTAACTTCCCTTTCAAGGAATCCGGCTTTAAAGATTCTGGATATCTTGCTAATATTCTAATGGGTATTTCTGGAAAACCTGGGGGTTTTGGAAAAGTTACTAGAGTTTTGCAACCCTAGTGCTGAGAAGACTTAAACAGTTAATGCATCTTCAAGTTTCTATATGAGTGTGAAAACATGTGAGTCAGAGGTGCGGTCGCTCTCAGCTCTCACTCGTCAATCCCGAGGCTATGAGGTTGTTTTCTGTGAGATTCAATTAGAGGTGTTCATTGTTTACGCACAGTCTCTATGCTGTCATCAACCCTAGACCCGAGTTTCAGAGAGGCTGTATAACAAACACATGTGTTTATATGACTATGTGTGTCTGTGTGAGAGAGGGGGAAAGAGAGAGGGGGGTGATAGAGTACAAACTGAAGGCCAATCTGTTTTGGAAAGCTGGGCTTTATCAAATTGGGGGGAAAAATTCTCTAGTGCATGAAAACCCTAATAAGACCATCGGCTGGACTCTTGATATGGAGCACTTTATAACACGCCATGAAAGACAACCTTAATCTCCACGGATCAGAATTGGTCCAAATGTCCATCCTTCTTGTCAGACCACTGCCAGGCGTCCATCCTTCTTGTCAGTTCTCAATTATAGTGGATTTATCGGTGGTGACAGTGTTTCCTGTTCTCAGTGCAGTGGGCAGCTGGGAGGAGGTGTTCTTATTCTCCATGGACTTTACAGTGTACCAGAACTTTTTTGAGTTTGTGTTGCAGGAAGCAAATTTCTGCTTGAAAAGCTAGCCTTGGCTTTTCTAACTGCCTGTGTATATTGGTTTCTAGCTTCCCTGAAAAGTTGCATATCACGGGGGCTGTTCAATGCTAATGCAGAACGCCATAGGATGTTTTTGTGTTGGTTAAGGGCAGTCAGGTCAGGAGAGAACCAAGGGCTATATCTGTTCCTGGTTCTACATTTCTTGAATGGGGCATGCTTATTTAAGATGGTGAGGAAGGCATTCAAAAAAAATAACCAGGCATCCTCTACTGACGGGATGAGATCAATATCCTTCCAGGATACCCCGGCCAGGTCGATTAGAAAGGCCTGCTCGCTGAAGTGTTTCAGGGAGTGTTTGACAGTGATGAGTGGAGGTCGTTTGACCGCTGACCCATTACGGATGCAGGCAATGAGGCAGTGATCGCTGAGATCTTGGTTGAAAACAGCAGAGGTGTATTTAGAGGGCAGGTTGGTTAAGATGATATCTATGAGGGTGCCCGTGTTTACGGCTTTGGGGTGGTACCTGGTAGGTTCATTGATAATTTGTGTGAGATTGATGTGTGATGTGTTATTTTCTCCTACATTCCTTTTACATTTCCACAAACTTCAAAGTGTTTCATTTCAAATGGTAACAAGAATATGTATATCCTTACTTCAGGGCCTGACCTACAGGAAGTTAGATTTGGGTATGTCATTTTAGGCGAAAAAAAAAAAAAAAAAAAGGGGGTAATCCTTAAGACTTGCCTAGTTAAATAGAGGTTACACACACACACCACACTGAACAAAAATATATTTTTGAGGCATTTACATATGTCCCCATTACCAGTAAAACATAATTAAAACCTATTTATTTCACTTACTTGCTGTGCTGTTTCGTTGTTCATTTGTTCAGTTGTTCCATTCTCAACCAGGATTTTTATGGAACGCCGTTTGAGTCTTTGTGTGTCAAAAAAGATACACAATTTGACGTGTCAAATAAGCTTGTTTACCAATCAGGACCTGAATATGACTGCACGTCACATAATAATTTAACACAGTCATAATTTTTTTAACGTAGTTATTACACATTGATTACACTATCACTCGTATTTCATATGTCACAACAATTCATTGATACGTATGCTATGATGATGGTAAAGTTGTCTCACACACCTACAGTGCTGGTCATAAAAAAAGCTAGCTAGCTCATGAATGCAAACAATGTCCTTCCCCTAAAAACAAAGCAAAACGACATCTGTTTCAGTAGCTATGGTTAGCTAGCTAACTATATAGCTAGGTGTCATCATCTAAAATAACTCTAATTTATAAGACAGTTCTTATTTGATTAATGGTGGTCGGACCCGTCTATGTGAAGCTAGCCACAATAGTGGACTTTGCGGTTAGCCTTCAAAATAAAAGTATGTCATTGACATTGAAGCAAAGTAATTAAAATAGTAGAATTATGCCATAATTGAATAGATGATGCTAAACGAGGTTGGAATGTTGTTATATAAAATCAAAAAATGACAATAATTTGTTAATTTGACAATCTGTTGAAATCACACTGGATGTATTAGACTTTAGAATTGCATTGGGGGCATACTTATTTCACTGTACAGCCTTACCTATGGATTGTGGATCAATGACATGGGGTATCAGTCTACTCAGTGACACCCAGAGAACATTAGCGTCCTAGCTCTTGTTGCGGGACTCTGAAACAACTGAATTGAGCCACATTTATTGTCAACCTATGTGTATTGAACACAATTCCTGAGGAAAAACAATACTGCGTGGATGTTATGGAGAAAATGGAAAAGATATTTTGGGTATTGAGTAGACTGATACCCCATTTCATTGATCCCCAGTCCTTAGGTAAAGCTGTACAGTGCAATATGAATGTCAATACACACAATAGGCTGACTGGGGAGGTGATTTCACACAGTCACAGTCCCGCGATAAGAGCTACAATGCTAATATTTGCGTAAACTCTTCACAGTTGTGTTCTGTGGGTGTCACCGAGTAGACTGATACCCCATTTTATTGCTTCACATGCCAACCTTGATTAACATGATCTCTGCTAAATATGACATGATTCCACCAATTGTAACCTTCTGCATCACTTTCAAAGAGGTACTTTTATTTTGAAGGCAAACCACAAATTCCACTGTTCTGCCTAATCCTTATTGTGGCTAGCTTCACAACACATAACCCGGTCCGGTCGAGCCTCACCTGCCAGATGAAGCTAGCTGGCTGCTTATAACGTTAGCTTTGGGCAACAGGGTTAAGTAGCTGGTTAGCTATTTATTTTCATGAACTGAAGTTAAATTTCAATAGGCGAACAACAAGTGGCTACCTAGCTAATACTTATTCACAAAGATTCATAAGAATAATGAAAATGTCTGCAATTTCTACTAGTCATTGTTTTCAGGCTGGTTGTATTGGTGCTAGCTATACCAACGCGGTATTGTAAACACATCGTTCATGGCCGGTGTTTGCTTGTTTGCAGACTTTTTTGTACAGCTTTGACAGTGCTACTGATAGTAGTGGTGGCACTTGGTTGCACATGCAAATTCAGAACACACAACATTGTAACGGCTTTCTTCTTCCTCCTCTGATGAGGAGTAGTAGGAAGGATCGGAAGACCAATGCGCAGCGTGGTACGTATCCATAATGACTTTTAATAAGAAAGAAATACGACAAAATACAAACTAACAAAGTGAAACAAAATGAAAACCGAAACAGTCCCGTAACGTGAAACACACAAACACTAAACAGGAAATAACTACCCACGAAACCCAGGTGGAAAAAGGCTACTTAAGTATGATTCTCAATCAGAGACAACTAACGACACCTGCCTCTGATTGAGAATCATACCAGGCCAAACGAAAAAACCAACATAGACAAACGAACATAGATTACCCACCCAACTCACGCCCTGACCACACTAAAACAAAGAAAATACAAAAGAACTATGGTCAGAACGTGACAAACGTTCTATAATAGAAAATAGTTCCATAGTATGTATGTCGTGATGCTGTTACTGTAGTGCAACATCTGAAAAATAGAGCACTTGGTAGTGTGTACCGGTGCTCGACCAGTCTGCGAAAGCCAACATCGCCCACGACAGAGAACAGTTGATTGTCAAGGGCAATGAATTCCATTATCTTGGCGTCAATGGATTTCGCCTTTGAGTTGTCTCACTGAAATGTTCTTACTCTTTCAAATGACTGCTTGACTTGTTGACTGCTCAATCCACACAGCAGACATTGTGGGCTAGGTTAGGAGTGCTGTGTTGCACGTGTAGTGCAAAATTACGTCATGTACCTACGTCATATAGGTATGCACGTCAGCTTTGACATCGGTTTTTCACATCGGCGTTAAGCTAGACATAGGTCCGATACCGATGTGGCAGTTTTAGCTAATGTCGGCCGATTCCGATATGTTCACCGATATATCGTGCATCCCTAGTGCGCAGTACAGGAATACAGCAAGTTCATGCTGGCTTCCCTGTTGATTGTTATTGCACCTTTGTCTTAGTGCAGCTTCAATAACCAAACATCTAAGTTTATTTGAGACACATTTTACGAAAAGTGCCTCACTGTCCTCACTCTTCCCTAGGCAGCCCTGCTGAAAAGTCCAACATGTGACAGGTGCGCAACGCTTGACTTCCACTAGGTTATTATTATGACAAAACGTAGTGCTGAGGGAGAGTGTGTGTATGTTGGCATCGTCTACCACTTAGGCCAGATGTCCTCGCAGAACCTTCACTGTACATCCCGTGGCTTCCCCAAAACTCTGGGGTATGTATGTCACGACCCTCACGGAAAGAGTCGAGAGTTATTTCACAAGAAGATGTTCCGCTGGCTTACACAGCACCCCAAGCAGATTATCTTGGTTGATGGATGGGATGTGGAGAGAGTTTGAGAAGGGGATGGCTGTGATCTGACAGGTCCTGATGACCAGAGCAGTCAGTTTGGGTTCATGCCTTTTGGATAACAAAGCCTTTGTCTTGTGAAATAAACCTGAGTAATAGCACTAGTGAGAGAGTAATCCGGTTTATGAGCATTGAGCATTCTTGGTTGGGATTCAATCAAATGCAGTTGGCTGACTGCTTCCTGCCAAGGTCATAACCCTGTGAAGATCCCACATGGGGTGTTGGGTTGGAGAGGTAGCTATTTCTTGTCTTAACCTCCCCTGACCAATATGGAAGAAAACCTCCAGTGAGTGTGACAGCTTAGCGATCAGTGTCAGGCTGATCCCCTGACTTGGGCCACACATGGTCCCTGTTTGTACAGGGCTTGTTTTTGTTGTCTTAGCTGTATAAAAAGACACTCCACAAGCTTAACACCCAGTTCAACCTATCGATGTTTCCCTTATGTCAGAGTCCTATCTTGTTAATTGAAGTTTTACATGTGTTCTCTGGAAGTATTCTGAATGGAATAGATCTTTGCTGGTAGTGAGTGGAGTCTTTCGACTTGCTGTGGAGATTCCTCGTTAGAATGACTTAGTTCCTGGTGAGACCAGACCAGATGACAGACAGCTGGTGTCCCTGTCTGCTGTGAGGAGATGAGGTGTGCACTGTTTGAAAAACATCGAACGCAGTGTAGAATGAAGCCATGTAGCCGGCTAGCCACTGAGATCAGATAAAGCAAGTTACAGAACAAGCGAGTAGATTGTGTTGTGTGCATTTGAAGTGAATGAGCAGGTCTATTTGCAATAGGTCTTCGTGATTGAGACCTTGCCAAATGGATGCTGTGATGTGTACACAACTAGAACAAACTACGCTCTCGTCTGCCCAGGAAAGCAGGCAGCATTAGCTGTGCTCTGCATTTACTACTGAAGGTTTACTTGGAGAAGGAGGGATAATGAGGAAGGATTCACTCTCACTTTAAACCTCTGCCATTGAAACAGAGTAAAACCTGCTTAAAATTCTTTGACAACTATTAGCTCAAGTAGTCTGCTATTGATAAACATGTGTGCAGAGTTTTATTTTACAACTGTTTTTACAACGCCCGCCTGCACTTGACTTTATTAGGTCTTCTCAGCTTTATTTTCCAGGCTATTAACTTGTCATTAGGGTTCTAGTTTCAAAGTCAGACTTGCTGTGTATCATGGTCGGGTAAGCCCTCCTCGTGTTCATTTTCAAAGTATGTATAGGCTTTGTCTCCAGTCATGATTTTGAGGAAAAATGACTGCATTGCCAAAACGACGTCTGCATGCGCTGAATCAGAGGCAAGGCATACGTCTTCCTGGATGCCTACACACAAAAGTGACCATAAAACTCTGGAAAGTAGAGGATGGGAGAGTAAACAAAAGAGATCCCTTGAGGTGAAATCGCAAACATCGTGACAAACTACTTTAAGACCCCATGCAGACATCGTGACAAACCCCCTTAAGACCCCATGCAGACATCGTGACAAACCCCCTTAAGACCCCATGCAGACATCGTGACAAACCCCCTTAAGACCCCATGCAGAATACATTGGAGTGAAGGAAGAGAGGGTACTAGAAACTGTTTGCTTGCAGTGTCACGGACGCTAATGCTATCAAATAACTGTATCTGACCACGCATCCCTTAGGAAGATGTTTATTGGGTGGGATGTTTACATTTCTGTGTTTTGTCTCTGAAGCAGCTTTGTTTCGTCAGGCTCCAATCTAACACAGAATCTGGGTTTATTGTAGCTATGCCTTGAGTATAGAGCTTCTTGAGGCTCTCAAGGCCACAGAGAGAGGGGGTTAGGGTAATTTTAGACACTGCTTGTCCTAGTTTTTTCTTCTTTGGGAACATATTGTTTAGAGTTCTCTCAGCTGATTTTCTGGGGGCTCACATAATTATAGCATGTCCCCATTCGAACAGACTTGTCAGATGTGTGTACACAGAGCTGCTCCCCCTAATTCTCATCTCAATTAGCCTGGTAAATATAGATGTTTGTGATCTACACAACTCCTTTCTGTGTACACGGTGATGTCACTCACCTGCTTTGAAGTCTCTTGTTGGTGCTTGAGATCTATTTTGCATATTGAATGAGATGAGAAAATCGATTCAAAGTGATTATACGCTCTAGGCCTGTTATGAGAACACAATAATTATTAGTTCAGCACATCACAGCTTGTATACACTGAGTGTACAACATATTAATAACACCTTCCTTATATTGAGTTGCACCACTTTTGCCCTCAGAACAGCCTCAATTCGTTGGGGCATGGACTCCAAAAGGTGTTGAAAGATTTTCACAGAGATGCTGGTCCATGTTGACTCCAATGTTTCCCACAGTTGTGTAAAGTTGGCTGGAGGACCTTTGGGTGGTGGACCATTCTTGATACACATGGGAAACTGTTGAATGTATAAAAAAAAAAACAGCAGTGATGCAGTTCTTGACACACTCAAACCGTTTATCTTTTTTCTTAGCCATGCCGAAGCAACTACTCTCATTTGCATATAGAACATGTTGCCAATGGCATGTCAGAATATGACTAATTGGGCTAAGTATGTATCTATCTAATGAAGGAGCCCCACATGAGATCAAACGCTTGACAAGACAGTTTACAGTCTAGGGGAAATTAAATCAAGAAAACAATGCCTCTTTTTTGTTCTTGTACAGTGGGCTTCAGCTCAATCGCCATATCAGATATCTCCATCTCAATCTCTCCTAGCATTTTCTCAGAACATCCGGAAAACAATCATCTGGGCAATTCTCTCAATTCTCCTGCCATCTTTCAACTTGAAAATGACTCTCAAGAGCTTTCTCAGATATGTTCTAAACTCTTCTCCGGATTGGAGCATAAGATTAAGGGTGAAGCAGCATTTTCCAGGATGTGGGGACCTCGCTGGAATAATTTCTGGGGAACTTCATAAAAAGCTGACGTCTTAGAAATTTGATGGGGCTCATAGTTTCAGAGGCTGGCTTTGAAGTTGGTTTACTGGTTAACCCTGAACTCTTGTAAAGTTAAGCCCAACATATTCTCTCTTAATGATCTAAATAAGGGTATGCACGATAGTTATGTGGTTTCAGTTAATCATAGGTGCTTATTCCTAAATACTTTTCACATGTTTACTCCATATGCTTATGAAAGAGAGAGACACTGGGATCTTGGTGGCCTACTGTACACAAATGTTAATATTCATTACTTAAATAAATTGTAAGGCAAACCTACATTGTATAACTGAGTGAAGTCAGTTTGAGTAATTTTGGTACTCACTATTCATGCAATAGGAATTTCTGAGGGGAACCCTCAAACCAAACCATTCCATGCTTTGAGCGATGGTGCAGATTTCTGGATTGGCTTTCTGCTTGTTTATTTTCACGTCTCCCCTGAGTGAATAAATACTTATGAATTCTACACAGTAGGACGCAGTCACGATTAACCTCTGAGGCTGGTTGCTAAGCATCGGTGAAACAAACAGAAGGACCAATGAGAGGTCTGGTTCTCTGTGTGGAGACTGCAGGCATCTCTTCATCAGGGTGGAATGTCTTATTGGGCTGAGCTGATGGTGAGCCTCACTTCACTGTTCGTTTTGTGGCCTCTAGCAGATGGCTAACTCCTGATGCATACCGGACAGACCAGCTATGACATTCATGAGAAAATTAGGACCATTTCCCAAGACGGTCTCCTAGCAGACTGATTCAGTCTGAATCAGAAGAGAAGTACAGTATGGCATTGTTCCACCATGGTATTTGGACCGTGGTTGGACAGATTGTTGGATATTAAACAACCAGCCTTTTATAGCTTTTTAGGGAGAAATTAACTCGGTACTGTAGGTTATTACAGTCTATGAAAGTGTCCATTGTTGCTTTTCATTTAAGGTACATGTTCACCTGTTGTGTCAATATTAGCTTCATTCTAAATTTGATTTGTTCAAAATAATCACACATTTCTTGTGCTCAAAAGCATGCGACTATTGCATTTCAGCCAATTTAATTGTCAAGGGGAGAAAATTAACACTTACATTACTTTAAATGTCATAACAGTGCTGCCTAGAGTTGGAGGCAGAGGAGGCACCATAGTTCCCAGAGTGGTGGGGTGGAAAAAATTCCCTGGGCCCCAGTGATGCAAAAATCCCAAACCAAACAAGCTAAATGTGTTTTTATGTTCTCTTTGAGGAATACAACACTGAGTCTTGCGCGAAAGCACCTGTTGTTCCGGAAGACTGCATGATCTTGCTCTCCGTGGCCGACGTGAGAAACTTTTAAACAGTTTAACACTCGCATGGCCACCGGGCCAGATGGACGGCAGGTAGCCTAGTGGTTAGAGTGTTGGACTAGTAACCAAAAGGTTGCTAGATCGAATCCCCGAGCTTACAAGGTAAAAATCTGTTGTTGTTCTGCCCCTCAACAAGGCAGTTAACCCGCTGTTCCTAGGCCGTCATTGTAAATAAGAATTTGTTCTTAACTGACTTGTCTAGTTAAATAAATGTTAACATTTAATTAAATCACCAAGCCTGGGACTAACCACCTCCCTCTGTAACTGGATCCTGGACTTCCTGACGGGACAGTCCCAGGTGGTGAGGGTAGGCAACAACACCTCCGCCATGCTGACCCTCAGTACTGGGGCTCCTCAAGCGTGTGTGCTTAGTCCCCTCCTGTGCTCCCTGTTCACGGCTGCGTGGCTGCGAACAACTCCAACACCATCATCAAGTTGGCTGACGACACAACGGTGGTAGGCTTTATCACCGACGGCGATGAGACGGCCTACAGGGAGAAGGTCAGAGACTTGGCAGTGTGGTGCCATGACAACAACCTCTCCCTCATCGCCAGTAAGACAAAGGAGCTGATTGTGGACTAGAGGAGAAAGAGGGGAGAGCACTCCCCCATCCACATTGATGGCACACCCCCATCCACATTGAATGCCATTTATGTGGCAGCATCACCGCTTGGTATGTTAAATGCACCACCCTCTTCCACAAAGTGCTACAGAGGGTGGTGCGGAGAGCCCAGTACATCACTGGGGCTGAGCTCCCTGCCATCCAGGACCTCTATATCAGGCGGTGTCAGGGGAAGGGCTGAAAAATTGCCAAAGGCTCCAGCCACCCAAGCCATAGGCTGTTCAATCTGCTAACTTCCGGCCAACGGTACCGGAGCATCGGCTCTCGGACCAACAGGCTCCGAGACAGCTTCTATCCCCAAACCATGAGACTAATAAATAGCCATAAGACTGCTAAATAGTTAAGGAGACTTTCTGCACTGACCCACAAGACTATGCTCTATATACAGTACACACTCACACTTTTATACTTATCATATGCTGCTGCTACGTTCTTAATTTTACTCTTATCTATCCTGATGCCTAGTCACTTTACCGTGGTTTAATTTATTTATTCAACTAGGCAAGTCAGTTAAGAACAAATTCTTATTTACAATGATGGCCTATCCCGGCCAAACCTGGACCATTTGTGCGCCGCCCTATGGGACGCCCAATCACAGCCAGATGGGATGCTGCCTGGATTCAAACCAGGGACTACAGTGACGCCTCTTGCACTGAGAGACAGTGCCTTAGACTGCTGCTCCACTCGGGAGCCCTTCATGTAGATACCTACCTCAAATACCGCATACCACTGCACATTGATCTGATACTGCTACTCCCTGTATATACAGTACCAGTCAAAAGTTTGTACACACCTACTCATTCCAGGCTTTTTCTTTATTTTTATTATTTTCTACATTGTAGAATAATAGTGAAGACATCAAAACCTATGAAATAACACATGGAATTATGTAGTAACCAAAAAAGTGTTAAACAAATCAAAAATATATTTTATATTTGAGGTTCTTCAAAGTAGCCACCCTTTGCCTTGATGACAGCTTTCCACACTCTTGGCATTCTCTCAACCAGCTTCATGAGGTAGTCACCTGGAATGCTTTTCAATTAACAGGTGTGCCTTGTTAATTTGTGGAATTGATTTCCTTAATGCGTTTGAGCCAATAATTTGTGCTGTGACAAGGTAGGGGTGGTTTGGTAAAAGTCCAAGTCCATATTATGGCAAGAACAGCTCAAATAAGCAAAGAGAAACAACAGTCCATCATTACTTTTAAGACATGAAGGTCAGTCAATCCGGAAAGTTTCTTCAAGTGCAGTCGCAAAACCATCAAGCGCTATGATGAAATTGGCTCTCATGAGGACCGCCACAGGAAAGGAAGACCCAGAGTTACTTCTGCTGCGGAGGATACGTTCATTCTCGTTACCGGCCTCAGAAATTGCAGCCCAAATAAATGCTTCACAGAGTTCAAGTAACAGACACATCAACATCAACTGTTCAGAGGAGACTGTGTGAATCAGGCCTTCATGGTCGAATTGCTGCAAAGAAACCACTACTGAAGGACACCAATAAGAAGAAGAGACTTGCTTGGGCCAAGAAACGCGAGCAAGGGACATTAGACTGGTGGAAATCTGTACTTTTGTCTGAGTCCAAATTTGAGATTTTTGGTTCCAACCGCCGTGTCTTTGTGAGTTGCAGAGTAGGTGAATGGATGATCTCCGCATGTGTGGTTCCCACTGTGAAGCATGGAGGAGGAGGTGTGGGGGTGCTTTGCTGGTGACACTGTCAGTGATTTCTTTAGAATTCAAGGCACTCTTAACCAGCATGGCTACCACAGCATTCTGCAGCGATACACCATCCCATCTGGTTTGCACTTAGTGGGACTATCATTTGTTTTTCAACAGGACAATGACCCAACAGACCGCCAGGCTGTGTAAGGGCTATTTGACCAAGAAGGAGAGTGATGGAGTGCCGCATCAGATGATCTGACCTCCACAATCACCCGACCTCAACCCAATTGAGATGGTTTGGGATGAGTTGGACCGCAGAGTGAAGGAAAAGCAGCCAATAGGTGCTCAGCATATGTGGGAACTCCTTCGAGATTGTTGGAAAAGCATTCCAGGTGAATCCGGTTGAGAGAATGCCAAGAGTGTGCAAAGCTGTCATCAAGGCAAAGGGTGGCTACTTTGAATAATCTCAAATATAAAGTATATTTTGATTTGTTTAACACTTTTTTTGGTTACAACATGATTCCACATGTGTCATTTCATAGTCTTGATGTTTTCACTATTTTACAATGTAGAAAATAGTAAAAAATAAAGAAACTCTAGTAGGTGTGTCCAAACTGACTGGTACTGTAGCTCCATTCTTGTGTATTTTATTCCTCTCATGTTTATAATTTGTAGACTCTGCAACGTTGGGAAGCATTTCACAGTCAAGTCTACACCCGTTGTATGCAGTGCATGTGACAAATAAAACATTTGATTTGACAGTGATTAATCCATTGTTAAAAAGGTTTTCTGTGGGCTATGATGGGAACAGTTTTTCTAATCAGGTCACATGTTGTTGTTTTTTTTACTCCTTGGAAAAACTCCTGACCCTGGGAAGGATGTAAACCCTGTCAAACTGTAGCAACCTTGTGCTTGTTCATAGGAATTATATTTTTATAAACTAGACTAATGGCTGTTTACTCTGTAGACACAGAGACAACTGTATAGAAAAGCTCATTCATTTTCCCTATAGGAATGGCTGAAAGAGCCGGAGGTATTCAGTGGTTTAGGACTTCACACAAGCTCTATTCTGTTGATTGACTACTTGCGGTTAATCATTTTGAATTTAAAAGGTCTAGCCAGACCACGTTTCAATATCAACCAAATTTGATCACGTTCACATGTTCTGCTAACATAAACAAATGTACTATAAATACATAATTTACCCTGGCCAGGTTGACAGGGCGCATAGGCTGTATGCAGCTGCTGTTCTTAGTAGCCTACAGTTGATCAGACTGAAAAATCGTCTTGTTTTCTTCTGATAGGCATACATAAATAAATCATATTTGGGTGTAGCGTAGGCTGTTGCAACATTTATGTCAAGAGTTTTGGCTTGTCTGTCGGGAGTGATGTGTTGTCCCAGTTTGCTAAATAAATACCGGAGTAGAGGAAAGCGCACTTGAGCATGTGTTGTGCCTGTGATTTCTGTTAATCTGATTGGACAAGGCGCGCACAGAACCTGCAGCACTCAATGTGAAGGACATATAAATCGTGCTGGAGTTGTCAACTCAGTCTAAAAAACTATACCTCTTTTTATGCTTTTGTGTCTGTATTTTTTTAAAGCTATATCAAAAGTGGTGAGGCACTGCCCCACCTGACTGAAAAATGCTCGGGCAAATCCCAGCTCACCACACGTTTTCCAGTGGCTCTGCCTGGAGGAACATCTCTCTGCTCTCTCTGTCCTCTCTGAGCTCACTAAAAAGGCAGTGTGGTCCTTGCATTAACTGCTCTCTCCCAGCCAACAGTAACCTCAGCTTCTTTTCCTCTCACTCGCCGAGCGTGATGTGGTCTGTTGAAACGTGTAGGCATGTGATAGGCTCCCCGTTCTACAGTATGTTTTCCATGAGCTGTGTCCCAGCCTCTACAGCAGAGGCTGGTCATAACTCCAGGCCACTTCGGTGGTTTTCTGCCCCGTCAGGCTGCAGGGAGGCCGTGGGGTGGGAAGCATAGTGAAAAGCCTCTAACGGGAAGGCCAGGCACTAGGCAATGTCACACTCTGTATCATGTGACCTCAAAGACTGAATCGTGCTGGAATAGGACAGGATGGGACTGTAAAAGGAAATGAATTGTATGGGAGTCTTGTGTATTCTCTGACTGTGCAACTGAATTTGCAGAGGTTCTGTTGCACTGTCGATCAAGCCATTACGTAACAACCGTATTTTCTAGCCTACAGTATGACTATACCAAAGGTTAGCAGGGATTATGTGAGTGAGGAATTTGATGCTTGAGGGCTTTAGGGAGAAGTGTTGAGAAAATAATTTATGGCCTGAATGACTGATTTCAATCAGGGCCTCCTGTCCATTGGGAATGCTGTTATGGATGGTAATAGCTGTCACCTTCGGTTCACCCTCATTCCCCAGTGGCCTCAGACTTACTGCGACTCATTGGGTCTTGGACAAGGTTTCTAAACCAGTACCACCCTCTGGCTAGACTTTCTGGATGAGGGTGGAGGGGTTATTTTAGTTTTTGTTCATCACCAAGAACACCCCCTCGAGTACAAGAAGGAAAAAACACTGTTACACCTCTGTGGGAAAGCTGTGTACGTCTAAGACCTCTGTTATATTGTACCCTGTAAACTGCCAGGGGCGACTTTCACTCACCATCACCTGGTTGACATTAGAAAGGAAGGTAAATGTTTGAAGGGTTTAGAGATGTCTTTTGTCAGCCCCACAACTAACAGCTGTCGCGGCTCTGTGTGGAAAACTCAGAGAAAACAAACAGACATCTCTGTCCCAGGACAGAGGGCAGGTATTATGGAAGGGTGTAACTAGAGCTTACATGGCTGTGTGGAGTGCCTGGTGAGAGTTGAGCATGCAGACAAGTAGGCCACTTACCTGTCAACCCCGTCTTTGTAATTAAGCATGCTCTTTGGGAATGACCTCCCTTTTGGAAGATCTTACACTATCTTTAGACATGAACTCAGGTTGCTCCCAGCACGTACCGACTCCCCAGACTGTCACATAGCATTTCCCATTGTCACCCTTTTTTTTTACAATGACGTTAAGACGTGGAATGCGAAGCTGCAACCTTTTTATTGCTGTGATTATTTCAGTTAGACTGCGCTGCTCCCTGCTATTAGCTTTCGGTGCCGCACACAATCAGGACTCTAGGACTGCTTACTGCTTGGCAGGTTAAAGCTGTGGGGAAACATGTAGCTCTGCCATCTCAGGATATTGTGTATGATTCCTGGTCAGGAGTGTATTGAATGAACCTCATGGAAATAGCAGTCACGACCAGAGGCTTCATGCGGGGCTGTGTCAGGCCACTTCCCTTCCTCTCCAGTTGTGACGGGAGGCAGGAACTGAAGATCAGAGTGGAGCCACCTGCAGGGTTCGTGCTCAGGGTATGTATGACCCCCGTCCCACCCACACCTAAAAAGGAAATTATGTCAATAACTAATCAGGGAGTTAAAGGGATACCTTTTCTTCCACAGGCCCTGGTGTCCCAATCCCATCACCAATGATAGTCACTGTGTTCCCCAGTTGTTAATTTACTGTCTATGCCCTCCCCTGCCTCTTATTCTATTGAGAATCTCCCTCCAGGAATCTGTGGGAGGTCCCCCAGGATCCTGTTACTCCTCTGGCTGGCTTACCTCTCGGCTGACTCCTCAAGCTGAAAGCCAGATGGTGACGATGCTTTGGTGGTGGTGTGAGTTTCCCAGACCCAGACTGCTTTGTGTGCGGAGGCCTGATGGCATTGCTAGGGATTTCCTTTCGTCACTGGGGATGAACAACTCTCCTCACCGTCACTCAGTGGGAAGATTCAAACTGCATATCTCACTCCTTTTTCTCTGTTCACTTCTTCTCACAGGTCTGAGGTCAAGCAGTAGCTGAAAGCACATGGTAAAGGTTTCATTCATTCCTCGTGTTGACTAGACATAGTTTTCACCATGGCTTACGCTTATCCATTACCTTTACAGTAGATATATATATCTTTCATTTCCTTATCTACTGTCAGACTGGGCCTCTCCATGTCACTCTGTCAGACTGGGCCTCTCCATGTCACTGTCAGACTGGGCCTCTCCATGTCTCTGTCAGACTGGGCCTCTCCATATGTCTCTGTCAGACTGGGCCTCTCCATGTCACTCTGTCAGACTGGGCCTCTCCATGTCACTCTGTCAGACTGGGCCTCTCCATGTCACTCTGTCAGACTGGGCCTCTCCATGTCACTCTGTCAGACTGGGCCTCTCCATGTCACTGTCAGACTGGGCCTCTCCATGTCACTGTCAGACTGGGCCTCTCCATATCATTGTCAGACTGGGCCTCTCCATATCACTGTCAGACCTGGCCTCTCCATGTCACTCTGTCAGACTGGGCCTCTCCATGTCACACTGTCAGACTGGGCCTCTCCATGTCACACTGTCAGACTGGGCCTCTCCATGTCACACTGTCAGACTGGGCCTCTCCATGTCACACTGTCAGACTGGGCCTCTCCATGTCACACTGTCAGACTGGGCCTCTCCATGTCACTGTCAGACTGGGCCTCTCCATGTCACTGTCAGACTGGGCCTCTCCATGTCACTCTGTCAGACTGGGCCTCTCCATGTCACACTGTCAGACTGGGCCTCTCCATGTCACACTGTCAGACTGGGCCTCTCCATGTCACTGTCAGACTGGGCCTCTCCATGTCACTGTCAGACTGGGCCTCTCCATGTCACTCTGTCAGACTGGGCCTCTCCATGTCACTCTGTCAGACTGGGCCTCTCCATGTCACTCTGTCAGACTGGGCCTCTCCATGTCACTCTGTCAGACTGGGCCTCTCCATGTCACTCTGTCAGACTGGGCCTCTCCATGTCACTGTCAGACTGGGCCTCTCCATGTCACTGTCAGACTGGGCCTCTCCATATCATTGTCAGACTGGGCCTCTCCATATCACTGTCAGACCTGTCCTCTCCATGTCACTCTGTCAGACTGGGCCTCTCCATGTCACTGTCAGACTGGGCCTCTCCATGTCACTGTCAGACTGGGCCTCTCCATATCATTGTCAGACTGGGCCTCTCCATATCACTGTCAGACCTGTCCTCTCCATGTCACTCTGTCAGACTGGGCCTCTCCATGTCACACTGTCAGACTGGGCCTCTCCATGTCACACTGTCAGACTGGGCCTCTCCATGTCACACTGTCAGACTGGGCCTCTCCATGTCACACTGTCAGACTGGGCCTCTCCATGTCACTCTGTCAGACTGCGCCTCTCCATGTCACTCTGTCAGACTGGGCCTCTCCATGTCACTGTCAGACTGGGCCTCTCCATGTCACTGTCAGACTGGGCCTCTCCATGTCACTCTGTCAGACTGGGCCTCTCCATGTCAGACTGGGCCTCTCCATGTCACTCTGTCAGACTGGGCCTATTCATGTCACTCTGTCAGACTGGGCCTCTCCATGTCACTCTGTCAGACTGGGCTTCTCCATATCACTGTCAGACTGGGCCTCTCCATGTCACTGTCAGACTGGGCCTCTCCATGTCACTGTCAGACTGGGCCTCTCCATGTCTCTGTCAGACTGGGCCTCTCCATGTCACTCTGTCAGGGAGACATTTCAGAATAATGGGAAAGAGTTTTGAAAGCGTGGCCTACAATGGAGGAGAAAGGGTAGGGATGTGTTTCCACATGAAGAACTTGAAGGTCAATACAGGATTAGTGTGGAGAAAGATTTTTAAATGTGTTGTAGTACATTTATAGTTGATGTGCCATGGACGATACTGCAAAGAGGTTTTGAACCCAGGGAGGTTTTCTTGTTTCAGTACAAAACTATTGCCTGTGTTAGCATAGGATCATAAATCCTGTGGATTATTTCATGTGGGCTTGATGTTTCCTGGCAGGCTCTTACAAATAGTTAGACTTTTCCATCGGAGGGGTTCCTCAGTGTGAGAGTGTGGGCCTTCCCCGGCAGGTCTTGTTAAACGGGAGAGTGATTTATGTTAACGCCGTTGTAAGACTGAAGTCAATCGCTTCTACTGTTGCCTGATGAGGAAACCCCTGGACTTGGTGGGCTTGATGACAGAACTGAGGACTTTCGGGCCAGAGTTTTTTTTTCTTTCTCCAACCTGCCACATTTTTCTTTCTAAAAATCCTGCGCTTATGACGTAACAGACGATATAAACCTCAACGTATCAAATCAAATTTTATTTGTCACATGCACCGAATACAACAGGTGTTAACCTTACAGTGAAATGCTTACTTACAAGTCCTTAACCAACAATGCAGTTTTAAGAAAAACAAGTGTTAAGAAAGTATTTACTAAAATAAACTGAAGTTTAAAAAAAAGAAAATAAATAAATAATTAAAGAGCAACAACAACATAAAAGTAACGAGGCTATACACAGGCGGTATCGGTACAGAGTCAATGTGCGGGGGCACCGGTTAGTTGAGGTAATTGAGGTAATATGTATATGTACACTACCGTTCAGAAGTTTGGGGTCACTTAGAAATGTCCTTGTTTTTTAAAGAAAAGCAGATTTGTTTTGTCCATTAAAATAACAGCAAATTGATCAGAAATAGTGTAGACATTGTTAATGTTGTAAATTACTATTGTAGCTAGAAACGCAGATTTAAAAAAAAAAATGGAATATCTACATAGGCGTACAGAGGTCCATTATCAGCAACCATCACTCCTGTGTTCCAATGGCACGTTGTGTTAGCTAATCCAAGTTTATCATTTTAAAAGGCTAAAAGATCATTAGAAAACCCTTTCGCAATTGTTAGCACAGCTGAAAACTGTTGTGCTGTCAACTGTAGTTGAACATCTTTCTCTGCTCGAACCATCTCTGTTTGATCCTCATTAGTCAGACCTAGAGAAGCCTGTCCTCCCTGTCATAACCCAGTCACTGAGTCAGTCTGCTCCCCATCCTAGCCCAGTCACTGAGTCAGTCTGCTCCCCATCCTAGCCCAGTCACTGAGTCAGTCTGCTCTCTGTCCTGGCCCAGTCTAACCCAGTCACTGAGTCAGTCTGCTCTGTCCTGGCCGAGTCTAACCCAGCCACTGAGTCACAGTCTGACCTCTGGGTTTGTGGGTAAACAGCTGTGTGTGGACAGTGTTCCAGACTCACCATCCAAGTTTAATACCAGTCTGGGACTACGGTGACGGAAGATGGACCTTTCAATTAAAGGGATACTTGGGGATTTTGGTAATGAGGCCCTTTATATACTTCTCCAGAGTCAGATGAACTCGTAGACACCATTGTTTATGTCTCTGGGTTAAGTATAAAGGAAGATAGACGTAGTTTTGAAAGCCAATGCTAATTAGCATTAGCGCAAAGACTGGAAATCTATGGGTATCTGCTAGCATGTTAAAAAAATATCCACAAGTTATTTTGACTCTGGGGAAGTAATTAAAGGCCTCATTGTCAAAATCTCGAAGTATCCCTTTAACTATTCTGAACTTCACACACACACCCCTCTCGCTCTCTCTGTCAGAAAGGGAAATCGCACGTGGGCGAGAGCATTCTCTTCTTGGTCACACGGTCTCGCACCGCTAGGTCAGGACGGGCTGCTGGATGATGTTAGCACATGGATGTCTGTTTCTGGCCTGCTAGCTGTCTTGACCAGACGTTTGTTACTGAACATCACAGGGCAGATGCATGACATGGTAGTGGTAAAGGAAAAGAGGTAGGCTTACATGACTGGCTGCTAGTTACGCTCTCTCTTTACTGCCTGTGAATGAGTGTGTGTCATCAGTTAGTCTGTGATAGATATTACTGCCTACTGTTCTGTGTTGTAGATTAGTTCATGCCGTGGTATTGTTGTAATACACTCAGAATAGAAACATTTATAAGTGCTGCTCATAATTTGGCTGATAACCTACCTATCCTTTTCATTCTACTTAATTCTGTTCTTTCTGTAGATTCATCCAATAGGAGACATCATGAACAACTCTATAATGACCAAGATATTGACTTTCATTGGTTGTAAAATGTTTGAAAGTGTTGCTTCGTCTTTCATCGCATCAAAGCTTGAGACCTCTATCATAACATCAGTAATCATACTTGTCCTGTTCAATCCCCAAGGGCCCAATGCGTCTTTTCAGAAGCTCCTAAACACAAAGGCACACAAAAAACACTTTCAAGGTTACCGGAAGGAGCGGGGGCCGGGGATTGCAGGATCAGAAGAAAAAGTTGAGTCTTTCAGGAAACCCTTTAATGTTGTTTAATGATGAATTGCTACATTCCTTCACAGCTACATTGCTTTTGGGAACGACAGACTCTGGCTGGTTGAAGCTTTGACTGGTGTTTCTCACTGTGGTGCTGGCAGAAAGCCACACAAACTCATTTTTAATGACCTTAGAAATAGCCCTGGCTGGCAACACCTCTCAACCATCTCAGTAGGTCAGAGGTGTTTCTTCAGCTTTTTAATGACAGCTATTTTGCGTTTCATAGTGTTGGTCAGTTGGAAAATGTCTTGAACTGAACAGCTTTCCATTTACTCTGACGTGAGACATGCGATTGTTGTTTTAATTCAAGGTGCCACATCCGATCCCTAGCTTGTCTAGGCTACAGACTTCTACACCTCCATTGCTTGCTGTTTGGGGTTTTAGGCTGGGTTTCTGTACAGCACTTTGATATATCAGCTGATGTAAGAAGGGCTATATAAATACATTTGATTTGATTTACAGATGAGGAATGTTATCTTTTTAATGATGGAGCATGTTCTGTGCAGTCTTAGTGGTGGGTGATTTTGAGGAAAAAGTGTTTTACACTTCAATCGGGATCAGGTGAATATAAACATTTAGCGACATTCAGCAACTTGAAGAGACCTCTCTCCCTCCCCTCGCTCTTTCACCCCCCCACCCCACCCTCCCCTATTGCCACCTTGGCTCATTCCGAAATGACATCAATCCACAAAATGTCCTGAAATACTTGTATAGTCCCTTGTGTCCAAAGCTGCCACTGAACTATGGGAATTCCACAGTAACAGAGTGATGCTGAGAATCAGATTTTTCCCATTAAAATGCATGTCAAACACGAACCGATGATTAGAAAGTTAAACAAACCATACAGTTCTATGCACAAGGACTACTTGTAACAATTCACTCAGAAAAGTTTACAAAGCACGTTTACTTGAAGAACAGTGCAGATGCAAAGTTTGGTAACAGAATGACGGCACAAACAGCTCCAACCTGGTGAAAGCCTTTTGACTGATGTTTATACCTGTAAGTATACAACTGTAAGTGTTTCATGCTCTAATTAGATCAGGTGAATATAAATATATAACATATATATATATAACATCAACTTGAAGACGTCCTGTTTTCTTCAGACGGTCACGGGACTTGTGTTAGGTTAGGTTGTCATCTGAGATGTTTTTTGTGGATAATGCCTTTTTAAAATGTCTGAATGTAAAACAGTGGAGAATGTATAGGGTTTGTGAATGTGCCATATCAGCAGCCAGACAGAACCAGAATTCCTCCAGAAAAGAGCTTGTCTGCATCCCAACTGTCATGATATTCCCTACATAGTGCACTACTTTTGAACAGAGCCCTATGGGCTATAAGGAATCAGTTTGTGTTTGTGTGCTCACGTGTGTGTCTCGTTAAATGAGCGGTAAAAGACCTTATTGGATTTAAGCTGGATCCTTATTGACTCCTCTTTAACCTCCTGCTCCTAATCTCTGACATGTGTTTTTATTTCAGAAAGACCTCTGCAGGAAAAATACAACATTCAAAATAAAATATACAAAAATACAACATTCAACTGTACCGTATATATGCCGATCTTATTCCATCTGAGCCAAAGCGGGCGGGGTTGAAACCACTGCCAGGTGGAGTGTTTTAGTACAGACCCTGTGAGACCATGTGCCCCAAATGGTACCCTATTCTCAAAAGTAGTGCGCTACTTTCAACCAGAGCCCTATGGGCCCTTGTCTAAACTACCCTGTGGGCCCTGGTCTAAAGTAGTACACTAACCTATGGGCTCTGGTCCAAAGTAGTGCACTACCCTGTGGGCCCTGGTCTAAAGTAGTGGACTACCCTATGGGCCCTGGTCTAAAGTAGTGCACTATATAGCGATTAATATCTCTCTCTCTGTAAGTGTTCCAGGATGTCCTGTTTTAGAAGCATTACAAAGTGTCTGTCAGTCACTGTCGTCCATGGCATTGATGCCCCAAGTCAGATGAAGGCCACATCTAGAAACGTTTAACTCATATGAACACGACCCATCTCCTGTCGCTTCCTGTACAAAGGAGGTTGATTCAGTGTAATAATGTGCTGTCTGTCAGTCACAATGCCTCATCGGCGTAGATCTCTCAGGAGGAAGGATGTATAAGATGTAGCAGAGCTCCAGTGGTTCCATCCAGGCAGGGGGTCTCTGGGCCTCAGCCTGCCCAGGACGGGAGGCCTCTTTGTGGGTTGTTGGAGATTGCGCCGCTCTCCTGGAGTGTGGTGGCCTAGTTCGCTTACTGTAAGTGGATCGGCTGTTTAGAGCAATCCCTCAACATGCACATACCCATTCAGCAACCCAGTGGTCGGTGCCGTTTAAGATGAGGGCCATAGTTTTTTTTTTTACGAACAATGCCTTATTTCTATTACAGCATATTAGATGACTGTCATTCATATTCCATTCACCCAGCTCAATGTAACAGCAATAGGTTTAGGCTACTACATGTTACTCAAATGTTCCCTGTACCCATCATGAGGTTGCTACAACCTAGCCTATAAATGAAAGTTTACAACGCAGTTGCACACAGGTCGAGAGAGAAATTTGAGGTGACAGACAGTAGGCACATGGACAGACAGTGACACATTCAATACCGCCTTGCACACTCTTGCCTGCATCTAGCTGATATAGGGTTTAATCATTCGTACAACAGAATTGGCGGAATGAATACACCCCTGATCACACAAATAGTTAACTTTCATAGCCACATGCAAACAGCTAGTTGTATTCCTTCTTGTATTTATATACTCTCATCTCACCTTTTTCCATTCGCTTGTGGACTTCAATGCGTAACACATCAGCTGTCTGTGACCAGGCGAAAAAGCCTTTCCAAACCAAACCTTCATATCATAACCGCTACACACAGCCTATATCGTTGTCACCATATTAGCTAAAGTAACATCATAGTCAACATAGCTAATAGAACTAACGTGTTAGTAAACCCGCTACAATAATGCAGTACAGTGTACAGTCAGTAAGCAGTTTAGCAGTTACACTGGCGGGCCTCAGTGGCAAGTATGTCCAAAAGCTTACTTGCCACTGAGCTTACCCAACTAGCTAACATAGCATCTCTCTGTTTGAGCCGGATGTTTGAGTAGGCTAAACTAGCTAGTTGCATTTGGTAGCTAAGTAAGTGAAGTGAAAATAAATGACAATATAGCTAGCTTGCCCTCTCTCTCTCTCTCTCTCTCTCTCTCTCTCTCTCTTGCTCCTCCTTCATATTTGAATAAATGAATTTGTTCAAAATTGTTCAACTATTGTCTTTCTCTCTTTTGAGTTAACTACTCATCACATGTTATGCGCTGCAGTGCTAAAAAACTGTAGCTTATACTTTCAAATACTAGATACATTCTCTGATCCTTTGATTGGGTGGACAACATGTCCATTCATGCTGCAAGAGCTCTGATAGGTTGGAGGAAGTCCTCCAGAAGTTGTCAATTACTGTGCAAGTCTATGGAAGGGGGTGAGAACCATGAGCCTCCTAGGTTTTGTATTGAAGTCAGTGTACCCAGAGGAGGACGGAAGCTAGCTGTCCTCCTGCTACACTATGGTGCTACCCTACAGAGTGCTGTTGAGGCTACTTTAGACCTTTGCAAAACAATGTTTTAGTCAATTATTTGGTGACGAGAATATATTTTCTGTAGTTTTATCTAAAAATGTAACTTTTTATGAAATTCACTGAAGATGGTCCGCCCCTTCCTCCTATGAGGAGCCTCAACTGATGCAACCCCCAAACTCCCCCCAAAGCCCACATGCAAACATCCCCACATAGCCTACATACGCACAGAGATTTCCTCTCAGCCATACCCCCAAGCCGGCCCCTGCTGAAGACATTCATAGGGACATGGATCATATTAATGGATTCCATTCCATATGGTTTGGGTTAAACGCAGCACCTTTCAGGTGCTCACTTCTGTGACCTTTAAATGCAGTATCCAGAGCTCAGTGTGTGGCCAAGGGCTATGTGTGTCATGTGTCTTTAAGTTTGCTAGGATATGGACTAATAAATGATCAGGAAGAGGGATGTGTGATTGTAAACAAACCACCGCTGGGGTGGTCCTGTTCCCTAGTTGTTTTAGTCTGTGTTTCTGTTGGTGTTTGTCACACCATCCACAAATCAGGCCTGTGCTTGTTTTCTCTTGCGGTTGCTAGTGTTAGTGGCCTTACTGGCTTAGCTAAGAGCTCAGTTGCTCTGTAATGGGCTCAATCACAGGGAATCATATAGATACTGAGCCAGGTTCTGGGTCTCACCAGGCACGTAATGAAAACCAAATGCACAAGAGGCCTACAGTACACTGCCATGGTCAATTGACTTCCACTAGAAGATGTCCGCAACCACTCCCGGCCATACCTCCAACAGACAATGCTTAAGACTTGATTTCTGAGGGAAGGTTTGTCAGCAATGAACAGTGGAGTTAGAAAAAGTCAATTGGAAACAGCCTTTTCATAATTAAGTATGAAAATCATGGCTAGTGGTTAGACTTTTCCCCCTGAACAACACATGGACCACATTACCAATGTTTAGGGTTTTGAATTGGAGATTGTCAAGTGTTATGATAGCCAGGGGATACAATGTTCTGTGAATTGTTAATTCCTTACAGATTTAATTTGAAAATACGGTCTAAACTTAATTTCTTACAATTTTTAAGTGTATTTGAAGAAAATAGTTCAAAAGTTATATCTTTATGCCTACAGTGTGTTTCAAACCGTGTGCTGAACTTAACCACGGAAAAAATGTCAATTGAAAGTGATGTCAATGTAATGTAATGACAAGGTTGTGCTGATCCTGCGCCAGAGCTTCACGTCCCGTCCATGTCGTACGACCACAAATAACTTAATGACAGGACACTCACCGTCCCCTCCTAGACATGCTGGCACGTCCCCTTTCTCCCTTTTCTATTACAGGCCATCACCAAGACCCTGCAACTAGTCATCAGGCGATGGGAGGGCCATGACAGCATCCCGTTAGATCTGCGGCTCCCCTCAGGCGGACCCAGGTCTAAAACGGGCAGCTGCTCCTCATGTACAGATAGGCTAGTGGTTTGAGAAGGGTTCCACTGCTCGGAGACGCCAGCCTGCTCTTGGCTGGTTTCAATCTCTCCACTGCTGCCTCGATGATGATATCTGTCAGTAGGTAGGCATCTCCCAATAGTCAAAAGTGTCTTCTTTGACCTTTCCTTGTCTCCTTTCCTTTGTCAGCACTATACTGTGAAAAACTAGACAAGGAAAATCATTTCACCAGTTATTTTATAGCCTTGCAGATGGAGAGAGAGATAGAGAGAGACTTTAGACTATTGACACATAGACGTTGTGGACCACTGCTGATTGCTGACACTGTCCATTCCCTGTGGCTTTGAGCTCCGTCTCCAGAGATGTGTTCCTGAGTCAAGAAAAGGTTCTTGGGTCAGTTTTTGAATTTAAAATGTATTAAATTGAGATGTTCTTTTTTGTCACCCCCAGGGGTACACGCAATGCCGTCGGGGGTACGCCAAATGAAAATGTGATTTAAAAAAAATGTTGTATATACAGTTGAAGTCGAAAGTTTACGTACACCTTAGCCAAATACATTTAAACTCAGTTTTTCACAATTCCTGACATTTAATGCTAGTAATAATTCCCTGTCTTAGGTCAGTTAGGATCACCATTTTATTTTATGAATGTGAAATGTCAGAATAATAGTAGATAGAATTATTTATTTCAGCTGTTATTTCATCTCATTCCCAGTGGGTCAGAAGTTTACATACACTCAATTAGTATTTGGTAGCATTGCCTTTAAATTGTTTAACTTGGGTCAAACGTTTCTGGTAGCCTTCTACACGCTTTCCACAATAAGTTGGGTGAATTTTGGCGCATTCCTCCTGACAGAGCTGGTGTAACTGAGTCAGGTTTGTAAGGCCTCCTTGCTCACACACGCTTTTTCAGTTCTGACTACAAATTTTCTATAGGATTGAGGTCAGGGCTTTGTGATGGCCACTCCAATATCTTGACTTTGTTGTCCTTAAGCCATTTTGCCACAACTTTGTAAGTATGCTTGGGGTCATTGTCCATTTGGAAAACCCATTTGCAACCAAGCTTTAACTTCCTGACTGATGTCTTGAGATGTTGCTTCAAAGTATCCACATAATTTTCCTACCTCATGATGCCATCTATTTTGTGAAGTGCACCAGTCCCTCCTGCAGCAAAGCACCCCCACAACAGGACACTGCCACCCTCAGGCTTCACGGTTGGGATGGTGTTCTTCGGCTTGCAGGCCTCCCCCTTTTTCCTCCAAACATAACGATGGTCATTATGGCCAAACAGTTCTATTTTTGTTAAATCAGACCAGAGGACATTTCTCCAAAAAGTACAATATTTGTCCCCATCTGCAGTTGCAAACCATAGTCTCGCTTTTTTATGGAGGTTTTGGAACAGTGGCTTCTTCCTTTCTGAGCAGCCTTTCAGGTTATGTCGATATAGGACTCGTTTTTACTGTGGATAGAGATACTTTTGTACCTGTTTCCTCCAGCATCTTCACAAGGTCCTTTGCTGTTGTTCTGCGATTGATTTGCACTTTTCACACCAACGTACGTTCATCTCTAGGAGACAGAACGCCTCTACTTCCTGAGCGGTATGATGGCTGCGTGGTCCCGTGGTGTTTATACTTGTGCACTATTGTTTGTACAGATGAACATGCTATCTTCAGGCATTTGGAAATTGCTCAAAAGAATGAACCAGACTTGTGGAGGTCTTCAAATTTTTTGGAGGTCTTGACTGATTTCTTTAGATTTTTCCATGATTTCAAGCAAAGAGGCACTGAGCTTGAAGGTAGGCCTTGAAATCCATCCACAGGTACACCTCCAATTGACTCAAATTATGTCAATTATGTCAATTAGCCTATCAGAAGCTTCTAAAGCCATGACATAATTTTCTGGAATTTTCCAAGCTGTTTAAAGGCACAGTCAACTTAGTGTATGTAAACTTCTGACCCACTGGAATTGTGATACAGTGAAATAATCTGTCTGTAAACAATTGTTGGAAAAATGACTTGTGTCATGCACAAAGTAGATGTTCTAACCGACTTGCCAAAACTATAGTTTGTTAACAAGAAATTGTGGTTGAAAAACTAGTTTTAATGACTCCAAACAAAGTGTATGTAAACTTCCGACTTCAACTGTTTACATACACTTAGGTTGGAGTCATTAAAGAGTCATTAAAGAGGGGGTACGCAGCTGGAGGTTGAATGTTTGAAGGGGTACGGGACTATAAAAAGTTTTGGAACCACTGCCGTAGAGGAAGGAAACCGCTCAGGGATTTCACCATGAGGCCAAGTGTGACTTTAAAACTGTTACGGCGTTGAATGGCTGTGATAGGAGAGAACTGAGGATGGCTCAACAACAGTGTAATTACTCCACAATACTAACCTAAATGACAGAGTGAAAAGGAAGCCTGTACCGAATACAAATATTCCAAAACATACATCCTGTTTGCAACAAGGCACTAAAGTAATACTGCAAATAATGTTGCAAAGCAATTAACTTTTTTGTACTGAATTGTTATGTTTGGGGCAAATCCATACAACACTTTACTGATTTCCACGCTCCATATGTTCAAGCATAGTGGTGGCAGCATCATGTTATGGGTGTGCTTGTAATTGTTAAGGACAGGGGATTTTTTTCAGGATGAAAAAGAAATTGAATGGAGCTAAGCATGACAAAATTCTAGAGGAAAACATGGTTCAGTCTGCTTTCCACCAGATGCTGAGAGGTATTAATTCAGCAGAACAGTAACCTAAAACACAATGCCAAATCTACGCTGGAGTTTCTTTCCAAGAACACAGTGAATGTTGCTGAGTGGCCGAGTTAAAGTTTTGACTTCAATCTGCTTGAATAGCGACGGCAAGAAAATAGTTGTGTAGCAATGATCAACAGACAATCTGACAGATTTTGAAGATAAAAAAAGAATAATGGGCTAATATTGTACAATCCAGGTGTGCAAAGGTCTTAGACACTTACCCAGTAATACCCACAGCTGTAATCGATGCCAAAGGTGATTCTAACGTGATATTTCTGTATTTAATTTTAAGTAAATTTGCAAAATTTTCCAAAAACATGTTTTCACTTTGTCAATATGAGGTATTGTGTGTGTACAAAAATCTATTTAATTATTTTTGAATTCAGGCGGTAACACAACAAAATGTGGAATAAGTCAAGGGGTATGAATACTTTCTGAAGGCACTGTAGTTAAGACAGTGTCGTGGATGAGTTATAACAATTGATAAAGTATAGGCTTGAGGTCTGCAGTCATATGGGTCATGACTATACATTGTATTTATGGCCAGCTTTGAAGAACATGTGTCTTGGGGATTCTTGTGAAGAGAGTGGAAACTCCCCTATTTAACCCTGTTGAACCTGCCCTGTCACACACTCCCAGCTTCTTACACAACCCCATTACCAATTATTACCAAAGCATAAGAAGACCAGGGTCTTTTGGTCCATCAGCCACAGTCGCAGATAGATTTTTTTTAAATCTACTGGCCATTAATTTTTACCAACCCAAATATTTTTTCTGCCGTAATTACACCAAAAATAAAAAAGAATTGGATGAGCGTGCTTTCTGTTTCTCAAAAACAATACATGTATTACTAGTATGAATTAATGGGGTATATTGTTTCATTTCATTTCATTTTTGTGACCTGAGTATTTTCACTAATGTATGTTAAAATAAATAATTTAGTACAATAATAAAAACAGGTAAGCAGTTCTAAAACTGAACATCAAGAATCAACCTAGTGCCTACCCAGCCACAAAAGGCTGAGTGATACGACTTATTTATTATTAGAGTTCAGGGCTCTACGCTGACATTTTCTACAAGGACTACATGATGTGCTCGTAAGTAGAAATGTAGAAGCACACACATTAATCTAGGATAACAATTAAAGTTTGATAAGAAATTACTAAACGTTTTTAGGAGTGATCCATGCTCAATCAAGCACAATCATTAGGTGAGACAAACATAGCTGCCCCTCTAAGGGATGGCTCATTACCATGGTAACTTGGGCACTCGCTTGTCTGTGATTAAAAACATATCTGACTGAGATGTCTTCCAAGCAGCAGACAGTTGCAGCAAACTCAAAATAACATTGAATAACAACCTAGCGTGTGAACAAAACGATATAACTGGCCAGGAAACACGAGGACAAAGTCACTCTTTAGTAGCCTTTCTGGTCAATTCGACTAACATGTGGCCTTTGGATAAAAAAAATAACTGTTCCCAAATGCTCCATGTGACCACCCGCCAATGTGGCTGGTGAAATAGACATTCTTACCCCTTTCTTACAATGACTAAATCTAACCGCATTTGTCGGATGGCGGTTGTTAATTTCCAACCCTGTTGAAGACAGGCCAGGAGATTGTATTAAATCGGCCACTCCTGAGCAGTAGATCAGCATATCATCCATACACACACACACACACACACACACACACACACACACACAGAAACACAGACACACAGACAGACACACGCACACACACACACACACACACACAGAGACAGACAGACACACACACAGACAGACAGACAGACAGACAGACAGACAGACCACACACACACACACACACACACACAGAGACAGACAGACAGACACACACACAGACAGACAGACAGACAGACAGACAGACAGACAGACAGACAGACAGACAGACAGACAGACAGACAGACAGACAGACAGACAGACAGACAGACAGACAGACAGACAGACAGACAGACAGACCACACACACACACATACAACACACATGCACACAAACATGCACAGACACAACACACACAGGGACAGTGAGCGAGTGAATGTGGAAGGAAAATATGTAATTTTGCCACATGGTGACCCTGGGGGTCACCAAGATGGCAGGGTGTCGGTGCTACAGAGCAGTACCCCTGAGGGAAGTAGCGAGTCACTGAGAATATGGACAAAAAGAGCTGGCTGTGAGGCTCCTAACACTGCTATACCGCCTGGTTCACTTCTACTGAAGAGTTATAGCTGCTGTCTCGTGCGCACACACACACACACATTCCAAGTCACACTGTGTGTATATGTGTGAGTTTTGGGGTGGGGATGATTACTTGTGTGTCTGTGTGTCCTGCTGGTGCTATTGTTTTGTGTAGGACACAGTGTTTTATGTGTAGAATGATTTACTGTCTGTTCTATCAGGATTAAAGGGAAAGTTCACCCAGATTACAAAATTACATATTGGTTTCCTTACCCTGTAAGCAGTCTTTGGACAAGGTATGACAGCAATCCATGCTTTCAATTAGTTTCTCTGGCACTGTTTCCAAATGCTAACATTTTAGGATTTGTGGCACAAATCCCATTCAAGTCATGAGACCGATATTAGCATTTTCCACACATGTTCAAATCATCTAAAAGGGTATTTTTGTCATACCTTGTCCATAGACTGCTTACAGGAACCCAATGTGTCATTTTGTAATTTGGGTGAACTCTCCCTTTAACACATTCATCTCCTTTGTTCTCATGCATCCAAAATCGCACCCTATTCCCTATGTAGTGCACTACTTTTTGACCAGGGTGACATTTAGGACTCTGCCATTGTGTAGCCAAATAAAGTGTTCAAACATGTCTTTGTGATGGAGTTTGGGTTGGCAGTTGCCACCCTTTCCTCACTACTTTATATAGGGCCCTATCAAACCTGTGTTGCGGAGAATGCAGACGGAAATCACGGAGTCTTGACATTATAACAGAATTCAACAATAAATTAACTAAATGTATTGAACTTATTAGAACATGCATTATTTTGGCCAAGTTAATCATAAGACATGAACAAAATCCATCTGATTATTATTTTCCAGTAACTTTCGTAAAACAGGCACGCACCACACACTCACACTGTGTTATGTCTACACTTTGTTTAGCCATTAGCGATGATGCTAGTGATAACCGTCTTCTGGTAGATGGAAAAGCTTTCCCTAAAACCTTCTCAGTTTAATGTTAACTACAAAGTAGCCTATGCCTACCTGGCAGAATGATATTGATATTATGATTATTTGCATCGATCCAGTGGCCATTTGTTTTGCAGAAACTGTTCAATCACATAAGCGCTACAGAAACATTGCTAACCAAACAATGGTTTCTGGGCCAAAAATCTACATTTCTTTTCACAGAGCTCAGAAGTGGTCTCCTGATGTGGTTTAAGCATTGTTGTGGACTTAGAACATAATTCTGTTGTTTTCCTATTAAAAAAGTTGATTGAGCACAAAAAAACTTTAAAAAAACAGAGAACTGAATTTAGGAAAAACCTATATGGAATCAGGTCAAAAATGTAATGGATTTTATAGGGTCCTATTTATACAACCAGCTTGTTAACGCAATGTCAGCTTTTTAACACTTTGTTTAAACTCCTGTGATTTATGTGTGTGTTTTTGATTGTGTGCAGCACATGTTTATGTGCGTTGCTTAATAGAGTTTAATGTTGCACTGTATTTATTCACGGATTTATTAGACATCCCAAATGGCACCCTATTCTCTACATAGTGTACTACTTTTATGGGCACTGGTCAAAAGTAGTGTACTACAAAGGGAATAGGGTGCCATTTGAGATGCGTTCTTTGTACAATAGGGGTACTCTGAGGACTGGACATGAGTTCTGGGTCAGACTAGAGAGGATTATTTTTAAGGACACAACCTCATAAACCTTCCCAGCACTGTCCCGTTTGTACAAGACGTCCCTTCCCAGCACTGTCCCGTTTGTACAAGACGTCCCTTCCCAGCACTGTCCCGTTTGTACAAGACGTCCCTTCCCAGCACTGTCCCGTTTGAACAAGACGTCCCTTCCCAGCACTGTCCCGTTTGTACAAGACGTCCCTTCCCAGCACTGTCCCGTTTGAACAAGACGTCCCTTCCCAGCACTGTCCCGTTTGTACAAGACGTCCCTTCCCAGCACTGTCCCGTTTGAACAAGACGTCCCTTCCCAGCACTGTCCCGTTTGTACAAGACGTCCCTTCCCAGCACTGTCCCGTTTGTACAAGACGTCCCTTCCCAGCACTGTCCCGTTTGTACAAGACGTCCCTTCCCAGCACTGTCCCGTTTGTACAAGACGTCCCTTCCCAGCACTGTCCCATTTGAACAAGACGTCCCTTCCCAGCACTGTCCCGTTTGTACAAGACGTCCCTTCCCAGCACTGTCCCGTTTGTACAAGACGTCGAGGAAGGAAGAAAGATTAGCCTTGAGGAGAGGATAGCGCTGCTGTGTTTCCGCAGCTATAAACACAGCCAAGGGGCTCGGACGATGACGGGCTTCTTCCGTTTCACTGATCTGTGTAAAGAGTCATGAAGAGAAGCGGCAAGCACGTTAACGCTTAAAGGGACAGTTCACTCAAAAACCATCTCTCTGTATTTTGGTCATTAGTCCACTGTTAATACTATACCAAAAAAATGGTGTATATCAACAGTCACATTTTCAAGATTTCAGTACAGAGCAAAAAAAAACTGTGATGATGAGTTTTGCATCATGATGATTTAAGTGGTCGCTATACTGTGAGAAGCCCGAAGTTTAACTGTCTAACCCATATTGGATGCATTTTATGTTTTGAATGTTTTGATAAACTGCGCTCTGCTCTGCCTTCCCCCAGAGCTTTCAGAAAACCAACTTCATCCCTGTGTCTTGTTGGCTAAGCCTCCCAAAGATACTTGACCGGAGGAGTAAAACCCTCCTCGGCTGTTGTCCAGGTTAAATGGATTACTGGCCTTATAGTGGCCTCCCAGACTGCTCTTCTGTTTCCTATTGCCTCCTCTTTGCTGTTATGTTGTCCTCAGTAGGGAAACTCCTATGAGAAGAGAGGGAGGGCGATGGGGAGAGAGGGAGAGGAGGGGTAAAGAGAGTCTGAGAGGGGGGAGAGTGAGACAGAGAGAGGAAGATATGTTCCATTAGGAGCCAGGTCTGGTTCTATGTTCCATTAGGAGCCAGGTCTGGTTCTATGTTCCATTAGGAGCCAGGTCTGGTTCTATGTTCCATTAGGAGCCAGGTCTGGTTCTATGTTCCATTAGGAGCCACGTCTGGTTCTATGTTCAATTAGGAGCCACGTCTGGTTCTATGTTCAATTAGTAGCCACGTCTGGTTCTATGTTCAATTAGGAGCCAGGTCTGGTTCTATGTTCCATTAGGAGCCAGGTCTGGTTCTATGTTCCATTAGGAGCCAGGTCTGGTTCTATGTTCAATTAGGAGCCACGTCTGGTTCTATGTTCAATTAGGAGCCAGGTCTGGTTCTATGTTCAATTAGGAGCCACGTCTGGTTCTATGTTCAATTAGGAGCCACGTCTGGTTCTATGTTCCATTATGAGCCACGTCTGGTTCTATGTTCCATTGTGAGCCAGGTCTGGTTCTATGTTCCATTATGAGATTCCAGTAGAGTCGGCGGCCAAGAGAGCTGCCTGCCAGGCTACTGTCAGAACTAAGGCTCAGTCTCCACTCCTTTCCAAAAATCCCAACCCTTTAGCCACACACACAGACACTCACACAGACATTCACACAGACACTCACACCACCCTGCCACACCGACCTGCCAGCTAGCTAGCTAATCATTTATTGTTTTTTAACATTTCAAAAATATTCACTTATTTGAATTGGTTCTTCCACTGCCTCCGTTTTTTGCGTCCTTACAAAAACTAAGTAATGGGCACGATCTTCACAATATTTTCGGTGGTAGCAAAGCGCAGCCAGCAGCCATGTGGATGAATGGAGACAAGGAACAAAGTATGTTTGCCACCAGAGTGGTTTAGAACGTGTTGTGTCGTTTGACTTTACAAGCGTAATCCACTTTCAATTTCAATAAATATAAATCACAGTCTGCCACACTTGAAACTAGCATAGGCAACAACTTCCCCGGATGGGACACAGTGACGCACCCCTTCTACTGGTGTGTGGGGAGAGGGTTCTTGAAATGTAACATTCAATATGGCAACGCTATCACAAACCTGACATTTTCAATGTAATGCATCTCAATAGGAAAATTGTGCTTTTACACAATGTAGAAACCTATTCCACAAATGACTTTGTAATTTCAATGACAGTAGGGCACAACATGTGCTTCAAAAGTAGCTAGAATTCATAAAGGCTCAATATAGGCTGTATCTAAATACATTTAAAAAAATCTTATTTTCTGGTGCTCCTAAATTTCATGTGGTGCTCCTAAATTTCATGTGGTGCTCCTAACTTTAAGTTGGAAGCACCAGTGCCACCAATGATTTGTAAAATGTTAGAGCCCTGCTTAGGGCTAACTTTATTGGAAGGCATGTCTACATTTCACTGTTGAGTGTTCCATCACACACCACTGAGGAATGTGTTGTTTTATCATTGTGTTTCTGTATTTTTCGTTGTGTGTTTCCTATGCTCCTGACTTGATTGTCTAAGTTCTTAGTCTTGTTATTCAGGGCTCCTTTAAAAAAAAAAGACATTGGTCTCAATGGGACTCCCCCCTATTTGATAATTTATTAAAAATCAAAAACTTCAATAACACATTTACATAAGTATTCAGACCCTTTACTCAGTACTTTGTTGAAGCACCTTTGGCAGCGATTACAGCCTCAAGTCTTCTTGGGTATGATGCTACAAGCTTGGCACACCTGTATTTGGGGAGTTTCTCCCATTCTTCTGTGCAGATCCTCTCAAGCTCTGTCAGGTTGGATGAGGAGCACTTCTGCACAACTATTTTCAGGTTTCTCCGGAGATGTTTGATCGGGTTCAAGTCCGGATTCTGGCTGGGCCACTCAAGGACATTCAGAGACTTGTCCCGAAGCCACTCCTGTGTTGTCTTGGCTGTGTGCTTAGGGTTGTTGTCCTGTTGGAAGGTGAACCTTCACCCCAGTCTGAGGTCCGGAGCGCTTTGGAGCAGGTTTTCATCAAGCATCTCTGTACTTTGCTCCATTCATCTTTGCCTCGATCCTGACCAGTCTCCCAGTCCCTGCCACTGAAAACATCCCCACAGCATGATGCTAACACCACCATGCTTCACCGTCGGGATGGTGCCAGGTTTCCTACACACGTGACGCTTGGCATTCAGGCCAAAGAGTTCTTGGTTCTCATGGTCTGAGAGTCTTTAGGTGCCTTTTACTGAGGAGTGGCTTCCGTCTGGCCACTCTACCATAAAGGCCTGATTGGTGGAGTGCTGCAGAGATGGTTGTCCTTCTGGAAGGTTCTCCATCTCCACAGAGAACGGATACTATATACTTGTTGTTGGGGTGGGGTGTGTCTAACTCATTGATATATTTATTGAATATTATATGAATCCTATACATTAAAATTGCCAATTTGGGTGCAATCAGTATCTGAGATAATTATATTTCAACAAAATAATGTTGCAGGAATGCTAATCTTATCAGTTTCTAACAACAGAAACGATTTCATTTCGGAACAATCTGGTAGGTGTCAAAATCCTCTTTCCCGTGCTTTTTGAGGATGTTGATATTTGGAATAGGAGCTGTGCCTGTGGAGGACTTCTCAGAATGTTCTGCTTTTTAAGGTAATGGCTGTGACTTGTGAGACTCAATATTGTGCTGTTTTTAAGAGTTTGTTTGAGGATGTTGATGGGATGTTGATACACAGCAGTCCAGAGCAAAGATCAACATTCTTGTGTGACATGTCAATGGTAATATCCTTAAGTGCAGACCCACTTACAGCTAAAGGTTAGGGAGCTAGTAGAAAGGTTACGGAACATGTAAATGATTTATGTTTTGCATTGTGACTGCTGGTCGTGAAGATCTCCATTTTAAAATGATTTGGACAGCAGGTGGAAAACCATGTGAATGATCCATTAATTTCAGCTTGCTTTAAATTCATCTAGGATTCCTAAAGTGTCTGAATGTGTTTCCTTTAAGTAAAGCTTTTCAAATGGAGATGCCTGATACTGCAGGCTATGTGTACCGCCTTCCTTTTAAGAACCTCTCATAACTACATGAGCAGATTGATTTCAACATGGAAAAATACATTTTATATTTCTCTGGGGAGGAGGCTATGAGGGATAGAGTGAATGCTGGGTGGCTGGATGAATGCTGGCATTGTCTGGGCACACACACATACCATAGCCTCTGTTGTGTGTGAACAAAGTGCTGGCCTGCTTTTGATTTAACACTCTAACACTGCAGAGAATGACCCCTGACCTGTCTGAGGGGTCTGTCCATAAATGTTTCTGTGAAATGTGACGTACTTCATGAATGTCATCCTCAGGTGGGAACCCTCCTTCAGAGTGACTCTGTGGGAGAGAATTCAACTTTAGAAGTCGTGCTATCTCCTCGGTGGCGTTGGTCAGTTGTATGGGACAAAGAAAGCTGCTGCACCAGCCACAGCTTTGGCCTGCTGAGGAATGCCATATAGTGGGAGTCTGAAAGCATAGCTATGTATAGCCCACACACACATAGGCTTACCCACAGACACACACATTTAACCCTACAGAGTGTCAGGGACAAAACACATCTATTGGCTACATTTTCTGGTGCTAATATCTAATTGGAAATCTTTTCAGTTTTCCACCAGAAAGGCCTCCTTTTTGCCGGTGGAAATCATAGATGTTTGAAATTGTGGGCAAGAGTGGTTTAAAATAACACTGGGCTGCCAGGCCTGTTTTTAGAAGCTCCTGGAACAAAGGATATAATGTTACTGTACACGGGGAGGGAAGGGGGGAGGGAACGTGAGAGACGTTTCAACCCTGTCTGAAAGTCTCACGCCTCACACACTCACACCTTCTGTTTTCAGGGTGCCACACAAAGCAGACCTTGTGAGTCAGCACAGTTGAAGAAAAGGGGTCAGACTGCGGGGAGTGGGTGATGGTTGACTGAGGATACAGTAGCCAGTGTTGCTTCAGAATAGGTGAGGAGAAACAGGCTAGTCTTTCAATGTCAGTGATTTGACAACAACTCCCATGGGGGTAGAGACATGAGTCCCTCAGGAGTCATAGGAAGTGGTCTGTCCTGTCCAATTACTGACCTCCTGAGAATAGTGATGTTACCCACAGGACCAGTTTTGGTTACAGAGTACTGCTGTTAGAAACCATAATAAACATCTACATTTTCCATCTGGTCAAACCCAGATTTCCACCAGGAGATGGGCACGAATTGGCATAATGGGTACGAATTGTGTTTTGTTTGCTAATACGTTCTCTACGATGGCCCGCTGTTGCCCACTCTGGGTCCTCTCTTTATTCCGACCGCAGTGACTGAGCCTCAGTGTTCTCTAATCAAAACCAGCTGGCCCCATCCAGACCACACAGCCAGGGAACCTCTACTGTGTAAAGTGGTAAGATTATTACACCACTGTTTTCTTTGCTTTTCAACAAACATATCTGGACAAGGCCTTTAAAAGAGGGGAGGGAGGGATAAAGAGGGAGGGATAAAGAGGGAGGGATAAAGAGGGAGGGATGAAGAGGGAGAGATGAAGAGGGAGGGATGAAGCCATCTCCTGTCTCTTCAAGAGGTCTTGTCTTAGTGAAAGGGGCTGTGTGATGTCTCTTCAAGCGGTCTTGTCATAGTGAAAGGGGCTGTGTGATGTCTCTTCAAGAGGTCTTGTCTTAGTGAAAGGGGCTGTGTGATGTCTCCTGTCTCTTCAAGAGGTCTTGTCTTAGTGAAAGGGGCTGTGTGATGTCTCCTGTCTCTTCAAGCGGTCTTGTCTTAGTGAAAGGGGCTGTGTGATTCAAGCGGCCCATCAGCGGCCCATCAGGCTTTTAAGGCATTTCTACCTTATTGGATGAACACACGTTGGGCCCTGGGTGGGGCGAGGACAGCCAGAATGGGGCCAGATGGGGCGAGGACAGACAGAATTGGGCAAGGGTGGGGCGAGGGACAGCCAGAATGGGCAAGGGTGGGGTGAGGACAGCCAGAATGGGGCCAGGGTTGGGTGAGGACAGCCAGAATTTGGCAAGGGTGGGGCGAGGGCCAGCCAGAATGGGCAAGGGTGTGGCGAGGACAGCCAGAATGGGGCCAGGGTGGGGTGAGGACAGCCAGAATGGGACCAGTGTGCAGAGCTGTCAACAGGAAAGGGACAGGGGGAGGGAGGGAAGGATGGGGTGAGTGTAAGAGGGTTGAGGCGGGGCCGAAAAGCTCACAAGGAAGGCCCGAAAGCACACTTATGACATCACATAGGAATGTTCCCCTTTCCCACCCCACGTTCTTCTTAGTACAGACACATTTTCATTGAGGTGTGCTTAATGTGTTATATACGCTAGCCGTGTTGCAGTCTATGTAATGGACACTGCAGCTGGCTGGCTGGTTATAGTTGAGAGCTTGTGTGTTAAAGTGTTTTGTGCTTTAGAGGAGGAAAAACAAGTCCATGTCTGGTTAGTGTAACCGCTCAGCAGAAGTGATCAGAGTCAATGTACAGTAGCCTACTGACGATCTACGGTCCTTGTGTATGTAGCATGAAACGGCTTTAATTAATTAGCTTAACGACTTGAAATGTTTTGAAATATTTATTTGGAGTAACGTCACAAGAAGCACTCTCTTGCAGGAATTCCACTAACGGTCCGTATGTAGCTAAACGTAGCTGCTGCTCATGTTGGCATCTGTACTAATGGCACAAAAGCCATGACAGGGAGACATAGTGGAGTGGTAACGCGCGTGCAAGCAGTTGTTCCCGACGCCTCTTGGGTACACTGCAGCATCCACCAAGAGGCTCTTGCTGCCAAGGGAATGCCTGACAGCTTACAGGCTTACAATGATGGAAAAAAACAACATCTGAGAGTGCGCTGACCCTGGTGCTAGAGGAGGAGCTGGAGGGTGAATGTTTGAAGGGGTACGGGACTATAAACAGTTTGGGAACCACTGCTCTAATAGAACAGGTCATTGAACATACACACATTTTCCTATAGTTGGGGTACACAATGCAAAATACTTCTGCCAAAAACACAGCTACTACAACCAGTAATGCCCGTTTACACAAATTAAATGGTTTGTTTAATGCGCCAGTGAGTGCATTTCCAATTACTTTTCTGGGCAAATAGAAGTCCACTCATACTCCCAATTGTTAACGATATACAGTACACACTGTTGAATGGGGATGGTAGTTTTCTTGGACTTTTCGCCAGATGCTTTTATCAAGGTGCCAAGCAGTGATGAATTGTGTGGTAGCTTCTGAAAGTACCCGTCTGTTTTCCCAAGCTTTCAGGCAGAATTCATATGAGCCAGTAGGTTTACAGTGGAAACTAAGAGCACTGTTTGCGATGTATGAATAGGCTGCATCACATTATGCCTGTCATTATGCTTGAAGACACATAAGGGTCTGCTTTCAGTTTGGGACAAAAAACATAAAAGCCAAACTACTACAGCTGCTACTACTAATACCTTCATTCATAATAATAATTAAATGTGCCATTATCAGTTCCATTCTCTCCAAATGGCTTGATTTGGCTTGTCTGTCCTTCACTGTTGAGCCTTTCTTCACGACTGCTATTGTCAGTGAGTAAAACAGATGTCAAGTGCCTTGTTGATATGCTCTGGAATGATCCAGTAGCATTTACAGATCCTTGTGAAGATTAAACAAAGATTAAAACTCCCAATGTTGTGTCTAAGCAGCTAAAATGTTTAACTTTTGTTTAGTCTATACAGACATAACAACTTGGCTTTAACATCTTCCTGATTAGACTGCCATCCTGTAGGTATTCTGTTGAATGCCTCCCCGTGCGGGTATGCAACCCCAGTCCAAATTTGACTCAACCTCATAAATATTGGGTTAGCAACAGTAAACTGTCTGTTTGTAAAATGACTGTCTTTAGACCAGTAAATATTATAACACATCATCAAATAAATGTAGTCTATATTAGTACAATATCTTATCTTTTATTGCCAGCATTACATAGTGACTTAAGAGATGACTGGAATGAACTGTATGTGAAGAGCACTAGGTGATGTAAGTAAATATTGTCTGATGGTATGACGAGTGAAAGAAAGCCCTGTCAGTGCCGCTCTGTGTCATGTTGAAATATGCTCCATACATCAGACTTCAATATGCACCACCTGGTTTGTGACTTGACTCGAGAAACAATGTCTTCTTTCTAGACTAGGGGTGTCAAACTAATTTTGTCCGGGGCCCACATTCGGTCCACAACGAGGTCCAGAGGGCTGCACTGAAAATGTGTTATATTTACTTGCCGTCAGAATTTGCATAAAAATAGTCCTCTATCCATCGATTTTGGAATTTACGATGCTCCCTGATTGTCTAGCTTTCTTTTGGGTGATTATTAGTGAGCTGGACAAAGTCAACAAACGAAGAATGCAGGTCCATTATCATTTATACACGATTTCGATCTGTTTTTTAGATATTTTAAAGTATATTGAGTTCGTTAACAAAAAGACTAAAAATAGCACCCCTTGTGTGCACATGAGTTTTTTTACCGTATACCCTGTAATGGTACAGAAATGGTATGACGGTATGAAAATGTGGATATCATCCAACCCGAGCGCTAAACTGGTGCCAGTTGTGAAAAAAGTAAATAGTTGGAAGAGTTACAAGGTTGAAAATAATGCCATTGTTAATTAGATGTTTTTTTTTCATTAACCGGGATATTTTCTCTTGAACAATATGGTCTATCTACTGGAAACTCGTGGACAATATGGACACAGATATAATAATTGAATACTTAAAAAATTATTATTACTCTATTATAAATTACCTAAGTTAAAATAGTTTGCCATAGATGACCTGTTAATTACCAATATTACCAAAAATTCTGGTAACTTTAATAAACTGCCAGTAGTTTTGCAACCCTAGAGATAATGGATATAATATTAACAAAGTAAGTTTCCTTTTAGATACCTTCTCTGACAGATGTTTAAATTCTACGCTAGTCAGCAGTGCTAGTCAGCAGTGACCAGTGCTAGTCAGCAGTGCTAGTCAGCAGTGACCAGTGCTAGTCAGCAGTGCTAGTCAGCAGTGACCAGTGCTAGTCAGCAGTGCTAGTCAGCAGTGCTAGTCAGCAGTGACCAGTGCTAGTCAGCAGTGCTAGTCAGCAGTGCTAGTCAGCAGTGACCAGTGCTAGTCAGCAGTGCTAGTCAGCAGTGCTAGTCAGCAGTGCTAGTCAGCAGTGACCAGTGCTAGTCAGCAGTGCTAGTCAGCAGTGACCAGTGCTAGTCAGCAGTGCTAGTCAGCAGTGCTAGTCAGTAGTGACCAGTGCTAGTCAGCAGTGCTAGTCAGCAGTGACCAGTGCTAGTCAGCAGTGCTACTCTTCTATTACCTCAGAAGTCGTAAACCATTATTGGCAGATGTTGGAGTACTTTTGTTGTCACACAGACATATCTGCTACTGGAATGTGTATAATGCAGATGACCAGGGCTAAGGAGCTCCCTGTACTGTACTTCTCTAATCGGTGAACCTTTTTAGCCAAGGTAAAACTTCTGTCAGTGAAGGATTAGCGGGTGTTTGAATAGTAGCGGTGAAGAATGTTTTACATGTAATAGCCACTGGAAATACATTTGACACCTCAAACGCTACATGCACTCAATGCTATTAGAGTAGTTAGGGTGTTGTTGTTCTACAGGTACCAAGAGAAGGCTCACTCAGTAATAGGCCTGGATGAGGCTAGGGAGTATAGACATCTCTGCCTGTTTCCATTTCGGTGTCCTGACTTCAGATATACTGTAGCGTACACAGTGTGGTACCGTGGAGTTTTGGCACGGTACACACACACACAATGGAGCAGGTTTCAACACATTCAAGCTATCTCTGACATATCTGTGAATTTCACTTTTTCTCAATGCAGTTCATCTCCATGACAGCTATGTCCATCAACGTGCAGGTATGTGCTTTGTGTTTCCAGAAAGCAGCTTATGTAAAGAGGATATTCCTTTGTGTGCAGGCCATTGGCTGCCAGATTTCCCCTGTTCTTCACAGTTTGTGGGAAGGCAGTAGTTGCTGGTTGCCTGGTTGGTGACTGCTACTGACTCTTGACGCCCATGCTTGTCTCCTGATCATTTGTGAGGGAGGGATACAGTACGTGCTTGCCGTGACAGTGTCTTTGGCCTGGCTACAGCACTATTTACATATTTTTGAAGTGAGTGGCTCCTGGGGAGAGAGACATGCACATGGCTGTTTTGACTTGAGCTTCTCACCTATCCCACATCAAGAGGTTGTTACTCAGAGTGAGTAGCAGGGTTTCTAGAGTATTAGCATCTCGGAACAGAGAGCGGGCTGTAATTTGCAAACCAAGTGCAATGCGAAAATGTCAGCAGTCAGACGTCCACCAGCAGGTGGTCCCTAAAACGCAGCGCCAAACGAACGGCCGATCAACATTCGTTGTGGTGTGTGTGTGTGTGTGTGTGTGTGTGTGTGTGTGTGTGTGTGTGTGTGTGGTCCCTAACACAGGTTAGTGTTTAGCTGGGAGGGCAGAGTGAGGGCACTAGTTATTTCCCCCAATACAGGTGCTCTTTTGTACAAGGAGTGGTGGTGGTTAATGGTAGGGTTGTGAGCTTTGACGTTAAACAGGTGATATACATATTCGTGTGTATACATTTTTTTTTCTCTTTTGAAATGAAAGGAAAAATCGAACATGTTGTTGTGGGGAAAGCCTTATAAGGAACCGTTGATAACAAGGATTGGGGAGGTCAACTGAAAGCAGTTGATCTATTTTGGAAAACTTGCTACTAGAAGACCGTCTGTATCAGAATGATAGTGATTCTGTGGGAACAGTAAGTTTTCTCATCCATCCCACTCATCCCAACCTCGCATCCTGGTTAGGGGGTCAAACCTCCCCTATTTACTAATAGTCTGTCACCACGGCAACTCAACACAGCCCCGGGGAAAGCCCACCAATGCATGTAAGAGGGATTGTGACTGTTGGAGTCCTCACTAGAAAAAGAGGCTGATTCAACTTCACTTTTCGAAACGAGTCCCCTTTCTTGATATTGGAAAGATTTTTGATATACCAGCACTACCTGTGCTACCAAATACACCATTTGATACTGTTAATCTATAGTGCTGTAATCCATCTTTAAACATTTGATCTGCACTGTCATACTGGGGGGATATTTTGACTCATTTCAGGGGGTTTGATTTATGTGCACATGTTTCTAATGAAATAATCTGAGTGGTTGAATCATGCTTTAATATGTGACGGTTTGATACTGTACTCCTGACTGTCTCCTCCAAGCCCCTTCAGCCTCCCAGATCTTTCCTCTCTCCATAAACCAGCGACCTCACTGGATGTGTGAGGTCAGCACTGTGGAGTTTCGCTGTAAATCTAACATCACTAGAGAATGAGTCACTCAGCACGGCTCCTCCAGTCCTATCTGTTGCCAATGGGATACCCCTGAGGTCCTCATGTTACAGTTTTTCATAGGGAACCTTCACGCTTACTTCACCGTTTTTATTTAATTGTGCCATTTTTTTTAAACATCTGTTTTTCCTAGAGGAAACTACTTCACACAATGTAGATTTAAGCAAATGTTGTGAAAACTTTACTTTTGGCTCTTTGACCTTCTCTAAGGGTTTTGATGTTGATACAGAATTGTGAACAGAGATTTGTGATGGTATGGTGGACCCCCATGATCAAAGCTGGATGACAGTCTCCTCCGCTTTCTCTCTCTAGTCTCTCATGTCTCGGGACAATAGGTCTGGCAGTGCTAAGACGCAGCTGTGTTTGTACTACAGTGGCGTGCTGGACTTTATCCCCATTCCTCCTGCTGACCCTCTCTGGGGGGGGGTGGGGGGAGGTTGGGGAGAGGAGAGGAGCAGAGTGGTAGGTGAGTTTAGACTCTCCCCAGGTGGCTGAATCTCCCCCATCTCCTCTCCTGCACGCCACAGCCCTATCCTTGGCTCTTACTCGGACGCAGAAAACTATGGTGGAATTAGCTGTGATTACCGGAAAAGTGGAGGGGTCAGCATTTGGATGGGACACAAAAATGCCTCCCCCGTCCCCCTGGCTGTCCTTCCGACGGGCCCTCAGCCTGTGGTGGACTGTGCAGGAATGCAGTCGGCGGCAGTTTGCTGTTTGGCCTTTCAGAGGTAACCAAGCATGTCCACCCAGTTTTTCTTTCCCCTGCTCCTCTCCGGCAGAGATAAGAGGCTGCTTGGAAAAGGAGAGGGGGGGAAAAAGAGGATGATTGTTGATCGGCACAGCCCCAAGAAAAGGGCTCAGCGGCCAGCCTTCCTGGTCGGGAGAGAGCCTGGAGCCAGCCTTTCTGGTCGGGAGAGAGCCTGGAGCCGGCCTTTCTGGTCGGGAGAGAGCCTGGAGCCGGCCTTCCTGGTCGGGGGAGAGCCTGGAGCCAGCCTTTCTGGTCGGGAGAGAGCCTGGAGCCGGCCTTCCTGGTCGGGAGAGAGCCTGGAGCCAGCCTTCCTGGTCGGGAGAGAGCCTGGAGCCAGCCTTCATGGTCGGGAGAGAGCCTGGAGCCGGCCTTCCTGGTCGGGAGAGAGCCTGGAGCCGGCCTTCCTGGTCGGGAGAGAGCCTGGAGCTGGTTGTGGAGTTAATAGCTTGGAGCTGGGTCTTTGGTCCCTGGTCTCAGACCATTCTTAACTGTAGTCCCAAGGTACACATCTGGAAGTTCTCACAAAGCCCACCTGTGCTTCATAACTGCAGCGGTGCTGGTGAAGACAGGAGAATTAAGTCCTCAAGTTTCACACCACAGGATGAATCATATCTGTCTGCTGCTGTTAGTGAATTATGCTGTTCGTCTGGTTATATTCACCAGCTATGGAGCCTTTGCGCAGTTTCCCGAATGGTGCTATGGTACTCACTGGTGTGTCTTGGCTATTTCAAAGGAAAGAAACATTGGCTAATTCCATTTGTCTGGAGAACAAATGGAAATAGCATGTTATCAAGAACGTTATAAAATCATTAGGTTTTTGGCCAAAACAATTTAAGAGCTACTGCCTTCGAGAACTTTTAGAATAACACGACATGTATGGTGAAATATCAGTGTCGAAACAGACCTGCTGGTAGTCAACAAATGTCACACAGGTCACTGAAAGCACCATTGGGCTGTTCTACGGCTAGTTAACATGGACCCTATGTGTGAGTTCAGAGCACTTCGGAGCGGAGATTGTGTCGGCAGGCTGCCAAGTCTAAGACGTAACAGCTGCTGGCTTTTACTGAGCTCATTTGTTCCCACTTCCAACGAATTACAACTTTATAAAGGCTTTATATAGTATACATAAAGGCTTCATAAGCACTACATGAGTGCTTCACAAATGATCTCTAAGCATATATCATACTCTATATGTCATTATTATGAAGCCTTTTGTATGCTCTATAAAGCCTTTATAAGCTGTACTTCGTTTAACGTGTGACTGCTCATTTAGATCGTCTGCCCCAAGGCCTGTACAGTATCCATATCACTATTACTTAAACACCCTATCAGGCCTCTGACAGGTGGTTAGTTCAGGAGGCCTCTGACAGGTGGTTAGTTCAGGAGGCCTCTGATAGGTGGCTAGTTCAGGAGGCCTCTGATAGGTGGTTAGTTCAGGAGGCCTCTGACAGGTGGTTAGTTCAGGAGGCCTCTGATAGGTGGTTAGTTCAGGAGGCCTCTGACAGGTGGTTAGTTCAGGAGGCCTCTGACAGGTGGTTAGTTCAGGAGGCCTCTGACAGGTGGTTAGTTCAGGAGGCCTCTGATAGGTGGTTAGTTCAGGACGCTTCTGATAGGTGGCTAGTTCAGGAGGCCTCTGATAGGTGGTTAGTTCAGGAGGCCTCTGATAGGTGGTTAGTTCAGGAGGCCTCTGATAGGTGGTTAGTTCAGGAGGCCTCTGACAGGTGGTTAGTTCAGGAGGCCTCTGACAGGTGGTTAGTTCAGGAGGCCTCTGACAGGTGGTTAGTTCAGGAGGCCTCTGACAGGTGGTTAGTTCAGGAGGCCTCTAATAGGTGGTTAGTTCAGGAGGCCTCTGACAGGTGGTTAGTTCAGGAGGCCTCTGACAGGTGGTTAGTTCAGGAGGCCTTTGATAGGTGGTTAGTTCAGGAGGCCTTTGATAGGTGGTTAGTTCAGGAGGCCTTTGATAGGTGGTTAGTTCAGGAGGCCTTTGATAGGTGGTTAGTTCAGGAGGCCTTTGATAGGTGGTTAGTTCAGGAGGCCTTTGATAGGTGGTTAGTTCAGGAGGCCTCTGATAGGTGGTTAGTTCAGGAGAGCTTTCAGCTATGTCAGCATCAATATAATCAAAGACTTTGAGGCCATTGCGTCAGGATGATTACAGGCAATTGGAGTGGCCACTTCTGTAGAAGTGATCAATACCCTTAGGGCTTGTCTCGTCTCAGTGTAGGAGGCTGGGAAAGCTTGTCTCATCTCGGTGTAGGAGGTTGGGAAAGCTTTTCTCGTCTCGGTGTAGGAGGCTGGGAAAGCTTGTCTCATCTCGGTGTAGGAGGTTGGGAAAGCTTTTCTCGTCTCAGTGTAGGAGGCTGGGAAAGCTTGTCTCATCTCGGTGTAGGAGGTTGGGAAAGCTTTTCTTGTCTCGGTGTAGGAGGCTGGGAAAGCTTGTCTCATCTCGGTGTAGGAGGCTGGGAAAGCTTGTCTCATCTCAGTGTAGGAGGCTGGGAAAGCTTGTCTCATCTCAGTGTAGGAGACTGGGAAAGCTTGTCTCATCTCGGTGTAGGAGGCTGGGAAAGCTTGTCTTGTCTCGGTGTAGGAGGCTGGGAAAGCTTGTCTTGTCTCGGTGTAGGAGGCGGGGAAAGCTTGTCTCATCTCGGTGTAGGAGGCTGGGAAAGCTTGTCTCATCTCGGTGTAGGAGGCTGGGAAAGCTTGTCTCATCTCGGTGTAGGAGGCTGGGAAAGCTTGTCTCATCTCGGTGTAGGAGGCTGGGAAAGCTTGTCTCATCTCGGTGTAGGAGGCTGGGAAAGCTTGTCTCATCTCGGTGTAGGAGGCTGGGAAAGCTTGTCTCGTCTCAGTGTAGGAGGCTGGGAAAGCTTGTCTCATCTCGGTGTAGGAGGCTGGGAAAGCTTGTCTCATCTCGGTGTAGGAGGCTGGGAAAGCTTGTCTCATCTCGGTGTAGGAGGCTGGGAAAGCTTGTCTCATCTCGGTGTAGGAGGCTGGGAAAGCTTGTCTCATCTCGGTGTAGGAGGCTGGGAAAGCTTTTCTCGTCTCGGTGTAGGAGGCTGGGAAAGCTTTTCTCGTCTCGGTGTAGGAGGCTGGGAAAGCTTGTCTCGTCTCAGTGTAGGAGGCTGGGAAAGCTTTTCTCATCTCGGTGTAGGAGGCTGGGAAAGCTTGTCTCGTCTCGGTGTAGGAGACTGGGAAAGCTTGTCTCGTCTCGGTGTAGGAGACTGGGAAAGCTCGTCTCGGTGCAGGAGACTGGGAAAGCTCGTCTCGGTGCAGGAGGCTGGGAAAGCTTTTCTCGTCTCGGTGTAGGAGACTGGGAAAGCTCGTCTCATCTCAGTGTAGGAGGCTGGGAAAGCTTGTCTCATCTCAGTGTAGGAGACTGGGAAAGCTTGTCTCATCTCGGTGTAGGAGGCTGGGAAAGCTTGTCTTGTCTCGGTGTAGGAGGCTGGGAAAGCTTGTCTCGTCTCGGTGTAGGAGGCTGGGAAAGCTTGTCTCATCTCGGTGTAGGAGACTGGGAAAGCTTGTCTCATCTCGGTGTAGGAGGCTGGGAAAGCTTGTCTCATCTCGGTGTAGGAGGCTGGGAAAGCTTGTCTCATCTCGGTGTAGGAGGCTGGGAAAGCTTGTCTCATCTCGGTGTAGGAGGCTGGGAAAGCTTGTCTCATCTCGGTGTAGGAGGCTGGGAAAGCTTTTCTCGTCTCGGTGTAGGAGGCTGGGAAAGCTTTTCTCGTCTCGGTGTAGGAGGCTGGGAAAGCTTTTCTCGTCTCGGTGTAGGAGGCTGGGAAAGCTTGTCTCGTCTCAGTGTAGGAGACTGGGAAAGCTTTTCTCATCTCGGTGTAGGAGGCTGGGAAAGCTTGTCTCATCTCGGTGTAGGAGGCTGGGAAAGCTTGTCTCGTCTCGGTGTAGGAGACTGGGAAAGCTTGTCTCGTCTCGGTGCAGGAGACTGGGAAAGCTCGTCTCGGTGCAGGAGACTGGGAAAGCTCGTCTCGGTGCAGGAGGCTGGGAAAGCTTTTCTCGTCTCGGTGTAGGAGACTGGGAAAGCTCGTCTCGGTGTAGGAGGCTGGGAAAGCTTTTCTCATCTCGGTGTAGGAGGCTGGGAAAGCTTGTCTCATCTCGGTGTAGGAGGCTGGGAAAGCTTGTCTCGTCTCGGTGTAGGAGGCTGGGAAAGCTCGTCTCGGTGCAGGAGACTGGGAAAGCTTGTCTCGTCTCGGTGTAGGAGGCTGGGAAAGCTCGTCTCGGTGCAGGAGACTGGGAAAGCTCGTCTCGGTGTAGGAGGCTGGGAAAGCTCGTCTCGGTGCAGGAGACTGGGAAAGCTCGTCTCGGTGCAGGAGACTGGGAAAGATCGTCTCGGTGTAGGAGACTGGGAAAGCTCGTCTCGGTGCAGGAGACTGGGAAAGCTCGTCTCGGTGCAGGAGGCTGGGATAGCTCGTCTCGGTGTAGGAGACTGGGAAAGCTTGTCTCGTCTCGGTGTAGGAGGCTGGGAAAGCTTGTCTCGGTGTAGGAGGCTGGGAAAGCTCGTCTCGGTGCAGGAGACTGGGAAAGCTCGTCTCGGTGTAGGAGGCTGGGAAAGCTCGTCTCGGTGTAGGAGGCTGGGAAAGCTCGTCTCGGTGTAGGAGGCTGGGAAAGCTTGTCTCGGTGTAGGAGACTGGGAAAGCTTGTCTCGGTGTAGGAGACTGGGATAGCTCGTCTCGGTGTAGGAGACTGGGATAGCTCGTCTCGTCTCGGTGTAGGAGACTGGGAAAGCTCGTCTCGGTGTAGGAGGCTGGGAAAGCTCGTCTCGGTGTAGGAGACTGGGAAAGCTCGTCTCGGTGTAGGAGACTGGGAAAGCTCGTCTCGGTGTAGGAGACTGGGATAGCTCGTCTCGGTGTAGGAGACTGGGAAAGCTCGTCTCGGTGTAGGAGGCTGGGAAAGCTCGTCTCGGTGTAGGAGACTGGGAAAGCTTGTCTCTGTGAATTAGACGTGTATCGTCTTTGTGTGAGATCAGTGCCATCCTCTGTGTTTCATGTGAAGGGGGCGGTGATGAGAAGGCGGGTAAGGGTGTGTCTCCACTTCCTGAGGTGAACACTGTCATTAATATACTCCACTGTCCTGTACTTACTAGAGGTTGACTGATTAATCGGAATGGCCGATTAATTTGGGCCGATTTCAAGTTTTCATAACAATCGGAAATCGGTATTTTTGAACACCGATTTGACCGATTTTTTTAAATATATTTTTTTACACCTTTATTTATCCTTTATTTAACTAGGCAAGTCAGTTAAGGACACATTCTTATTTTCAATGACGGCCTAAGAACGGTGGGTTAACTGCCTTGTTCAGGGGCAGAATGACCTTGTCAGCTCGGGGTTTCAATCTTGCAACCTTACAGTTAACTAGTCCAACGCTCTAAGCACCTGATTACATTGCACTCCACGAGGAGCCTGCCTGTTACGCGAATGCAGTAAGAAGCCAAGGTAAGTTGCTAGCTAGCATTAAACTTATCTTATAAAAAACAATCAATCAATCATAATCACTAGTTAACTACACATGGTTGATGATATTACTAGTTTATCTAGCGTGTCCTGCGTTGCATATAATCGATGCGGTAACGATTTTTGTCGTCGGATGAAGAGTAGTCGGACCAATGAGCAGCGTGGTAAGTGTTCATGTTATTTTTATTAAAACAGAACACTAAACAAAATAACAAAGAGAAGGAACGAAAACGAAACAGTCCTGTAAGGGGCAGCAACACAAAACAGAAAACAACTACCCACAAAACACAGGTGGGAAAAGGGTACCTAAGTATGGTTCTCAATCAGAGACAAAGATAGACAGCTGCCTCTGATTGAGAACCACACCCGGCCAAACGCATAGAAATAGAAAACATAGAACACAAAACATAGAATGCCCACCCCAACTCACGCCCTGACCAAACCAAAATCGAGACATAAAAAAGGAACTAAGGTCAGGGCGTGACAGAAGCGGTGCGTATTCGCGAAAAAGGACTGTCGTTGCTCCAATGTGTACCTAACCATAAACATCAATGCATTTCTTAAAATCAATACACAGAAGTATATATTTTTAAACCTGCATATTTAGTTAAAAGAAATCCAGGTTAGCAGGCAATATTATCCAGGTGAAATTGTGTCACTTCTCTTGCGTTCATTGCACGCAAGAGTCAGTGTATATGCAACAGTTTGGGCCGCCTAATTTGCCAGAATTTTACGTATTTATGACATAACATTGAAGGTTGTGCAATGTAACAGGAATATTTAGACTTAGTTAGATTTAGACCACACGTTAGATAAAATACGGAACGGTTCCGTATTTCACTGAAATAATAAACGTCTTGTTTTCAAGATGATAGTTTCCGGATTTGACCATATTAATGACCTAAGGCTCGTATTTCTGTGTGTTATTATGTTATAATTAAGTCTATGATTTGATAGAGCAGTCTGACAGAGCGGTGGTAGGCACCAGCAGGCTCGTAAGCATTCAAACAGCACTTTCGTGCGTTTTGCCAGCAGCTCTTCGCAATGCTTCAAGCATTGAGCTGTTTATGACTTCAAGCCTATCAACTCCCGAGATTAGGCTGGTGTAACCGATGTGAAATGGCTAGCTAGTTAGCGGGGTGCGCACTAATAGCGTTTCAAACGTCACTCGCTCTGAGACTTGGAGTGGTTGTTCCCCTTGCTCTGCATGGGTAACGCTGCTTCGAGGGTGGCTGTTGTCGATGTGTTCCTGGTTCGAGCCCAGGTAGGGGCGAGGAGAGGGACGGAAGCTATACTGTTACATTGGCAATACTAAAGTGCCTATAAGAACATCCAATAGTCAAAGGTATATGAAATACAAATGGTATAGAGAGAAATAGTCCTATAATTCCTATAACAACTACAACCTAAAACTTCCTACCTGGGAATATTGAAGACTCATGTTAAAAGGAACCACCAGCTGTCATATGTTCTCATGTTCTGAGCAAGGAACTTAAACGTTAGCTTTTTTACATGGCACATATTGCACTTTTACTTTCTTCTCCAACACTTTATTTTTGCATTATTTAAACCAAATTGAACGTGTTTCATTATTTATTTGAGGCTAAATTGATTTTATTGATGTATTATATTAAGTTAAAATAAAAGTGTTCATTCAGTATTGTTGTATTTGTCATTATTACAAAAACAAAAAAAGTAAATCGTCCGATTAATTGGTATCGGCTTTTTTTGGTCCTCCAATAAATCGGTATCAGTATCGGCGTTGAAAAATCATAATCGGTCGACCTCTAGTACTTACCTTGGCCACACTGATGTAGTTGGTGTTCTGTGCTAATGTCTCTCACTCTCTTTCTCTCTCTTGCTCTCTTTCTCTCCTCTCCCATCCTCCCTGTATAGTTGAAACAGTTGGACAAGGCAGCGGCGGCGGCCCACACCTATTTCCAGGCAAACCCGGAGAGTGTGGAGATGGATCAGAACCTGGAGCAATACAAGGCTCTGGAGGGCACCAACCTGGACCACTTTGTGGACAGAGAGGCACGGCCACATCAGGTGAGAGTGTGGAATAGGAACCTTTTTGTGTCGGTTTTCCAGACTCAGATTAAGCCTAGTCCTGGACCATGAAGTACTTTCAATTGAGTTTTTCTTTTGAGAATGATTTTGAATCCAGGACTAGGCTTAATCTATGTCTGGGAAACCTCCCCTGAGTCCATGTCAGTTCCTGAAAAAAACAACTGTCAATGTTCTTCAGACTGTCACTGATCCATGGAGTTTACTGAGGGCCTTTTTGATTATTTAACAAATTCAGGCCTTGTTCCAATACCTGTACATCCTTCTATTCTAGTTTCCCTGATTTGCTAATCACTAATCTGAAGTGGTTGGATTGGCAATAGTTTGCTAAGGAACCATGCTTTTACTTATCCAATCACTTATGGGTCAGTAATTACCTAAAGGGAGAAAGGATGCATTTTGATGCTATTGAAACAGGCCCTGATACAGAGGCTCCTCAGAGCACCCAGTGCTTGCCTTACCGTTGCTTTGGCAGGACCAGGCAGGGTGCTCTCTCTTAAACCCTCTTGCCTCTTTCTGCCAAATAGAATTTGGTATACAGTCTTGGAGTTGAACGTGATGGTGTTGTCAGGTCTTCGTATTGCATTGAATACCGTATGAATCCTGCCTACAGTACAGTTCATAATAGTCCGTGCCGGTTAGCGTTAGCGTTAGCGTTAGCTGAACCAGGGGCTGTTTTTAACATTGTTTTCCTGCTTCTTTTCTCTCTTTTGCCGTTCTAAATTCAACTTTATGTGGCTGCTTTCTTTGTCTAAATGGTTATTTTGTGGATATATTTTCATGTCTTTAGGATGACAGTGGTCACTACAGTTTAATGAGAGGAGATAAGTTTAGGCCATTGACCTCTGCTTGCGGAGAGCACGGAAGCCAATAAAGGTCTGGCTGTGGAGGGTTGTGTCAATGCTCACACACACTGTTGTCATTCTGTGGAGGGCTGTGTCAATGCTCACACACACTGTTGTCATTCTGTGGAGGGCTGTGTCAATGCTCACACACACTGTTGTCATTCTGTGGAGGGCTGTGTCAATGCTCACACACACTGTTGTCATTCTGTGGAGGGTTGTGTCAATGCTCACACACACTGTTCTCATTCTGTGGAGGGCTGTGTCAATGCTCACACACACTGTTGTCATTCTGTGGAGGGCTGTGTCAATGCTCACACACACTGTTGTCATTCTGTGGAGGGCTGTGTCAATGCTCACACACACTGTTCTCATTCTGTGGAGGGCTGTGTCAATGCTCACACACACTGTTCTCATTCATTGTATCACTCGGTGGTGTCTGACTGCCTGTCTGTCGCCACATACAGACTACACTACACTATGTTTTCGTCATGTAGCAGGCAGATGCAACTTGTATTGAGTAGCTCACAGTAACTGTCTTGGCTGCAACTCTGTGTGTATAGTTATCATGGTCCCAAGCTCAGCTAAATTCTTCCTCCTCTTTTTCTCCCCAATGCTCCCCTCACTTATCCTCTCTATCTCTCCCCCTTTGTCCTCCTCCCAAATCCTCTTCTTCCTACCTCTCTCCCCCTCTATCCTATTCTCAACCTCTCTTCCCCTCTCTCTCTCTTCCCACCCTTCATCCCTCCCTCTCTCCCCATTCCACTCTCCCCTTTTCTCCCCACAGAGGTCCTTCTCAGCGGGGGTGAAGCTGTATGACAATGCAAACTATGAGGAGGCCATCTCCCTGTTCGAGGAGGCCCTCCAGGAGTACTACAGGGCTGACATGGAGTGTCGGGCCCTCTGCCAGGGGCCCCAGAGGTTCGAGGAGCAGGACCATGTCCTCTACCGCTACAGCCTCTACCAACTGGTCTCAGGTCAGTCACTATCTTGTCCTATGTTTCATCATTCTAGTGTCTATAACACCTCCTTTGAACACCAATGTAGGGTCTAGAACAGATCCTATGTAGGGTCTATAACACCTATATGTAGTGTCTAACACCTATGTAGGGTCTATAACTCCTATGTAGTGTCTAACACCTATGTAGTATATATGTAGGGTCTATAACACCTAGATGAAGTGTGTAACAGCTATGTAGTGTCTATAACACCTATGTGTAGTGTCTAACACCTCCTATGTAGTATATATGTAGGGTCTATAACACCTAGATGAAGTGTGTAACATCTATGTAGTTTCTATAACATCTATGTAGGGTCTATAATACCTATATGTAGCTTCTATGTTGTGTCTTATACACCTCTGTTATTCATATTGTCTCACGTTTTGTTTTATATACTTTTATTTTTACATATTGTTTTACTGAAATCAGAGTTTGCATTTGTTGGCTCTGAAAGATTTCAACTCTTGTACTCTGATGCTAGGTGACTCACTCAGTTTGTTGACATGAATAGACATACATGAATATGTAGTATGTGGTGTATAGACATACATGAATATGTAGTATGTGGTGTATAGACATACATGAATATGTAGTATGTGGTGTATAGACATACATGAATATGTAGTATGTGGTGTATAGACATACATGAATATGTAGTATGTGGTGTATAGACATACATGAATATGTAGCATGTGGTGTATAGACATACATGAATATGTGGTGTATAGACATACATGAATATGTAGCATGTGGTGTATAGACATACATGAATATGTAGCATGTGGTGTATAGACATACATGAATATGTAGTATGTGGTGTATAGACATATATGAATATGTAGCATGTGGTGTATAGACATACATGAATATGTAGCATGTGGTGTATAGACATACATGAATATGTAGCATGTGGTGTATAGACATACATGAATATGTAGCATGTGGTGTATAGACATACATGAATATGTAGTATGTGGTGTATAGACATACATGAATATGTGGTGTATGGATGTGAGCTGCTTGTTCTGTGTGCTGAGTGTGGCTCCACAGTGCCAGACCAGAACACCTTAGGTCAGAGGTGTCAAACTCATTTTGCCTCGCAGGCCGTATTTGGTCTTTACCGAGGTCCAGAGGGCCCCACATAAAATTGGTTATATTGCCCCGCCGTCAAAATTTGCCCAAATTTGTCCTCTATTCATCACTTTTGGCATTTTTGATACCCCTGACTGTCTAGCTTTCATTTTGAAGTCAATAGTCTATACATATAGATACATTAGAATTTCTACAGTTATTTTTAAATTTTAAATGACTTGAAACCGTCTGCTTTAGTAGTTGATGTTTATGTTTTACAGCTAAGAGAAGGGGTGAAGCTGGACTCAAAACAGAGCTCTCTTCTTCCAGCGGTGGTTAACATTGTTTACAAGCCCCTGGTGCAAAATGTAATTCTCCCCCTCAGAGAAACACAGCCTTGAGTTAAAACAGCAACTTATCATGTTATGGAAGTGTAGCTTTAATGTAGGATGAGAAACTTCTCTTGGGTGAAGTGTTTTGATATGGCGTACAGCCCTTCTTTTTTTTTTATCATGACTTTTCTCCCAACTCTAGAAATGAAGTACTGCCTTGTTTTTGATGTCACACTTTTTGTGTTGAAGATTAGTCATAGATTACAACATATTTGAATGAGGTGAAGTTTGAGATGGCTGCCATGGTTGGGTCAACATTTGCTCAGATTAAGAAGAATTAGCTGAGACATTCTTGCAAACAGAATCTTGATTGATTTGACAAACTACTCCCTTGCTTTGGAAATTGTTAAATTTTTTCATATTATGAGGTCAAAACAACATGAATGTTAAAATAAATGGACTGCTATTTCATTTTGAAGGGAGTACCGGTAAACTATTTAACAGCAATTATCCCTACGCCATATCTCATGTGGTTGTGCCATTCATTTTCAAGGAGAGCTACTTACCGTAAATTACCTCCTCGAGGATCCTTTTATCAGATAAATGATTTTTCCACCTGGACTGCTTTATGGCAGAGCTCATTTTGAAGGTACCTCCCTTCATCTCTGTTGGCCGCTCAAAGAAAATGTCATGCAAGACTTGATACACCAATGACTCCTCAAACATATTGTGGTTCTTGGCCTTTCCTGTGTAATATCCTGGTATTGTCGTTTCAAAACAGTGTTATAGGCACAAGTTACTCTTTGGCTAAGTGATCCAACAGACCACTGAACATGTTGAAAAGAACTCTAAAAGGGTGGAGATGAGTGCAGGAAAATCTAATTGCTAGTCCAGAGGGTGTTTCAAGGTAACATATGAATTGTTTTAAACAACACAGACGGAGTGTAATGTGTACTTCACGCATTCCTCCTTAGTGAATGGTGTGTGTTTGTGGTGGGATACTGTGTTAGCCGTGTGTGTATGTGTGTGTACGACTGCACATGCATAGCCTCATGGGATCTGTATGACGTGCTCCTTAACTATCTTAGACCAGTGTATCCCAACTACGGTCCTCCAGTGACCCCAACACCACAAAAACACACCTGATTCAGTTTGTCCTCCAGTAACCCCAACACCACAAAAACACCTGATTCAGTTTGTCCTCCAGTGACCCCAACAGCACAAAAACACCTGATTCAGTTTGTCCTCCAGTGACCCTAACAGCACAAAAACACCTGATTCAGTTTGTCCTCCAGTGACCCCAACAGCACAAAAACACCTGATTCAGTTTGTCCTCCAGTGACCCCAACAGCACAAAAACACCTGATTCAGTTTGTCCTCCAGTGACCCCAACACCACAAAAACACCTGATTCAGTTTGTCCTCCAGTGACCCCAACACCACAAAAACACCTGATTCAGTTTGTCCTCCAGTGACCCCAACACCACAAAAACACCTGATTCAGTTTGTCCTCCAGTGACCCCAACACCACAAAAACACCTGATTCAGTTTGTCAAGGGCTTGGTGATTAGTTGACAAGTAGAGACAGGTGTGCTTGTCTGTGGCCACAACAAAAATATTCACATTCCATTTCAGGCTTCATCCGGACTAGGACGGTGGATATTGTTCGTCCTCCTGCTGCGAACTCTAGCAGGCTTGTAACTGTGCATGCATGTCGCACATGGCTAGTCAAATGCCAAACTCTTCATTTAGCTGAAACATCAGTCCATGGGCGAGTCAGAACTCTTCATTGAGACAATCTTGAAACATCCATCCATGGGCGAGTTAGAACTCTTCATTGAGACAATGCTGAAACATCCATCCATGGGCGAGTCAGAACTCTTCATTGAGACAATGCTGAAACATCCATCCATGGGCGAGTCAGAACTCTTCATTGAGACAATGCTGAAACATCAGTCCATGGGCGAGTCAGAACTCTTCATTGAGACAATGCTGAAACATCAATCCATGAGAGAGTCAGAACTCTTCATTGAGACAATGCTGAAACATCAATCCATGAGAGAGTCAGAACTCTTCATTGAGACAATGCTGAAACATCAATCCATGAGAGAGTCAGAACTCTTCATTGAGACAATGCTGAAACATCAATCCATGGGAGAGTCAGAACTCTTCATTGAGACAATGCTGAAACATCAATCCATGAGAGAGTCAGAACTCTTCATTGAGACAATGCTGAAACATCAGTCCATGGGCGAGTCAGAACTCTTCATTGAGACAATGCTGAAACATCAATCCATGGGCGAGTCAGAACTCTTCATTGAGACAATGCTGAAACATCCATCCATGGGCGAGTCAGAACTCTTCATTGAGACAATGCTGAAACATCAATCCATGAGAGAGTCAGAACTCTTCATTGAGACAATGCTGAAACATCAATCCATGAGAGAGTCAGAACTCTTCATTGAGACAATGCTGAAACATCAATCCATGAGAGAGTCAGAACTCTTCATTGAGACAATGCTGAAACATCAATCCATGAGAGAGTCATAACTCTTCATTGAGACAACGCTGAAACATCCATCCATGGGCGAGTCAGAACTCTTCATTGAGACAATGCTGAAACATCAATCCATGGGCGAGTCAGAACCCTTCATTGAGACAATGCAGAAACATCAACCCATGGGCGAGTCAGAACTCTTCATTGAGACAATGCTGAAACATCAGTCCATGGGCGAGTCAGAACTCTTCTTTGAGACAATGCTGAAACATCAATCCATGGGCGAGTCAGAACTCTTCATTGAGACAATGCTGAAACATCAATCCATGGGCGAGTCAGAACTCTTCATTGAGACAATGCTGAAACATCAATCCATGGGCGAGTCAGAACTCTTCATTGAGACAATGCTGAAACATCAATCCATGGGCGAGTCAGAACTCTTCATTGAGACAATGCTGAAACATCAATCCATGAGAGAGTCAGAACTCTTCATTGAGACAATGCTGAAACATCAATCCATGAGAGAGTCAGAACTCTTCATTGAGACAATGCTGAAACATCAATCCATGAGAGAGTCAGAACTCTTCATTGAGACAATGCTGAAACATCCATCCATGGGCGAGTCAGATCTCTTCATTGAGACAATGCAGAAACATCCATCCATGGGCGAGTCAGAACTCTTCATTGAGACAATGCTGAAACATCCATCCATGGGCGAGTCAGAAGTCTTCATTGAGACAATGCTGAAACATCCATCCATGGGCGAGTCAGAACTCTTCATTGAGACAATGCTGAAACATCCATCCATGGGCGAGTCAGAACTCTTCATTGAGACAATGCTGAAACATCCATCCATGGGCGAGTCAGAACTCTTCATTGAGACAATGCAGAAACATCAAGCCATGGGCGAGTCAGAACTCTTCATTGAGACAATGCTGAAACATCAATCCATGAGAGAGTCAGAACTCTTCATTGAGACAATGCTGAAACATCAATCCATGGGCGAGTCAGAACTCTTCATTGAGACAATGCTGAAACATCAATCCATGGGCGAGTCAGAACTCTTCATTGAGACAATGCTGAAACATCAATCCATGAGAGAGTCAGAACTCTTCATTGAGACAATGCTGAAACATCAATCCATGAGAGAGTCAGAACTCTTCATTGAGACAATGCTGAAACATCAATCCATGAGAGAGTCAGAACTCTTCATTGAGACAATGCTGAAACATCAATCCATGAGAGAGTCAGAACTCTTCATTGAGACAATGCTGAAACATCAATCCATGAGAGAGTCAGAACTCTTCATTGAGACAATGCTGAAACATCAGTCCTTGGGCGAGTCAGAACTCTTCATTGAGACAATGCTGAAACATCAATCCATGGGCGAGTCAGAACTCTTCATTGAGACAATGCTGAAACATCCATCCATGGGCGAGTCAGAACTCTTCATTGAGACAATGCTGAAACATCCATCCATGGGCGAGTCAGAACTCTTCATTGAGACAATGCTGAAACATCCATCCATGGGCGAGTCAGAACTCTTCATTGAGACAATGCTGAAACATCAGTCCATGGGCAAGTCAGAACTCTTCATTGAGACAATGCTGAAACATCCATCCATGGGCGGGTCAGAACTCTTCATTGAGACAATGCTGAAACATCCATCCATGGGCGAGTCAGAACTCTTCATTGAGACAATGCTGAAACGTCCATCCATGGGCGAGTCAGAACTCTTCATTGAGACAATGCTGAAACATCAGTCCATGGGCGAGTCAGAACCCTTCATTGAGACAATGCAGAAACATCAACCCATGGGCGAGTCAGAACTCTTCATTGAGACAATGCTGAAACATCAGTCCATGGGCGAGTCAGAACTCTTCTTTGAGACAATGCTGAAACATCAATCCATGGGCGGGTCAGAACTCTTCATTGAGACAATGCTGAAACATCAATCCATGGGCGAGTCAGAACTCTTCATTGAGACAATGCTGAAACATCAGTCCATGGGCGAGTCAGAACTCTTCATTGAGACAATGCTGAAACATCCATCCATGAGAGAGTCAGAACTCTTCATTGAGACAATGCTGAAACATCAAGCCATGGGCGAGTCAGAACTCTTCATTGAGACAATGCTGAAACATCAATCCATGGGCGAGTCAGAACTCTTCATTGAGACAATGCTGAAACATCAATCCATGGGCGAGTCAGAACTCTTCATTGAGACAATGCTGAAACATCAGTCCATGGGCGAGTCAGAACTCTTCATTGAGACAATGCTGAAACATCAAGCCATGGGCGAGTCAGAACTCTTCATTGAGACAATGCTGAAACATCAATCCATGGGCGAGTCAGAACTCTTCATTGAGACAATGCTGAAACATCAATCCATGGGCGAGTCAGAACTCTTCATTGAGACAATGCTGAAACATCAATCCATGAGAGAGTCAGAACTCTTCATTGAGACAATGCTGAAACATCAATCCATGAGAGAGTCAGAACTCTTCATTGAGACAATGCTGAAACATCCATCCATGGGCGAGTCAGAACTCTTCATTGAGACAATGCTGAAACATCCATCCATGGGCGAGTCAGATCTCTTCATTGAGACAATGCAGAAATTTCCATCCATGGGCGAGTCAGAACTCTTCATTGAGACAATGCTGAAACATCCATCCATGGGCGAGTCAGAACTCTTCATTGAGACAATGCTGAAACATCCATCCATGGGCGAGTCAGATCTCTTCATTGAGACAATGCAGAAACATCAATCCATGGGCGAGTCAGAACTCTTCATTGAGACAATGCTGAAACATCAATCCATGGGCGAGTCAGAACTCTTCATTGAGACAATGCTGAAACATCAATCCATGAGAGAGTCAGAACTCTTCATTGAGACAATGCTGAAACATCAATCCATGAGAGAGTCAGAACTCTTCATTGAGACAATGCTGAAACATCAATCCATGAGAGAGTCAGAACTCTTCATTGAGACAATGCTTAAACATCAATCCATGAGAGAGTCAGAACTCTTCATTGAGACAATGCTGAAACATCCATCCATGGGCGAGTCAGAACTCTTCATTGAGACAATGCTGAAACATCCATCCATGGGCGAGTCAGAACTCTTCATTGAGACAATGCTGAAACATCCATCCATGGGCGAGTCAGATCTCTTCATTGAGACAATGCAGAAACATCAATCCATGGGCGAGTCAGAACTCTTCATTGAGACAATGCTGAAACATCAGTCCATGGGCGAGTCAGAACTCTTCATTGAGACAATGCAGAAACATCAATCCATGGGCGAGTCAGAAGTCTTCATTGAGACAATGCAGAAACATCAATCCATGGGCGAGTCAGAACTCTTCATTGAGACAATGCTGAAACATCAATCCATGAGAGAGTCAGAACTCTTCATTGAGACAATGCTGAAACATCCATCCATGGGCGAGTCAGAACTCTTCATTGAGACAATGCTGAAACATCAATCCATGAGAGAGTCAGAACTCTTCATTGAGACAATGCTGAAACATCCATCCATGGGCGAGTCAGAACTCTTCATTGAGACAATGCTGAAACATCCATCCATGGGCGAGTCAGAACTCTTCATTGAGACAATGCTGAAACATCCATCCATGGGCGAGTCAGAACTCTTCATTGAGACAATGCTGAAACATCCATCCATGGGCGAGTCAGAACTCTTCATTGAGACAATGCAGAAACATCAATCCATGGGCGAGTCAGAACTCTTCATTGAGACAATGCTGAAACATCAATCCATGAGAGAGTCAGAACTCTTCATTGAGACAATGCTGAAACATCAAACCATGGGCGAGTCAGAACTCTTCATTGAGACAATGCTGAAACATCAATCCATGAGAGAGTCAGAACTCTTCATTGAGACAATGCTGAAACATCAATCCATGAGAGAGTCAGAACTCTTCATTGAGACAATGCTGAAACATCAATCCATGGGCGAGTCAGATCTCTTCATTGAGACAATGCAGAAACATCAATCCATGGGCGAGTCAGAACTCTTCATTGAGACAATGCTGAAACATCAGTCCATGGGCGAGTCAGAACTCTTCATTGAGACAATGCTGAAACATCCATCCATGGGTGAGTCAGAACTCTTCATTGAGACAATGCTGAAACATCCATCCATGGGCGAGTCAGAACTCTTCATTGAGACAATGCTGAAACATCAGTCCATGGGCGAGTCAGAACTCTTCATTGAGACAATGCTGAAACATCAATCCATGGGCGAGTCAGAACTCTTCATTGAGACAATGCTGAAACATCAATCCATGGGCGAGTCAGAACTCTTCATTGAGACAATGCTGAAACATCAATCCATGGGCGAGTCAGAACTCTTCATTGAGACAATGCTGAAACATCAATCCATGAGAGAGTCAGAACTCTTCATTGAGACAATGCTGAAACATCAATCCATGAGAGAGTCAGAACTCTTCATTGAGACAATGCTGAAACATCCATCCATGGGCGAGTCAGAACTCTTCATTGAGACAATGCTGAAACATCCATCCATGGGCGAGTCAGAACTCTTCATTGAGACAATGCTGAAACATCCATCCATGGGCGAGTCAGAACTCTTCATTGAGACAATGCTGAAACATCCATCCATGGGCGAGTCAGAACTCTTCATTGAGACAATGCAGAAACATCAATCCATGGGCGAGTCAGAACTCTTCATTGAGACAATGCTGAAACATCAATCCATGAGAGAGTCAGAACTCTTCATTGAGACAATGCTGAAACATCAATCCATGGGCGAGTCAGAACTCTTCATTGAGACAATGCTGAAACATCAATCCATGAGAGAGAACTCTTCATTGAGACAATGCTGAAACATCAATCCATGAGAGAGTCAGAACTCTTCATTGAGACAATGCTGAAACATCAATCCATGGGCGAGTCAGATCTCTTCATTGAGACAATGCAGAAACATCAATCCATGGGCGAGTCAGAACTCTTCATTGAGACAATGCTGAAACATCAGTCCATGGGCGAGTCAGAACTCTTCATTGAGACAATGCTGAAACATCAATCCATGGGTGAGTCAGAACTCTTCATTGAGACAATGCTGAAACATGCATCCATGGGCGAGTCAGAACTCTTCATTGAGACAATGCAGAAACATCAATCCATGGGCGAGTCAGAACTCTTCATTGAGACAATGCTGAAACATCAATCCATGAGAGAGAACTCTTCATTGAGACAATGCTGAAACATCAATCCATGAGAGAGTCAGAACTCTTCATTGAGACAATGCTGAAACATCAATCCATGGGCGAGTCAGATCTCTTCATTGAGACAATGCAGAAACATCAATCCATGGGCGAGTCAGAACTCTTCATTGAGACAATGCTGAAACATCAGTCCATGGGCGAGTCAGAACTCTTCATTGAGACAATGCTGAAACATCAATCCATGGGCGAGTCAGAACTCTTCATTGAGACAATGCTGAAACATCAATCCATGAGAGAGTCAGAACTCTTCATTGAGACAATGCTGAAACATCCATCCATGGGTGAGTCAGAACTCTTCATTGAGACAATGCTGAAACATGCATCCATGGGCGAGTCAGAACTCTTCATTGAGACAATGCTGAAACATCCATCCATGGGCGAGTCAGAACTCTTCATTGAGACAATGCTGAAACATCCATCCATGGGCGAGTCAGAACTCTTCATTGAGACAATGCTGAAACATCCATCCATGGGCGAGTCAGAACTCTTCATTGAGACAATGCTGAAACATCCATCCATGGGCGAGTCAGAACTCTTCATTGAGACAATGCTGAAACATCCATCCATGGGCGAGTCAGAACTCTTCATTGAGACAATGCTGAAACATCAATCCATGGGCGAGTCAGAACTCTTCATTGAGACAATGCAGAAACATCAATCCATGAGAGAGTCAGAACTCTTCATTGAGACAATGCTGAAACATCAATCCATGAGAGAGTCAGAACTCTTCATTGAGACAATGCAGAAACATCAATCCATGGGCGAGTCAGAACTCTTCATTGAGACAATGCTGAAACATCAATCCATGAGAGAGTCAGAACTCTTCATTGAGACAATGCTGAAACATCAATCCATGGGCGAGTCAGAACTCTTCATTGAGACAATGCTGAAACATCAATCCATGAGAGAGAACTCTTCATTGAGACAATGCTGAAACATCAATCCATGAGAGAGTCAGAACTCTTCATTGAGACAATGCTGAAACATCAATCCATGGGCGAGTCAGATCTCTTCATTGAGACAATGCAGAAACATCAATCCATGGGCGAGTCAGAACTCTTCATTGAGACAATGCTGAAACATCAGTCCATGGGCGAGTCAGAACTCTTCATTGAGACAATGCTGAAACATCAATCCATGGGCGAGTCAGAACTCTTCATTGAGACAATGCTGAAACATCAATCCATGAGAGAGTCAGAACTCTTCACTGAGACAATGCTGAAACATCCATCCATGGGTGAGTCAGAACTCTTCATTGAGACAATGCTGAAACATGCATCCATGGGCGAGTCAGAACTCTTCATTGAGACAATGCTGAAACATCCATCCATGGGCGAGTCAGAACTCTTCATTGAGACAATGCTGAAACATCCATCCATGGGCGAGTCAGAACTCTTCATTGAGACAATGCTGAAACATCCATCCATGGGCGAGTCAGAACTCTTCATTGATACAATGCTGAAACATCCATCCATGGGCGAGTCAGAACTCTTCATTGAGACAATGCAGAAACATCAATCCATGGGCGAGTCAGAACTCTTCATTGAGACAATGCTGAAACATCCATCCATGGGCGAGTCAGAACTCTTCATTGAGACAATGCTGAAACATCCATCCATGGGCAAGTCAGAACTCTTCATTGAGACAATGCTGAAACATCCATCCATGGGCGAGTCAGAACTCTTCATTGAGACAATGCTGAAACATCAATCCATGGGCGAGTCAGAACTCTTCATTGAGACAATGCAGAAACATCAATCCATGAGAGAGTCAGAACTCTTCATTGAGACAATGCTGAAACATCAATCCATGAGAGAGTCAGAACTCTTCATTGAGACAATGCTGAAACATCCATCCATGGGCGAGTCAGAACTCTTCATTGAGACAATGCTGAAACATCCATCCATGGGCGAGTCAGAACTCTTCATTGAGACAATGCTGAAACATCCATCCATGGGCGAGTCAGAACTCTTCATTGAGACAATGCTGAAACATCAATCCATGGGCGAGTCAGAACTCTTCATTGAGACAATGCTGAAACATCCATCCATGGGCGAGTCAGAACTCTTCATTGAGACAATGCTGAAACATCCATCCATGGGCGAGTCAGAACTCTTCATTGAGACAATGCTGAAACATCAATCCATGGGCGAGTCAGAACTCTTCATTGAGACAATGCTGAAACATCAGTCTATGGGCGAGTCAGAACTCTTCATTGAGACAATGCTGAAACATCAATCCATGGGCGAGTCAGAACTCTTCATTGAGACAATGCTGAAACATCAATCCATGAGAGAGTCAGAACTCTTCATTGAGACAATGCTGAAACATCAATCCATGAGAGAGTCAGAACTCTTCATTGAGACAATGCTGAAACATCATCCATGAGAGAGTCAGAACTCTTCATTGAGACAATGCTGAAACATCAATCCATGAGAGAGTCAGAACTCTTCATTGAGACAATGCTGAAACATCCATCCATGGGCGAGTCAGAACTCTTCATTGGAGATAATGCTGAAACATCCATCCATGGGCGAGTCAGAACTCTTCATTGAGACAATGCTGAAACATCCATCCATGGGCGAGTCAGAACTCTTCATTGAGACAATGCTGAAACATCCATCCATGGCACATTTTCCATTGGTGCCAATATCAAAATGAAAGAAAAGTTATCTTCCAAATTCAACAGGCTGTGGAGTGAAATAGGTTTTTAGAAGTGCTGTCTTTATTTTATTACTTACCGTTGGTGTGCTTATCAATGCGCAAGCACCTTTTTTTCCTCACTCTATTAATATTTTTTTAATCATTTTATTCAATCAAATGTGTTACTTTTGAGTGAAGTTTAAAATGCATTCTGTCATTACTAAATGTGTAATGTGATATATTTTAACATTCCATTTTTTTTACACAGAAAAAAACCATTTGATGAATAAAATATTTAGTCAGTTGTCTTCCTCAAATGAAGTGGATGATGACACAATCTTTGCAAGAGGGAAGGAATCTGATTTCATTGGTCCTCAACTCGCAGCTTAGTCATTTAATTCAGGATAAGTGGAGTTAGTCGTGAGTTAGCCTGCCCCTGGTTATCCCAAGTTGAACTCAGAGTTGACCAAACTCCTTTAAACCTGCTTTGTAGGATTCCCCTCTGCTCTGAACCAGTTCCTATCGACACATTTACAGACAAAATACTTTACAATTGACATACATTTAAAAACATTGACATGAAGTGTGTGTGTGTGCATCTATCAGTTGCACATACATGTCAGTACATACACACAACAAGTAGGTCACATGGGCGAGGTTCACATGGTTCACTTGAGCAATATGAGATGGAACGGAGATCCAGGCACTCATGGCTCTGTATAATACTGTACATTTTCTTGAATTTGTTCTGGACCTGGGGACTATGAAAAGACCCCTGGTGGCATGTCTGGTGGGTTAACCTCTAACGAGTCACAAACCCGGATCCGGGATCCCCCCATCAAAAAAGATGACTAGCATAGCCTAGCCTAACGCCACAGGGATATGTGTGTCTTCACTGCTGTGTGTAAGTTGACTATGCAAACAAATTGGAATTTTCAACACTTGTTTCTTAGAAAAACAAGAAGTGATGCAGTCAGTCTTTCCTCAACTCAACTTAGCCAAGAGAGACTGGCATGCATAGTATTAATATTAACCTTCTGATTACAATGAAGAGCAAAACGTGCCGCTCTGTTCTGGACCAGCTGCAGCTTAACTAGGTCTTTCTTTGCAGCACTTGACCATATGACTGGACAATAATCAAGATAAGACAAAACTAGAGCCTGCAGGACTTGCTTTGTGTGGTGTCAAAAAAGCAGAGCATCTCTTTGTTACGGCCAGACCTCTCCCCATCTTTACAACAATTTAATCTATATGTTTTGACCATGACAATTTACAAACTAAGGTAACACCAAGTAATTTAGTCTCCTCAACTTGTTCAACAGCCACACCATTCATTACCAGATTCAGCTTCAGAGGTCTAAAATTTAGGGAATGATTTGTACCAAATACAATGCTCTTAGTTTTAGAGATGTTCAGGACCAGTTTATTACTGGCCACCCATTCCAAAACAGACTGCAACTCTTTGTTAAGGGTTTCAGTGACTTCATTAGCTGTGGTTGCTGATGCGTATATGGTTGAATCATCAGCATACATGGACACGCAGTCTTTGTTTAATGCCAGTGTCAGATCATTGGTAAAAACTAAGAGAAGAGGGCCTAGATAGCTGCCCTGTGGTACACCACACTTTGCACGTTTGACATTAGAGAAGCTTCCATTAAAGAAAACCCTTTGAGTTCTATTTGATAGATAGCTCTGAATCCACGATATGGCAGAGGTTGAAAAGCCATACCACATAGGTTTTCTCAACAACAGGTTATGGTTAATAATATCAAAGGCTACACTGAAATCTAACAGTACAGCTCCCACAATCTTCTTCTTATTCATTTCTTTCAACCAATCATTAGTCATTTGTGTCAGTGCAGTACATGTTGAGTGCCCTTCTCTATAAGCATGCTGAACGTCTGTTGTAAATTTGTTTACAGGGAAATAGCATTATATTTGCTCAAACACAATTTTTTCCAACAGTTTGCTAAGCTGATAGGTCTGCTGTTAGAACCAGTAAAGGCCACTTTACCACTCTTGGGTAGCGGAATTACTTTGGCTTCCCTCCAGGCCTGTGGACAAAGACTTTCCTCTAGGCTCAGATTAAAGATATGACAGATAGGAGTGGCTATGGAGTCAGCTACCATCCTCAGTAGCTTTCCATCTAAGTTGTCAATGCCAGGAGGTTTGTCATTATTGATCGATAACAATAATTTTTCCACCTCTCCCACAATAACTTTACAAAATTCTAACTAACAATGCTTTTCTTTCATTATTAGTTTTTTTATACATGAGTACGATGGCTCATGTTGGCAATTTGTGCCTAAATTTACCCACTTTGCCAATAAAGTAATCATTAAAATAATTGCCAACGTCAAATGTTTTTGTGATGAATAGACCATCTCATTCAATGAAAGAAGGAGTTAATCTGCTCATAAATTAATTTACAGTACTTCAAACTTTTTATCATTGATCTTGGCTTCATAATACAGTACTATCATCACTATCATCATTATCACCACTACCATGACTATCACCACTATTATCACTACCACCACTACCATCACTATCACCACTATCACCACCACCACTACTATCACCACTACCACGACTACTATCACTATCACCCTCACTATCACCACTACCATCACTATCACCCACACTATCACCACTACCATCACTATCACCATCACCACTACCACCAGTACTATCACTATCACCACTACTATCACCCTCACTATCACCATTACCACCACTATCATCACTACTATCACTACCACCACTATCGCCACTATCCAATTGGCTCCTGTCCTCTCCACTGACTGAACTCCTGCCTCCAGCCCCTCCAGCCTGACATCAGTGAACGATACAGTAACGTTACACCACAGCATCATGAAATCAAAAATACTGCCTCTCCTAAAGAATTGAAATATGATTTATTGATAACATCAGGCTTTTTTCTCCAATGTGTGAGGGCAACAAATACAAACATGTGCGAGGGAAGAGACTATTAGCGAGAGAGTAGACTGTCAGCGAGGGAGTAGACTATCAGCGAGGGAGTAGACTATCAGCGAGAGAGTAGACTATCAGCGAGAGAGTAGACTATCAGCGAGGGAGTAGACTATCAGCGAGGGAGTAGACTATCAGCGAGGGAGTAGCCTATCAGCGAGGGAGTAGCCTATCAGCGAGGGAGTAGACTATCAGCGAGGGAGTAGACTATCAGCGAGGGAGTAGACTATCAGCGAGAGAGTAGACTATCAGCGAGGGAAGAGACTATCAGCGAGGGAGTAGACTATCAGCGAGGGAAGAGACTATCAGCGAGGGAGTAGACTATCAGCGAGGGAAGAGACTATCAGCGAGGGAAGAGACTATCAGCGAGAGAGTAGACTGTCAGCGAGAGAGTAGCCTATCAGCGAGGGAGTAGCCTATCAGCGAGGGAGTAGCCTATCAGCGAGGGAGTAGACTATCAGCGAGGGAGTAGACTATCAGCGAGGGAGTAGACTATCAGCGAGAGAGGAGACTATCAGCGAGGGAAGAGACTATCAGCGAGGGAGTAGACTATCAGCGAGGGAAGAGACTATCAGCGAGGGAGTAGACTATCAGCGAGGGAAGAGACTATCAGCGAGGGAAGAGACTATCAGCGAGAGAGTAGACTGTCAGCGAGAGAGTAGACTATCAGCGAGGGAGTAGTCTGTCAGCGAGAGAGTAGACTGTCAGCGAGGGAGTAGACTGTCAGCGAGAGAGTAGACTGTCAGCGAGAGAGTAGACTGTCAGCGAGAGAGTAGACTGTCAGCGAGAGGGTAGCCAAATATTGTTAGTGGTTCATCATCATTAATGCTTTATCTGTGCTTTACATGAGTAATGAATGAATTCACCTGTATCCTCTCCACCCTCCTGTGCGTGTTTCAGACCACTTCACCCAGGTGCTGCACTGTGAACACGAGTGTGTTAGAGACCTGTCCACCCGGCCCGGGCGTCTGTCTCCCATGGAGAACTACCTGCCTCTACACTATGACTACCTGCAGTTTGCCTACTACCAGCGTGAGTAACATTACTTTACTGCACCATACTGCACCTTACTCTGCCTCTACACTATGACTACCTGCAGTTCACCTACTTCCTGAGTGAGTAACGTTACCTTACTGCACCTTACTGAACCTTACCCTACCCTACTGCACCTTACTGAACCTTACTCTACCCTACTGCACCTTACTCTACCCTACTGCACCTTACTGAACCTTACTCTACCCTACTGCACCTTACTGATCCGTACTCTACCCTACTGAACCTTACTCTACCTTACTGAACCTTACTCTATCCTACTGCACCTTACTGAACCTTACTCTGCCCTAGTGCACCTTACTGAACCTTGCTCTACCCTACTGTACCTTACTGGATCTTACTCTACCCTACTGCACCTTACTGAACCTTACTCTGCCCTACTGCACCTTACTGAACCTTACTCTACCCTACTTCACCTTACTGAACCTTACTCTGCTCTACTGCACCTTACTGAACCTTCCTCTACCATACTGCACCTTACTGAACCTTACTCTACCCTACTGTACCTTACTGAACCTTACTCTACCCTACTGCACCTTACTGAACCTTACTCTACCCTACTGCACCTTACTGAACCTTACTCTGCCCTACTGTACCTTTACTGAACCTTACTCTGCCCTACTGTACCTTACTGAACCTTTCTCTACCCAACTGTACCTTACTGAACTTTACTCTGCCCTACTGTACCTTACTGAACCTTTCTCTACCCTACTGTACCTTACTGAACTGTACTCTGCCCTACTGTACCTTACTGAACCTTACTCTGCCCTACTGTACCTTACTGAACTTTACTCTGCCCTACTGTACCTTACTGAACCTTACTCTACCCTACTGCACCTTACTGAACCTTACTCTACCCTACTGCACCTTACTGAACATTACTCTGCCCTACTGCACCTTACTCTGCCCTACTGCACCTTACTGAACCTTACTCTACCCTACTGCACCTTACTGAACCTTCCTCTACCCTACTGTACCTTACTGAACCTTACTCTACCCTACTGTACCTTACTGAACCTTTCTCTACCCTACTGTACCTTACTGAACCTTACTCTGCCCTACTGTACCTTACTGAACCTTACTCTACCCTACTGCACCTTACTGAACCTTACTCTACCCTACTGTACCTTACTGAACCTTTCTCTACCCTACTGTACCTTACTGCACCTTACTCTGCCCTACTGCACCTTACTGAACCTTACTCTGCCCTACTGCACCTTACTGAACCTTACTCTGCCCTACTGCACCTTACTGCACCTTACTCTGCCCTACTGCACCTTACTGAACCTTACTCTACCCTACTGCACCTTACTGAACTTTACTCCACCCTACTGCACCTTACTGAACATTACTCTGCCCTACTGCACCTTACTCTGCCCTACTGCACCTTACTGAACCTTACTCCACCCTACTGCACCTTACTCTGCCCTACTGCACCTTACTGAACCTTCCTCTACCCTACTGCACCTTACTGAACATTACTCTGCCCTACTGCACCTTACTCTGCCCTACTGCACCTTACTGAACCTTCCTCTACCCTACTGCACCTTGCTGAACATTACTCTGCCCTACTGTACCTTACGCTACCCTACTACACCTTACTGAACCTTACTCTACCCTACTGCACCTTACTGAACCTTACTCTGCCCTACTGCACCTTACTGAACATTACTCTGCCCTACTGCACCTTACTCTGCCCTACTGCACCTTACTGAACCTTACTCTACCCTACTGCACCTTACTCTGCCCTACTGCACCTTACTGAACCATACTCTGCCCTACTGCACCTTACTGCACCTTACTGAACCTTACTCTACCCTAGTGCACCTTACTGAACCTTACTCTACCCTACTGAACCTTACTCTGCCCTACTGCACCCTTCTGAACCGTCCTCTATCCTACTGCACCTTACTGAACATTACTCTACCCTACTGCACCTTCCTGAACATTACTCTACCCTACTGCACCTTACTGAACCTTACTCTACCCTACTGCACCTTACTGAACCTTACTCTACCCTACTGTACCTTACTCTGCCCTATTGCACCTTACTGAACCTTCCTCTATCCTATTGCACCCTACTGAACCTTACTCTGCCCTACTGCACCTTACTGAACTTTACTCTGTCCTACTGTACCTTACTGAACCTTACTCTACCCTACTGTACCTTACTGATCCGTTCTCTACCCTACTGTACCTTACTGAACCTTACTCTATCCTACTGCACCTTACTGAACCTTACTCTACCCTACTGAACCTTTCTCTACCCTACTGCACCTTACTGAACATTACTCTACCCTACTGCACCTTACTGAACCTTACTCTGCCCTACTGTACCTTACTGAACCTTACTCTACCCTACTGTACCTTACTGAACCTTACTCTACCCTACTGTACCTTACTGAACCTTACTCTATCCTACTGCACCTTACTGAACCTTACTCTACCCTACTGCACCTTACTGAACCTTACTCTGCCCTACTGCACCTTACTGAACCTTACTCTGCCCTACTGCACCTTACGCTACCCTACTGAACCTTACTGAACCTTACTCTACCCTACTGTACCCTACTGTACCTTACTGAACCGTTCTCTACCCTACTGCACCTTACTGAACATTACTCTACCCTACTGCACCTTACTGAACCTTACTCTACCCTACTGCACCTTACTGAACCTTACTCTACCCTACTGTACCTTACTGAACCTTACTCTACCCTACTGCACCTTACTGAACCTTACTCTACCCTACTGTACCTTACTGAACCTTACTCTATCCTACTGCACCTTACTGAACCTTACTCTACCCTACTGCACCTTACTGAACCTTACTCTACCCTTCTGTACCTTACTGAACCTTTCTCTACCCTACTGCACCTTACTGAACATTACTCTACCCTACTGTACCTTACTGAACCTTACTCTACCCTACTGCACCTTACTGAACCTTACTCTACCCTACTGTACCTTACTGAACCTTACTCTACCCTACTGCACCTTACTGAACCTTACTCTATCCTACTGCACCTTACTGAACCTTTCTCTACCCTACTGCACCTTACTGAACCTTACTCTACCCTACTGCACCTTACTGAACCTTACTCTGCCCTACTGTACCTTACTGAACCTTACTCTGCCCTACTGTACCTTACTGAACCTTACTCTACCCTACTGTACCTTACTGAACCTTACTCTACCCTACTGCACCTTACTGAACCTTACTCTGCCCTACGGTACCTTACTGAACCTTACTCTGCCCTACTGTACCTTACTGAACCTTACTCTACCCTACTGCACCTTACTGAACCTTACTCTGCCCTACTGTACCTTACTGAACCTTACTCTACCCTACTGCACCTTACTCTACCCTTCTGTACCTTACTGAACCTTTCTCTACCCTACTGCACCTTACTGAACATTACTCTACCCTACTGCACCTTACTGAACCTTACTCTACCCTACTGTACCTTACTGAACCTTACTCTACCCTACTGCACCTTACTCTACCCTTCTGTACCTTACTGAACCTTTCTCTACCCTACTGCACCTTACTGAACATTACTCTACCCTACTGTACCTTACTGAACGTTACTCTACCCTACTGCACCTTACTGAACCTTACTCTACCCTACTGCACCTTACTGAACCTTACTCTACCCTACTGCACCTTACTGAACCTTACTCTGCCCTACTGTACCTTACTGAACCTTACTCTGCCCTACTGTACCTTACTGAACCTTACTCTACCCTACTGTACCTTACTGAACCTTACTCTACCCTACTGCACCTTACTGAACCTTACTCTGCCCTACTGTACCTTACTGAACCTTACTCTACCCTATTGCACCTTACTGAACCTTACTCTACCCTACTGCACCTTACTGAACCTTACTCTGCCCTATTGTACCTTACTGAACCTTACTCTTCCCTATTGCACCTTACTGAACCTTACTCTACCCTACTGCACCTTACTGAACCTTACTCTGCCCTACTGTACCTTACTGAACCTTACTCTACCCTACTGCACCTTACTGAACCTTACTCTACCCTACTGTACCTTACTGAACCTTTCTCTACCCTACTGTACCTTACTGCACCTTACTCTGCCCTACTGTACCTTACTGAACCTTACTCTACCCTACTGTACCTTACTGAACCTTACTCTACCCTACTGTACCTTACTGAACCTTACTCTACCCTACTGTACCTTACTGAACCTTACTCTGCCCTACTGTACCTTACTGAACCTTACTCTGCCCTACTGTACCTTACTGAACCTTACTCTGCCCTACTGTACCTTACTGAACCTTACTCTACCCTACTGTACCTTACTGAACCTTACTCTACCCTACTGTACCTTACTGAACCTTACTCTGCCCTACTGTACCTTACTGAACCTTACTCTACCCTACTGTACCTTACTGAACCTTACTCTGCCCTACTGTACCTTACTGAACCTTACTCTACCCTACTGTACCTTACTGAACCTTACTCTACCCTACTGTACCTTACTGAACCTTACTCTACCCTACTGTACCTTACTGAACCTTACTCTGCCCTACTGTACCTTACTGAACCTTACTCTGCCCTACTGTACCTTACTGAACCTTACTCTACCCTACTGTACCTTACTGAACCTTACTCTGCCCTACTGTACCTTACTGAACCTTACTCTACCCTACTGTACCTTACTGAACCTTACTCTACCCTACTGTACCTTACTGAACCTTACTCTGCCCTACTGTACCTTACTGAACCTTACTCTACCCTACTGTACCTTACTGAACCTTACTCTGCCCTACTGTACCTTACTGAACCTTACTCTACCCTATTGCACCTTACTGAACCTTACTCTACCCTACTGTACCTTACTGAACCTTACTCTGCCCTACTGTACCTTACTGAACCTTACTCTACCCTATTGCACCTTACTGAACCTTACTCTACCCTACTGTACCTTACTGCACCTTACTCTGCCCTACTGTACCTTACTGAACCTTACTCTACCCTACTGTACCTTACTGAACCTTACTCTGCCCTACTGTACCTTACTGAACCTTACTCTACCCTACTGTACCTTACTGAACCTTACTCTACCCTACTGCACCTTACTGAACCTTACTCTACCCTACTGTACCTTACTGAACCTTACTCTGCCCTACTGTACCTTACTGAACCTTACTCTACCCTACTGTACCTTACTGAACCTTACTCTACCCTACTGTACCTTACTGAACCTTACTCTACCCTACTGTACCTTACTGAACCTTACTCTACCCTACTGCACCTTACTGAACCTTACTCTGCCCTACTGTACCTTACTGAACCTTACTCTGCCCTACTGCAACTCTAGACTATCAATGCGTCCAAAATGGCACCCTATTCCCTATATATTGCACTTCTTTTGACCAGAGCCATTTGGACCCTGGTCTAAAGTAGTGCACTATATAGGGAATAGGGTGGCATTTGGGATATAGGTTATTACGATTACCTGAAGTTCACCTACTACCAGCATGAGTATTACCTTACTTCACCCTACTTGACCCTGCTTGACCTTGCTTGCAGACAGGGTGTGGTGTTCAGACTACAGGGGTGGCCAACCCTCATCCTGGAGGGTTGCCGTGTGTACAGGCTTTTGTTGATTGACTAACACACCCACACCCGTCTTTAATTAGATAAGTATTCACCTGATGACTCACACAGAGAGCTGGGAAATGCCCGGTCACAGACATTTTTGAAAGAGCCCTCGAAGAGAGGAAATCACAAAGAGCTGTGGAGAAAGACTAGGAACTGTATTCATAAAGCTTCCCCGAGTTAGAGTGCTGATCTAGGATCAGTTTAGCCTTTTAGATTGGAATGAATGGACAGCACTCCTAATCTGTGATGTTTTGTGAGTACAGGCCTACACAATCAACACCCAACAGACCAGGACCACACCTCAGTAGGGAACCACACACTGTTCCACTCAAACTCATTCAGCAACATGAATCCATTATCTGGTGTCCGTATCTAAAAATATATGCACGCATGACTGTAAGTCTCTCTGGATAAAAACTGGATAATATATGCTAAATGGCATATATTATAATAGGCATCCAGCCTTTGTTTTCATCCTAAATGGCACCCTATTCACTGTATAGTGCACTACTTTTGACCAGAGTCCATAGGGAAATAGGGTGCCTAAATAGGGAATAGGGGGCCATTTGGGACAGTCTGGGCTGATTGGGGATCAGACGTTAGAGGGAGAGAGAGATGGGTTGGCAGGACAGCACAGCAGCGGAGAGAAGGAGGGAAAAGACGATGTGATGAATACTTATGAGCTCATCAGATCATGTCTAATGCCCCTGCACCATATGTCTAATAAACCAAGTGGATCATGGGATTCTAGGAAAAACAGAGCTCAATGAATCATTCCCAACAGCGGCACTTACTGTGTCTTCTTCCCTATATAGTGCACTATTCCCTATATAAAGAACAGGGTACCATTTGGGACACATCTGTGTGAATAACGGGGGAATACTGTGTGAATACCGTGTGAATAACGTGTGAATACTGTGTGAATACCATGTAAATACCATGTGAATACCGTGTAAAGCTCTGCAAAGCTCTACAGTTGATGTTACTTGGAGACTGTGGGAGATGCCGTTAACCATATAATGAGTTATTTAAATACAGCTGATGTTACTTGGAGACTGTGGGAGATGCCGTTAACCATATAATGAGTTATTTAATAGGATCTCTATGCTGTTGACAGTGAGTCACTGTCAACGCTGAGTCTATAGCAGGCTGGACTTTCGAGGCAAAGGATAGATTTTCAGTCCGGTTTAAATGCAAAGGCCTTGTCACCCTTTGAGATCGTATGGGGTTTAAGTTTAAAGTATATGTCTAACTTTTACATGGGGGAGAGAGGTAAAGAGAGAGAGACAGATTGAGAAAAAAGAGCAATTGTGTCTTAAATGTTCCAAAAAGTGTTTTATTGTCTATTGTTGCAATGTTTCATGTCATGCCAATAAACATTTTTTAATTGTTAAAATGGAAATTGAGAGAAAGAGAGAGAATGTGCAGTCATCCATCAAGTCTCTAATCGCTTGTTAAAAAGACAAGTCTCCTCACTCAGCAGCCTCTCATTGCTCTGCGGGAAGCTGTTTCCTCAATGATCCGTGCGGTGACATTGTTGTTTTTATGGCCTGAAAGCCCCTCGCTGTTTAAGACCCGGGAACCAGGGGAACCTGAGGAGACGTGCTGACCACAGAAACACTCGCTGCCTCTGCCCCTCCAAGAAGTGGTTTCAGAGCCAAGCTGCTCTACAAGCTAGTAAAGCGCACGTGTGTGTGTGTGTGTGTGTGTGGGGGGGGGGGGGTGTACAGTGTGTGTTACTAGCAAGTCACTACTCGCTGTAAAATCTTTAGATACAGCAGATATACTGCACGTCCTCCTCACACCTAGTCAGTCCCACCAGCCATCCTCCCCAGTCCCAGTTCTCTCCTAGCCTGGAGCAGCAGTGGGGGTGCGTGTCTGTGTTTCCACTATCTCACCCAGCCTCCGACTGCTTGTCACTGCTCTAGCGTCTTGCTCCAGTGTGCTCATGGTTCTGGAATGTTCAGCTGCTAGACTTCCAAAAGCTCCAGACACACATCTCATCCTAGGCCTAGGGGGCTTTGTTACATGTGGCTTTGTCTCTGCTGACCTGTATGAGTGGGAAAACTCTTCCTCAACAGTGCAGAATAAGTAGCAAAACTATCAATATACATTAGTGCACTCTATAGGGACCAGAATGCCATTGGGGACGTAGCCTTACAGGGTAGTTCAGGGAGGGAGTCTGAGGTGTGGTGACAGGTCCTCACACCTAATTCTATTGATCATTTTTCTCTCTCACTCTTTGTTCATCTCACTCTCTTTCTCTCACTCCTTACCCCCTTCTTTCAATTTCAGTATTCAATTCCATTTTCAATGTTCAGCTTTATTGGCACAGTAGGAACAAGCCAGTGTCGCCAAAGCAACACAACACAGTAATATCGATATCTACCTGATAATGTGCACTTTCTCTCACTCTGTCTCCAGTCAATTTCAATATTCAATACCGTTTTCAATTCAAACAAGCTTTATCGACACAAGAACCTCACAACGTTGCCAAACAATACAACAGAACAAAACAAAACACTATTGTTTCATAATGTCTTTTTATCTCTCTGTCTCTCCAGTTAACATGGTTGAGGAGGCCTTGGAGTGTGCCCAGTCCTACCTGCTGTTCCACGAGGGGGACGAGTTTATGACAGAGAACGTGGAGTACTATCGAGAGGCTATAGGTCACGACCTCAAACCCCGGGAGGTAAGACCTTGGCTCCGTCCAAAATGGCACCCTATTCCCTATATAGTGCACTACTATTCCCTATATAGTGCACTACTATTAACCAGGACTCATATGAGCTATTCCATAGTGCACTACTATTAACCGGGACCCATATGAGCTTATGTAACTTGCATAATTTGTGTTTACTGGGAATATAAATGTGGCAGTAATTCAGAGCAGACATTGGGGACAGTATGCATTCTACATGGGACACAGCTGTCTACATAGGGAACAAGGTTCCATTTAGGACAGTATGCATTCTACATGGGACACGGCTGTCTACATAGGGAACAAGGTTCCATTTAGGACAGTATGCATTCTACATGGGACACAGCTGTCTGTGTGTGTGTGTGTGTGTGTGTGTGTGTGTGTGTGTGTGTGTGTGTGTGTGTGTGTGTGTGTGTGTGTGTGTGTGTGTCTGTGTGTCTGTGTGTCTGTGTGTGTGTGTGTGTGTGTGTGTGTGTGTGTGCGGACATAATGTGCAGCTAATGACTGGTCACTACTAGTGTGTTTGTTTTCCGCAAACCTTCATTCCATATCAATTTCAATTCAATTTAAGGGGCTTTATTGGCATGGAAAACATATGTTTACATTGCCAGAGCAAGTGAGGTAGATGATAAACAAAAGTAAAATAAACAATATTTTTTTTTTATATTAAACATTACACTCACAAGTTCCAGAACAATAAAAACATTTCAAATTATATATTATGTCTATATACAGTGTTGTAACGATGTGCAAATAGTTAAAGTACAAAAGGGAAAATAAATAAACATAAATATGGGTTGTATTTACAATGGTGTTTGTTCTTCACTGGTTTCCCTTTTCTTGTGGCAACAGGTCACACATCTTGCTGTTGTGATGTCACACTGTGGTATTTCACCCAGTAGATATGGGAGTTTATCAAAATTGGGTTTGTTTTCGAATTCTTTGTGGGTCTGTGTAATCTGAGGGAAATATCTGTCTCTAATATGGTCATACATTTGGCAGGAAGTTAGGAAGTGCAGCTCAGTTTCCACCTCATTTTGTGGGCAGTGTGCACATAGCCTTTCTTCTCTTGAGGGCCAGATCTGCCTACGGCAGCCTTTCTCAATAGCAAGGCTATGCTCACTGAGTCTGTACATAGTCAAAGCTTTTCTTAAGTTTGGGTCAGTCACAGTGGGCAGGTATTCTGCCCCTGTGTACTCTCTGTTTAGGGCCAAATAACATTCTAGTTTGCTCAGTTTTTTTTGTTAATTCTTTCCAATGTGTCAAGTAATGATCTTTTTGTTTTCTCATGACTTGGTTGGGTCTAATTGTGTTGCTGTCCTGGGGCTCTGTGTGGTCTGTTTGTGTTTGTGAACAGAGCCCCAGGACCAGCTTGCTTAGGGGACTATTCTCCAGGTTCATTTATCTGTAGGTGATGGCTTTGTTATGGAAGGTTTGGGAATCGCTTCCTTTTTAGGTGGTTGTAGAATTTAACAGCTCTTTTCTGGATTTTGATAATTACCGGGTATCGGCCTAATTCTGCCTTGCATGCATTATTTGGTGTTTTACGTTGTACACAGAGGATATTTTTTGCAGAATTCAATTTGGTGTTTGTCCCATTTTGTGAATTCTTGGTTGGTGAGCGGACCCCAGACCTCACAACCATAAAGGGCAATGGGTTCTATAACTCATTCAAGTATTTTTAGCCAGATCCTAATTGGTATGTCAAATTTGATGTTCCTTTTGATGGCATAGAAGGCCCTTCTTGCCTTGTCTCTCAGATCGTTCACAGCTTTGTTGAAGTTACCTGTGGCGCTGATGTTTAGACCAAGGTATGTATAGTTTTTTGTGTGCTCTAGCGCAACGGTGTCTAGATGGAATTTTGTATTTTGTGGTCCTGGCGACTGGACCTTTTTTGGAACACCATTATTTTGGTCTTACTGAGATTTACTGTCAGGGCCCAGGTCTGGCAGAATCTGTGCAGAAGATCTAGGTGCTGCTGTAGGCCCTCCTTGGTTGGTGACAGAAGCACCAGATCATCAGTAGACATTTGACTTCAGATTCTAGTAGGGTGAGGCCGGGTGCTGCAGACTGGTCTAGGTCTAGCTTCATTTTGTACTCTTTTCGTTCCTTATTATTTTTTACATACAGAGGGTACTGTATTTGAATTACCTCTGAACAGCGGGAGGCAGCTTCAAAGGCCTCTGCATTTGGTTGGGGTAGCCGGTTTGATTCTCCTGCCATTGTTGGGCTAAAGGGCTTTGACACCTCTCACTTGACACGTCAGTGCTAATTGAAGATGTATCTCTTTGTCCTAGCAAGCTTGGTAGCCTAACTTAGCATTCAGTCCTTATAAAGTCAAATCTATCGTTGTAATGTATTTTTATTCTTGGCTTTTGAAAGTAAAAAATAGCTTCAGACTAAACATTCCTCACTCAGTTCCAGGTTGGATGGTGTTTTCAGTTTGTTTGCCAGAGCATTTGCTGTATAGCTTGGGCCTTCCAGGTAATTCTGTAATTCTGTCCAAAATCAGGTTGTAGGTTTGGAGTTTTGATTTGAAGTGAAGGTTATGTTGTGGAGGGTAGCATCCTGTATGTGTCCCTGCCAAAAAATACACGTTTATCTAACTCTAAATCTATCTTTTTTTAAGAACATGCTGAAAAATGCAGGAGCTCATCTGCTCATCTGCTCATGACCTCTCTCTCTCTCACCGTCCCTCTCTCTCTCTCTCCCTTGCTGTCTCTCTGTCTCGCTCTCACGTCCCTCTCTCTCTCTCTCCCTTGCTGTCTCTCTGTCTCGCTCTCACCGTCCCTCTCTCTCTCTCTCCCTTGCTGTCTCTCTGTCCCTCGCGCTCTCTCTCTCGCTCTCACCGTCCCTCTCTCTCTCTCTCCCTTGCTGTCTCTCTCTGTCCCTCGCGCTCTCTCTCTCTCGCTCTCACCGTCCCTCTCTCTCTCTCTCCCTTGCTGTCTCTCTGCCTCTCTCTGTCCCTCGCGCTCTCTCTCTGTCTCTCTCTCTCCCTCTCCCCCCTTTCTCCCTCTCTCATATCTCTCTCCCTCTCTCGGTCTCTCTCTGTCTCTCTCTCTGTTGCTCTCTCTGTCGCTCTCTTTCTTTCCCGCTTTCTCCCTCTCGCTCTCTCTCTCTCTCTCTTTTTCTCTCCTGCTCTCTCCCTCCCTCTCTCTTTCTCTCTTTTTCTGTCTCTCTCTATCTCTACCACATTCACCCTCTCTCCCTCTCCTCTCTCTCTCCCTCTCCCCCCTTTCTCCCTCTCTTGCTCTCTCTCTCTCTCTCTCGCTCTCTCTTTTTCTCTATCCTGCTCTCTCTCTCTGAGGACTCGGGGACCTCATTTACTCAGTATAGAGCAGTAGAGAGCTGTGGTCTGCCTCACTGCCAAATAGACCTTTCAGCAACAGGGAGTAGGGGGAAATCATGTCCCAATGCCCACAGAAACAATTTAGGAGCTGTTTGCATTACGGGTGAAAAGAGGATTTTTCTGGCAACCACAAACGCTACTGGCTGCTCGGGTTTCATAACAAAGCGTCACTCCTTTTCGTCTATTGCAGATCTTCGCCCATTCTTTCCCTCATTCTCCCTCTCCTCCTCTCCTCTCCTACTCTCCTCTCCTACTCCCAGCTACTATAATGTAAGTCCAAGACAAGCCTTTTTTATCGGGTCAGGTCCATGCTTAAGAGGCGTTAGGCTGCGTTCCAGCCGCTCCAGTCACAGCAGTCCTCCTTTAAGGCCCTGCCAGGAAGAACTAGTAAAAAGCTCATCTGTGAAATGCTGAGAGGGCAATATAGCACAGCCCATTGGGTCCATCACTGAGGAGAGGATGGTACCCCCCACTGGGTCAGGCCTGTAGGATGCTTGGCAGCTGAAAAGGAAGAGGTGTTAGGGTAGGGAAGTAGGTACAGTGCTATAGCACTACAGATGTGTAGTGGTTAGGGACATGGTCTTCCTAAACGTTATGCTTCAAGGAAGATTCAGTAGCTAGGTGATGCACTAAGTCAAAATGGATTTTACCTGTGGAGATTAACAGTATGTGTGTCTCCAGAAGGCTGAGTGGTACCTGCGGCGCCATGAGCAGGAGCTGGAGCTACTGATGATCGGCAGTGAGAACATGCACGTGGAGCTTACAGAGGGGGTGAGCAGTACGCTGACGACCAATGGCAACGTAGCCTATTATTGGAACTCTTTGGGCTCTCTGTAAAACTTGTGAATGGCTTTCCTGACTAATGAAAGAGCTTGGGCCGTATGAAGCGTCTCAGATTAGGAGCGCTGATTTAGGATCAGTTTTTGCTTTTTAGATTACAAAATGAATAAGATAGCATGGATGGAGGAGGACCTGATCCTAGATCAGCGCTCCTACTCTGAGACACATGATTCATAGTGTGCAGCACAGTAACAGGTGCCTGGTAGTTACACCATTACTCTCTCAGCACACAGCACCACCTGGTGGCCATGATGGATAACCATTGGTGTGTGTGCTGCATCATTTCCATGTTGTGGACATTTTCTGATCTGTCAATGTTTTACTTGTAGCATTACTGGACCAGCACAGGAGGCAGAGAGGATTCTAACAGGTGAGCGAGCTCTGAAATATCCCCTTGGAAATGTTCAATAGTTATAATATAAAAAATATAAAAAATGTATAGCTTACAAAGATATGATGCGTTTTACATAGACCACTAGTAAAACCAGGCTGTATCACATCAGGCCGTGATTGGGAGTCCCATAGGGCGGCGCACAATTGGCCCAGCGTTGTCCGGGTTTGGCCAGGGTAGGCCGTCATTGTAAATAAGAATTTGTTCTTAACTGACTTGCCTAGTTAAATAAAGGTTAAGTAAAGAATCTATCTATCTGAATACTTCAATATGTGGTACTTTGAACTGCAATTCTTTGTCTTGTATAAGATCACACTGACATCTACTGCATACTTCCAGTATGGCAGCCTATATGATGTCTCGTAGTTACTCCCATGTAAAAGACCTGGACGAGAGGCAAAGAAAGGTGTATTTCAGCTGTATTGATGGTCTCCACCTTATTTAAATGAACTTGATGTCCTGACCATACTCTGTTCTTCCCCCTGCAGGATCCCTTCTGGTACTGATGGATGGATGGAGTACGTGCCCATCTCAGAGAAGAAGAACTTCACCCTGGCCCCGCCACAGGAGCTCAGAGAAGGTACGACCACATACTCTGTTCTCTTCACAACTGCTCAAATGTAATGGAATTATTCAGTTAGAGTTGACAAAGACATAAGAACAACAGGTAATGTCTCAAAATGTTACCATTTGGTAAACTCAGGCCCCCTTTCCAGCATTGGGGAACATCCTCTTGTTGACGTAGAGAACATTTAGCAGGTTAAAAGATTATTTCCTGCAATTCTACACATTTTGTCATGGGGTGCAGGGAACATTTTGCTGTTTTTAAGCTCATTTTCTCCGTGTATTCATGTGATATTTGAGTGACTCAAACATTACAACAAAATGTATGGACTTAAAAACCTAGCTAAAAAACTTTGCTGACATGGGCTAGTTGATCTGGACATGTCTGACAAGTTATAAATAGCTCTGTAAGGTATGCAATGACTGACATGACAAGAGGAAAACTCATTATTCACTACCCAGTTTCAAAATGGCAAACTTTGTATTGTACTATTGCAAGAGTAGGTTGAAAGCCGGACTGGGTTCTTTTTTTGTGGGGGGCCACAGTTTGGGAACCACCGCCATTGAGGGGTTAACACGTTTCCTGATCCTCTGTGCTGGTCTGTGTGTGTTCTGTAGGAGGGCCCCTGGTGTATGACAGTGTGCAGCTGATCCAGAACTCACAGGCTCTGAACGGAACTCAGAGGGTTCTCCTGGATGATGTCATGTCTGTGGAGGAGTGCGCCGAGCTCAAAAACCTGGCCCATGTAAGAGAATTGATATTAAACATATATTAACTGCAGTCGATTTTCTGTATTTTATAATATTTACACTGGGAACTGTATCGACGTATACACTGTGTGTACACGGTGACTGGGTTCATCAGGAAGTGTATAGAGGATGTTATTCCTACTGTGTCGATTACAACTTATCCAAACCAAAAACAGTTGATAGATGGCAGTATTCACACAAAACTGAAAGCGCGAACCACCGCATTTAACCAAAAATCCAATTTTATTGGTCACATACACATGGTTAGCAGATGTTATTGCGAGTGTAGTGAAATGCTTAACCACGGCAAGATGACTGGGAATACGTGTACAAACAGACCAGCTTTGTCCATACTGTCTATACACACCATTCACATACATACACTACATGACCAAAGTATTTGGACACCTGCTCGTCGAACATCTCATTCCAAAATCATGGGCATTAATATGGAGTTGGTCCACACTTTGCTGCTATAACAGCGTCCACTCTTCTGGGAAGGCTTTCCACTAGATGTTGGAACATTGCTACGGGCCAGCCACGAGCATTAGTGAGGTCGGGCAACTGATGTTGGACGCTTAGGCCTGTCTCGCAGTTGGCGTTCTAATTCATCCCAAAGGTGTTCGATGGGGTTGAGGTCAGGGCTCTGTGCAGGCCAGTCAAGTTCTTCCATGCTCGACAAACCATTTCTGTATAGACCTCGCTTTGTGCACGGGGCATTGTCATGCTGAAACAGGAAAGGGCCTTCCCCAAGCTTTTGCCACAAAGTTGGAAGCACAGAATCGTCTAAAATGTCATTGTATGCTGTAGTGTTAAGATTTCCCTTCACTGGAACCATGAAAAACAACCCTAGAACATTATTCCTCCTCCACCAAACTTTACAGTTGGCACTACGCATTGGGGCAGGTAGCGTTTTCCTGGCATCTGCCAAACCCATATTTGTCCGTTGGACTGCCAGATGGTGAAGCATGATTCATCACTCCAGAGTCCAATGGCAGCGAGCTTTAAACCACTCCAGCCGACGCTTGATCTTAGGCTTGTTTGAGACTGCTCGGCCATGGAAACCCATCACATCTCATGAAACTCCTGACTAACATTTATTGTGCTGGCGTTGCTTCTATAGGCAGTTTGGAACTCGGTAGTGAATGTTGCAACCTTGCAACACGCTTCAGCACTCAGCGGTCCCGTTCGGTGAGCTTGTGTGGCCAACCACTTCCTGGCTGAGCCGTTGTTGCTCCTAGACATTCACATTTCACAATAACAGCACTTTACAGTTGACCTGGGCAGCACTAGCCGGGCATAAATTTGACGAACTGACTTGTTGGAAAGGTGGCATCCTATGATGGGGCCACGTTGAAAGTCACTGAGCTCTTCGGTAAGGCCATTCTACTGCCAATGTTTGTCTATAGAGATTGCATGGCTGTGTGCTCAATTTTATACACCAGTAAGCAACGGGTGTGGCTGAAATAGCTGAATCCACTAATTTGAAGGGGTGTCCACACACTTTTGTATAATGTATATATTTATATTCTGGACTCTGTTCAGGAAATTTAATTCTTGCAATTCTATCCATTTTGCCATGGGGTTTTGTATTGTGTATTTAAATACTGTATTCTCATCATAGTTCATTCTATTATTTATTCTACTGCACATTGCAATTTAGTTGTCTGTTTATACACACCGCATATTTATTTATATACTGGATTCTTGACATAGCTCACTATAATATAATCTACTGTTCTTAATATATCTGGTGGAAATTCATCCGGTGTACGTACAGTGCCCGCTGTATTTATTGTGACAGTGAAGCATTTGTTCTTCTTTTGGCTCTATACCTCAAAAGTTTGGATTTGAAATCAAACAATGACTATAAAGTTAAAATGCACAATGTCAATTTCATCCATATCGGGTGAACCGTTTAGAAATTACAGCACTTTTTGTACACAGTCCTCCCATTTTAGGGGAGCAAAAGTATTGGGACAAATTCACTTGTGAATATGTTTCTAAACACTTCTACATGAATGTGGATGCTACCATGATTACGGATAATCCTGAATGAATTGTGAAAAATGATGGTGAGAAAGTTACAGACACCAAATATATACCCCCAAGACATGCTAACCTCTCACCATTACAATAACAGGGGAGGTTAGCATTTTATATCATACCCCCAAGACATGCTAACCCCTCACCATTACAATAACAGGGGAGGTTAGCATTTTATATCATACCCCCAAGACATGCTAACCCCTCACCATTACAATAACAGGGGAGGTTAGCATTTTATATCATACCCCCAAGACATGCTAACCCCTCACCATTGCAATAACAGGGGAGGTTAGCATTTTATATCATACCCCCAATACATGCTAACCTCTCACCATTACAATAACAGGGGAGATAGCATTTTATATCATACCCCCAAGACATGCTAACCCCTCACCATTACAATAACAGGGGAGGTTAGCATTTTATATCATACCCCCAAGACATGCTAACCTCTCACCATTACAATAACAGGGGAGGTTAACATTTTATATCATACCCCCAAGACATGCTAACCTCTCACCATTACAATAACAGGGGAGGTTAGCATTTTGGTGGGGGTATCATATATCGTCTGTAACTCTCCCTCATCGTTATTCACAATTCATTCAGGACTATCCGTAATCATGGTAGCATCCACATACATGTAGATGTGTTTAGAAACCTATTCTATTCACAATAAAAGTGACCCCAAAATGGCCCAAATGTTTTACCATTAATTCCTATAGGGCACAAAAACACAACCAAAACAAACAGCAAATTTTGCAACAAATGTGTGTAGTCACAAGCTTGATGTAGTCATTGAGTGCTGTGGATATGGGACCAAATACTTTTTACTACTTTACTACACATATAAGTGAATTTGTCCCAATACGTTTGGTCCCCTAAAATGTACTATGTACAAAAAGTGATGCAATTTCTAAATGGTTCACCTGATATGGATGAGAATACACTAAAAGTTAATCTGACAGTCTGTACTTTAACCTCGTAGTCATTGTTTGATTTCAAATCCAATGTTTAGAAGTATAGAGCCCAAAAAATAACAAAATCCTTCACTGTCCCAATAATTACGGACTGCACTATACGTATACAGTGCATTCAGAAAGTATTCAAACCCCTTGACTGTTTCCACGTTTTGTTACGTTTCAGCCTTATTCTAAAATTGATTCAAAATATGAAATATTCACACACAATACCCCGTTTTGACAAAGCTAAACTGGTTTTTAGAAATGTTTGCAAATTTATACAAATTAAAAACAGAAATACCTTATTTACATAAGTATTCAGACCCTTTGCTATGAGACTTGAAATTGAGGTCAGGTGCATCCTGTTTCCATTGATCATCCTTAATGTTTCTACAACTTGATTTGAGTCCACCTGTGGTAAATTCAATTGATTGGACATCATTTGGAAAGGCACACACTTGTCTATCTATATAAGGTTCCACAGTTGACAGTGCATATCAGAGCAAAAATCAAGCCATGAGGTCAAAAGAATTGTCCATAGAGCTCCGAGACAGGATTGTGTCGAGGCACAGATCTGTGTAAGGGTATCAAAAAAATGTCTGCAGGATTGAAGGTTCCCAAGAACACAGTGGCCTCCATCATTCTTACATGGAAGAACTTTGGAACCACCAAGACTCTTCAAGATTCTCTGGTCTGATGATACCAAGATTGAACTCTTTGGCCTGAATGCCAAGCGTCACGTCTGGAGGGAAAAACCTGGCACCATCCCTATGGTGAAGCATGGTGGTGGCAGCATCATGCTGTAGGGATGTTTTTCAGCGGCAGGGACTGGGAGACTAGTCAGAATCGAGGCAAAGATGAACGGAGCAAAGTACAGAGAGTGGCTTTGGGTCAAGTCTCTGAATGTCCTTGAGTGGCCCAGCGAGAGTCCGGACTTGAACCCGATCGAACATCTCTGGAGAGACCGGAAAATAGCTGTGCAGCAACGCTCCCCATCCAACCTGACAGAGCTTGAGAGGATCTGCAGAGAAGAATAGAAACTCCCCAAATACATGTGTGCCAAGCTTATAGCGTCATACCCAAGAAGACTTGAGGCTGTAATCGCTGCCAAAGGTGCTTCAACAAGTACTGAGTAAAGAGTCTGAATACTTACAGTTGAAGTCGGAAGATTACATACACCTTAGCCAAATACATTTAAACTGAGTTTTTCACAATTCCTGACATTTAATCCAAGTAAATTCCCTGTCTTAGGTCAGTTAGGATCACCACTTTATTTTAAGAATGTGAAATGTCAAAATAATAGTAGAGAGAATTATTTATTTCAGCTTTTATTTCTTTCATCTCATTCCCAGTGGGTCAGAAGTTTACATACACTCAATTAGTATTTGATAGCATTGCCTTTAAATTAATTAACTTGGGTCAAACGTTTCGGGTAGCCTTCCACAAGCTTCCCACAATAAGTTGGGTGAATTTTGGCCCATTCCTCCTGACAGAGCTGGTGTAACTGAGTCAGGTTTGTAGGCCTCCTTGCTCGCACACGCTTTTTCAGTTCTGCCCAGAAATTTTCTATAGGATTGAGGTCAGGGCTTTGTGATGGCCACTCCAATACCTTGACGTTGTTGTCCTGAAGCCATTTTGCCACAACTTTGTAAGTATACTTGGGGTCGTTGTCCATTTGGAAGACCCATTTGCGACCAAGCTTTAACTTCCTGACTGATGTCTTGAGATGTTGCTTCAATATATCCACATAATTTTCCTGCCTCATGATGCCATCTATTTTGTGAAGTGCACCAGTCCCTCCTGCAGCAAAGCACCCCCACAACATGATGCTGCTACCCCTGTGCTTCACTGTTGGGATGGTGTTCTTCGGCTTGCAAGCCTCACCCTTTTTCCTCCAAACATAACAATGGTCATTATGGCCAAACAGTTCTATTTTTGTTTCATCAAACCAGAGGACATTTCTCCAAAAAGTATGATCTTTGTTCCCATGTGCAGTTGCAAACCGTAGTCTGGCTGAGCGGCCTTTCAGGTTATGTCGATATAGGACTCGTTTTACTGGGGATATAGATACTTTTGTACCTGTTTCCTCCAGCATCTTCACAAGGTCCTTTGCTGTTGTTCTGGGATTGATTTGCACTTTTCCCATCAGAGTACGTTCATCTCTAGGAAACAGAATGCCTCTCCTTCCTGAGCGGTATGACAGCTGCGTGGTCCCATGGTGTTCATACTTGCGTACTATTGTTTGTACAGTTGAACTTGGTACCTTCAGGCGTTTGGAAATTGCTCTCAAGGATGAACCAGACTTGTGCAGGGCTACACATTTTTTTCTGAGGTCTTGGCTGATTTATTTTGATTTTTCCAGGATGTCAAGTGAAGAGTCACTGAGTTTGAAGGTAGGCCTTGAAATACATCCACAGGTACACCTCCAATTGACTCAAATGATGTCAATTAGCCTATCAGAAGCTTCTAAAGCCATGACATAATTTTCTGGAATTTTCCAAGCTGTTTAAAGGCACAGTCAACTTAGTGTATGTAAACTTCTGACCAACTGGAATTGTGATACAGTGAAATAATCTGTCTGTAAACAATTGTTGGAAAAATGACTTGTGTCATGCACAAAGTAGATGTCCTAACCAACTTGCCAAAACAATAGTTTGTTAAAACAATACATTTGTGGATTGGTAGAAAAACGAGTTTTAATGACTCCAACCGAAGTGTATGTTAACTTCCGTCTTCAACTGTATGTAAATGAGGTATTATAGTTTTTTCTTTTTTATAAATTTGTCAAATTCAAAAACCTGTTTTTGCTTAGTCATTATGGGGTATTGTGTGTACATTGATGAGGGGGACAAAACATTTTTTAAATAAAGCTGTAACGTAACAAAATGTGGAAAAATTCAAGGGGTCTGAATTATTTCCTAAGGCACTGTTGACAGCATTTGGATTACTGTTACAGTGCTATTTATTTGAATTGGATTCGTGCCTATATTTCAATATTTCTTTCTTTAAATGTTGTATTATTTGTGAACTTGTTGGACATTTTACTGCATTGTTAGGAGCTAGTAACATAAGCATGTTGCTGCTCCCGCTATAATATCTGCTAAACTGGGTACACCACCGATAAACTTTGATTTGATTTGTGTTTTAACATGTTTACATTTTGCATTGTCATTGACACATTATCATTGTCATGAGTGCAGGGGTTTATGCGTCTCTGTGTTTGGTCCACAGACTGTCACTATGGCAGGAGATGGATACAGAGGGAAGATGTCTCCTCACACACCCAACGAGAGGTTTGAGGGAGCCACTGTGCTAAAAGCACTGCAGGTAAGCAAGCGTCTATACAGAGAGACACATTGCAGGAGATAAGACGAGCCTCCGTTTGAAACCAGATAGTAATGATTACAGTATGAATACTTACTTAACACTTCATTTGTATTGCCCTTTTGATATAATATTCTCTAAGTAACAGTCTTTTCTTGACGTTATCAAAAGTCACTCTTTCAGTACCTTAGTAGGCAACTAGAGAACATTTTCAGTTGCTTATCAGACAACATGTTGAAGTGAATGTTTATACCATGTTTCTACTGTGTTTTACCATGTTTCTACTGTGTTTTACCATGTTTCTATGTTTTACCATGTTTCTACTGTGTTTTACCATGGTTCTACCATGTTTCTACTCTGGTTCTACTATGTTTCTACTGTGTTTTACCATGTTTTTACTGTTCTATCTTTCTACCATGTTTTTACTGTTCTATGTTTCTACCATGTTTCTACTATGTTTCTACCATGTTTCTACGGTGGTTCTACCATGTTTCTACGGTGGTTCTACCATGTTTCTACGGTGGTTCTACCATGTTTCTACTGTGGTTCTACCATGTTTCTACTGTGGTTCTACCATGTTTCTACTGTGTTTTACCATGTTTCTACTGTGGTTCTACCACGGTTCTACTGTTGTTCTACCATGTTTCTACGGTGGTTCTACCATGTTTCTACTGTGGTTCTACCATGTTTCTACTGTGTTTTACCATGTTTCTACTGTGGTTCTTCCACGTTTCTACTGTTGTTCTACCATGTTTCTACGGTGGTTTTACCATGTTTCTACTGTTTCTACTGTTTCTACCATCTTTCTACTGTGCTTCTACTGTGTTTTGTTTCTACAATGTTGTTACTGTGTTTTACCTTCAGTACGGCTATGAGGGCCGTGTCCCTCTGAAGAGCGCTCGTCTGTTCTATGACGTCAGCGAGAGGGCCAGGCGCATCATCGAGTCTTACTTCCTGCTCAACTCAACACTTCACTTCTCCTACACACACCTGGTGTGCCGTACCGCCATCACAGGTGAGCCAATTTCCCAGTGACCATGTCTTGTCCTAGAGGGCTTGTTCGACATTGCAGGCAGATGTTAAATGACTGATCTACAAATCACCTTCCATCATACATAACTTATTTTATTATTTATAGATCAGTCACAATTTACCAATGGTTGCGTTCCATGTCATCGACGGTGCTGTCGAGCATCAGATGGCTGTATCATTTGATATAGCTGATATGTTAAATACCAATCCAGGCGTTGTAGGATCTGGCACGTGTCTGCAATGTAGTCGGGCAGGAACTTGACCCTTATCAACCTTTCCTTATAGTGTCATAACTTTGAACATCATGTGAATTTGAGCATGTTGGTTCAGTCAAATTTTGTTTGTTTGCCTCTGTGTAGGTTAAGTAAACTTAGTCTTTTTTGTTCTGTTTTGGGGTTAATAAAGTTGATCTCTGTTTGGTGTTAATAAAGTTGATATCTGTTTGGTGTTAATAAAGTTGATCTCTGTTTGGTTTTGTTTGGTGTTAATAAAGTTGATATCTGTTTGGTGTTAATAAAGTTGATCTCTGTTTGGTTCTGTTTGGTGTTAATAAAGTTGATCTCTGTTTGGTTCTGTTTGGTGTTAATAAAGTTGATCTCTGTTTGGTTCAGGGCAACAGGACCATAGAAATGACCTGAGCCATCCCATCCACGCTGACAACTGTCTGTTAGACCCAGAGGCCAACGAGTGCTGGAAAGAACCACCAGCCTATACCTACAGAGACTACAGGTTAGAGCTTATACCTTAAGCAATAAGGCCCGAGGGGGTGTGGTATATGGCCAATATACCACGTCTAAGGGCTGTTCTTAGGTATACCGCGTTGCGTCGTGCCTGGATACAGCCCTTAGCCGTAGTATATTGGCCATGTATCACAAAACCCTGAGGTGCCTTATTGCTATTATAAACTGGTTACCAACGTAATTAGAGAGGTAAAAATAAATGTTTTGTCATACCCATGGTATACCGTCTGATATACCACGGCTTTCAGCCAATCAGCATTCATGGCTCGAACCACCCAGTTTATAATGCATCTTAGGGTTGAAGCTTAGCTCTGGTCCAAGGCTAAGCTGCTTCCTAACTACACTGAACACATTTTGAAACGCAACATGCAACAATTTCAGATTTTACTGAGTTACAGTTCATATGAGGAAGTCAGTCAATTGAAATAAATTCATTAGGCTCTAATCTATGGTAATCTACAGATATGTATCTGTTGGTCACAAATAAAATAAAAAATAAAAGGTAGGGGCGTGAATCAGAAAAGTAGTCAGTATCTGAAGAGACCACCATTTGCCTCATGCAGCGCGACACATCTCCTTCGTGTATGGTTTGATCAGGCTGTTGACTGTGGCCTGTGGAATGTTGTCCCACTCCTCTTCAATGGCTGTGTGAAGTTGCTGGATATTGGCGCGAACTGGAAAATGCTGTTGTATACGTTGATCCAGAGCATCCCAAACATGCTCTACGGGTGACATGTCTGGTGAGTATGCAGGCCATGGAAGAACTGGGACATTTTCAGCTTCCAGGAATAGTGTACAGATCCTTGCGACATGGGGCTGTGTATTATCATGTTGAAACATGAGGTGATGGCGGCGGATGAATGACACGACAATGGACCTCAGGATCTCGTCATGGTATCTCTGTGCATTCAAATTGCCATCAATAAAATGCAATTGTGTTAGTTGTCTGTAGCTTATGCCTGCCCAAACCATAACCCCACCACCAACATGGGCCACTCTGTTCCCAATGTTGACATCAGCAAACTGCTCGCCCACATGACGCCATACATTTTTGAGAAATAAGCATTTTATATTTTTTTGCATTGTGTTGTGACAAAACTGCACATTTTAGATTGTCTTTTTATTGCCCCCAGCACAAGGTGCACTTGTGTAATGATCATGCTGTTTAATTAGCTTCTTGATATGCCACACCTGTCAGGTGGATGGATTATCTTGGCAAAGGTGAAATGCTCGCTGACAGGGATGTAAAAAGAAATTTGTGCACAACATTTGAGAGAAATAAGCCTTTTGTATATATGCAACATTTCGTGCATCTTTTATTTCAGCTCATGAAACATGGGACCAACACTTTACATGTAACATTTGTATTTTTTGTTCAGTGTACATTGAAATCTACTCATGCTACCAATGGCACCGTACTATACCATTACCTAGTGTTCAATAAGCATGGCTATTATACATTTCCAATGGTTTTCACTGTGTTCTCAGTGCTCTGTTGTACCTGAATGGAGACTTTGATGGCGGGGAGTTCATCTTCACAGAAATGGATGCCAAAACAGTCACAGTGAGTCCTCTCCCGAGAACGGACACTTTTTGTTGTCTGTATTTCCTGACATTTTTATTAGTCTTACTATCTTACCCTTTCTTTGTACTTTCTTTGTACTTTTTCATGGCAAGTTTCTGTCATTTGGAACTTAGTGTATATAAAGCTGTAGCTTTCCACATCCACTGTGATCCCATTTCATAACGACAGTCAGTACTGACCATGGTCTCCCCCTCCTCCTCCCCCAGGCTCAGGTGAAGCCAAAGTGTGGTCGTATGGTAGGCTTCTCGTCTGGAGGGGAGAACCCCCATGGGGTGAGGGCCGTCACCAGGGGGCAGAGGTGTGCCGTGGCCCTGTGGTTCACCTTGGACCCCCTCTTCAGAGAACTGGTAAACTGTCATGATGACCCCATCTATCATAATATCTTCCATAGTGACACATATAGAGGATAGTACATCATGTATATTATTGCTTTTTATTTAGGAGTATGTTTATTGGTATTTGTTTAGGAAGATGTTTATTGGTATTTATTTAGGAAGATGTTTATTGGTATTTGTTTAGGAAGATGTTTATTGGTATTTGTTTAGGAAGATGTTTATTGGTATTTGTTTAGGAAGATGTTTATTGGTATTTGTTTAGGAAGATGTTTATTGGTATTTGTTTAGGAAGATGTTTATTGGTATTTATTTAGGAAGATGTTTATTGGTATTTATTTAGGAGTATGTTTATTGGTATTTGTTTAGGAAGATGTTTATTGGTATTTGTTTAGGAAGATGTTTATTGGTATTTGTTTAGGAAGATGTTTATTGGTATTTGTTTAGGAAGATGTTTATTGGTATTTATTTAGGAAGATGTTTATTGGTATTTGTTTAGGAAGATGTTTATTGGTATTTATTTAGGAAGATGTTTATTGGTATTTATTTAGGAAGATGTTTATTGGTATTTATTTAGGAAGATGTTTGTATCATAATACATTGTTCCTATTTCTTCTCCCCTCCCCCCTCTCTCCTCCAGGAGCGTCTACAGGCTGATGAGGTGGTGCAGGCATTGGACAACCAGAGCAGCCAATCAAAGTGGGACACGAGCCTCAACATCAACCCCAAAGATGAGCTGTAGTAGCCAACCAACACCCAGCTCTGCATGCCCCAAATCTTTATCTGTCTACCCAAATCTTTATCTGTCTATTTATTTAATGAAGTTTGGATCAGAACAATTTTATTTTTGTACTGTTTGATGTGCAAGGTTATATCGTTGTTGTTCTTAGTTTTGTTGTCGTCGTGGCTTTAGTGTTGTTGTGATTTTTATTTCTGTAAATACCAGTACTTGAGTTCCCATTTGCGTCTTGGTTTTTTTTCTCTCTAGTGACTATCTCTGTTGGGTTGAAACCCAGTCGTTGTGCCTCACACTTTAAAGTTCCAGGTCATTTTGTGATGAACTTTAAAGTTCCAGGTCATTTTGTGATGAACTTTAAAGTTCCAGGTCACTTTGTGATTCATATACGAGGTTGTTACAATACCACCCTGTCCTACATACGTCCAGTTCTTACTGCACTGTGAACAAGCCAAAGAGAAGAAAGCCAGTTGACATTGTTTCTCTCTGTTAGAAAAAATAAATAAAATGTCTGTTTATGCTTTGGTTTATAACGTTTAAAACATGCACTCATAAAACAATATTTCTTTCAGGCGGTGTAAACACAGTAAATGTTTATCTATTTATTCATTGAAATATTGTCTTGAATATGCATTTACCGAGAGAAAGATGTCGGGCATTATTTTTACAAACAGGGAGCTATAATCCTTTTCAGTGACGGACATTAATGTCTGATCTTATCTGTCCCGACTTTATGTGCACTTCCTGTTTGTAGTGTGATAAAGACGTCATCACTCCCTAGCTCTGGTCCATGACGTTAGTGCATCTTACTAGTGTTAGCAAGCCTTAGTAATGCCTCGGACCAGAGCTAATCCCTCCGTTCAGTGTAATCGAACACAGAGTAAGATAACTGTTTACAAGTTAGCTGACAGAGTGGTGTGTGTTTTAAAGATAGACAGCTGCTATTGCAATTGTTGGCATTTGATATTAGAACCTTTTTAATAAAAGATGTCATTTATTCCTGTTTAAAGGAATTATTATTTTAAGGTGGCGTAACAAGTGTCCTTTCCTTTCAAAACGTCCTCATTTCATGGGTAACAATAGACAGGCAGGCACGCGCACTGTTATAGTCCAATGGAAAGAATGTGCCTTGTGTGTACTGTGATATTTCAATGATACAACTGCTAACTAAATGTAACTTATCATTTTAAGTTAATAGAGTAAGGTTTTAGCTTATCTTTTGATAGGGAGGATGGCCACTTTTGTCTAACTAATATTTAAATATGAATTGCTGTAACACAAACAAATTGTTGTATCCATCTCTTTTGTTGTAATGTGTACTTATAAATTAAAAAGACAATACTGCATAAAATAGTTTCAATTGTATCCTTTATTTGTGAATGTGTACATTGTTTACAGTTTGTCAACACATTTTAAATAGGTTCGGTTAACAAACATTTAGAGAAGTGGTTTTGAAAATCTAGACATGAATATGACAGCAGCAAATCATTAAATCCTTCAAAGTACTGACTGATTAAACTAAACTTTTTCTATACTGACAAAAAAATAAAAACGCAACATGTAAACTGTTGGTCCCATGTTTGATGAGCTGAAATAAAAGATGCACAAAATGTTCCATATGCAAAAAAAGCTTATTTCTCTCAAATTTTGTGCACAAATTTGTTTACATTCCTGTTAGTGAGCATTTCTACTTTGCCAAGATAATCTATCCACCTGACAGGTGTGGCATATCAAGAAACTGATTAAACAGCATGATCATTACATAGGTGCACCTTGTGCTGGGGACAATAAAAGGACACTCTAAAATGTGCAGTTTTGTCATACAACACAATGCTACAGATGCCTCATGTTTTGGGGGAGCATGTAATTGGCATGCTGACTGCAGGAATGTCCACCAGAGTTGTCAGAGAATTTTATGTTAATTTCTCTACCATATGCAGCCTTAATCATTTTAGAGAATTTGGCAGTACCTCCAACCTGCCTCACAACCGCAGACCACATGTAACCACACCAGCCCAGGACCCCCACATCTGGCTTCTTCACCTGCGGGATGGTCTGAGACCCGCCAACCGGAAAGCTGATGAAACTGGGTTTGCACAACCGAAGAATTTCTGCACAAACTGCCAGAAACCGTCTCAGGGAAGCTCATCTGCGTCCTCACCAGGGTCTTGACCTGACTGCAGCATCTGTACACAGTTCCTGGAAGCTGAAAATGTCACAGTTCTTCCAAGGCCTGAATACTCACCAGACATGTCACCCATTGAGCACGTTTAGGATTCTCTGGATAAACGTGTACGACAGCGTGTTACAGTTACTGACAATATCCAGCAACTTGGCACAGCCATTGAAGAGGAGTGGGACAACATTCCACAGGTCACAATCAACATGCTGATCAACTCTATGCAAAGGTGATGTGTCGCGCTGCATGATGCAAATGTTGGTCCCACCAGATACAGTCCTAGTCTGGGTTTTTCTGATCCAAGTCGCTACTTTTTTTAGGTATCTGTAACCAATAGATGCATATTTGTATTCTGAGTCGTGAAATCCATAGATTAGGGCCTAATAAGTTTATTTCAATTGACTGATTTCCTTATACTGTATGAACTCTAACTCGGTAAAATCTTTGAAATTGTTGCACGTTGAGTTTATTTTTGTTCAGGGTAATTACAAATGATATATACATTATTGAGCCATCTTTCTTTTTAAATCTCTAACATCTATAGTCATCTATGTCACTACTATAAATGAATAAACGTAAGAATAAACTTAAAAACACTCTTGACAAACAATTTAGGGTTTGATTCAATCCGTATCGCCGAAGTTGAATCGAGCCCTTAAAGTTATTATGGTAACATCAAATCAAATGTATTTATAAAGCCCTTCGGACATCAGCTGATATATCAAAGTGCTGTACAGAAACCCAGCCTGAAACCCCAAACAGCAAGCAATGCAGATGTAGAAGCACGGTGGCACAGGAACAACTCCCTAGAAAGGCCAAAACCTAGGAAGAAACCTAGAGAGGAACCAGGCTATGAGGGGTGGCCAGTCCTCTTCTGGCTGTGCCGGGTGGAGATTATAACAGAACATGGCCAAGATGTTCAAATGTTCATAGATGACCAGCATGGTCAAATAATAGTAATCACAGTGAACAGGTCAGGGTTCCATAGCCGCAGGCGGAACAGTTGAAACTGGAGCAGCAGCACGGCCAGGTGGACTGGGGACAACAAGGAGTCATCATGCCAGGTAGTCCTGAGGAATGGTCCTAGGGCTCAGGTCCTCTGACAGAGAGAAAGAAAGAAAGAAAGAGAGAATTAGAGCGAGCATACTTAAATTCACACAGGATACCGGATAAGACAGGGGAAATAACAGCAGCAATATGGCTACCCACACTGGGACTGTCTACCCACACTGAGACTGTCTACCCACACTGGGACTGTCTACCCACACTGGGACTGTCTACCCACACTGGGACTGTCTACCCACACTGAGACTGTCTACCCACACTGAGACTGTCTACCCACACTGGGACTGTCTACCCACACTGGGACTGTCTACCCACACTGAGACTGTCTACCCACACTGAGACTGTCTACCCACACTGGGACTGCCTCCTAGCCCTGAGACGACTGCCTACTAGCCCTGAGACGACTGCCTACTAGCCCTGAGACGACTGCCTACTAGCCCTGAGACGACAGCCTACTAGCCCTGAGACGACTGCCTACTAGCCCTGAGACGACTGCCTACTAGCCCTGAGACGACTGCCTACTAGCCCTGAGACGACAGCCTACTAGCCGTGAGACGTATGCCCACTAGCCGTGAGACGACCGCCTACTAGCCGTGAGACGACAGCCTACTAGCCCTGAGACGACTGCCTACTAGCCCTGAGACGACTGCCCACTAGCCCTGAGACGGCAGCCCACTAGCCCTGAGACGACAGCCCACTAGCCCTGAGACGACAGCCCACTAGCCCTGAGACGACAGCCCACTAGCCCTGAGACGACAGCCCACCAGCCCTGAGACGACTGCCTACTAGCCCTGAGACGACTGCCCACTAGCCCTGAGACGACTGCCCACTAGCCCTGAGACGACAGCCCACTAGCCCTGAGACGACAGCCCACTAGCCCTGAGACGACAGCCCACTAGCCCTAAGACGACTGCCCACTAGCCCTGAGACGACTGCCCACTAGCCCTGAGACGACTGCCCACTAGCCCTGAGACGACTGCCCACTAGCCCTGAGATGACTGCCCACTAGCCCTGAGACGACAGCCCACTAGCCCTGAGACGACTGCCTACTAGCCCTGAGACGACAGCCTACTAGCCCTGAGACGACAGCCCACTAGCCCTGAGACGACAGCCCACTAGCCCTGAGACGACTGCCCACTAGCCCTGAGACGACAGCCCACTAGCCCTGAGACGACAGCCTACTAGCCCTGAGGAGGGGGCAACATCAGGCTGTGGCTCTCCATGTCCTTCAGGCTGACTGTCTTTCTTCCCTCCCCACCTCCAGGCTTGCTCCCCTGCCCTCCTCCTTCAGCTTCATGTGGGGAGATTGTCAGCTTAGAGTGCTTCCCCGACACCTCACTCTCTACCTCCATGTCCTTGCCGTTGATCAGGCTGTGGCACTCCTGTTCTACCACCTCTGTCCTGTGGGTGGTGCCACTGTCGTTCTCGCTATACTTCAGCGGGGGCATCACCAGATCCACCAGCGTTTCTTTGAAGTGAAGGCGTCGGCGCAGAGTCATGTCTGGTGCTTTCTGATCCCGCCGCTGCCGATTGGCCAGCTGGATCTTCTCCATTATGTACTTCTCTTCATCAGGTTGGTCCTCCAGCACCGGAGGGGGCAGAGCTACAGGGGATCCGCCCTTATATGGACTGTCTCGGTTGGAGTCGAACTCCAGAGTTTCCATAAGCGAGGGCCACCTCTCCTCCTTGCACGCTCTCTTCTCCTCTTTCGGGCTTTTCTTGTCCTTCCTTCCTCGCTTATTGTTCTCCTCTTCCTCCTCCTCCTTGTCTATTTCGACTTTGATGTCCTCATAGTCAGGGTCCTGTTGAGGAGGAACAAGGGTGCATTATCATTAGTGCACACTGTAGCAAAACGTTTTTATTGGCCAAATTTCCAGTTTTGTAACGTTTGCTTTCATTCGGTTCCGAGTGAATACATCCCAGGAGAGATCTGAGTGATAGTTATATCCACCCGAGTCTCTCAACAGACAGTGTGTCTGCAAGCAATATGTTAATTAGGTACTTTGATCCTTTATGAGAGACATGACGACTTTGTGTGTGTCTGTGTGTGGTTATCAATAATATATCCAGTGCAGAGCCGTATTCAAGACCCTCTAAATTTATTGGAGAGGAGCATCAAGCTCATCACCTTGCACTTTCACCACCCTGTGAAGTTCATCGTAACTTATTTCATCTGTAGCCTAATAAACTGCATGCTTTCCTGACGAGTCGTCGCGTGACATCACATTTACTTCGATTTGATCAATATTTGCGCATTGAAAGTGTTTCCACCGACATTTCTCTGATAATAAATTTTACCGACACAAAAAGATCCCACCTTGTCTAGCATATTTTGTTTTGTCGACATTTGGAAGTTTATCTGCAAATGTTCTGTTTCCATCAGGCCTCGTGACATTTTTAATCTGGCATGTACTTAACTCACATAAGAATGTTGGAAACCTGGTTAGTGACATGGATTCACACTCAGACACTGAGACGTGGCACACAGGGAGTACAACACCACACACTGTGACAGAAAGAGGAAGCCCACTGACCTACTCCCAGTCACTCCTCCCATCCTCACTGATCAGCCGATCCGCACTGACCTACTGCCAGTCACTCCTCCCCTTCTTACTGATCAGCCAATCCCCACTGACCTACCACGCCTTTGCTCCTCTCCTCCTCACTGATCAGCCAATCCCCACTAACCTACCTAGCTGTCACTCTCCCCCCCCCACTGATCAACCAATCCCCACTAACCTACCTGGCCGTCGCCCCTCCCCTCTTCCCTGATCAACCACTGACCTACCTGGCCGTCGCGCTTAGCCTCCTCACTGATCAACCAATCCAAATAAAGGTCAAATAAAATAAAATAAATAAAATCCCCACTGACCTACCTGGCTGTCGCTCCTCCCCTCCTCACTGATCAGCCAATCCCCACTGACCTACCTGGCTGTCGCTCCTCCCCTCCTCGCCAATCAGCCAATCCCCACTGACCTACCTGGCTGTCGCTCCTCCCCTCCTCACTGATCAACCAATCCCCACTGACCTACCTGGCTGTCGCTCCCCCCCTCCTCGCCAATCAGCCAATCCCCACTGACCTACCTGGCTGTCGCTCCTCCCCTCCTCACTGATCAGCCAATCCCCACTGACCTACCTGGCTGTCGCTCCTCCCCTCCTCGCCAATCAGCCAATCCCCACTGACCTACCTGGCCGTCGCTCCTCCCCTCCTCACTGATCAGCCAATCCCCACTGACCTACCTGGCCATCGTTCCTCCCCTCCTTACTGATCAGCCAATCCCCACTGACCTACCTGGCCATCGCTCCTCCCTTCCTCACTGATCAGCCAATCCCCACTGACCTACCTAGCCGTCGCTCCTCCCATCCTCGCTGATCAGCCAATCCCCACTGACCTACCTGGCTGTCGCTCCTCCCCTTCTTGCTGATCAACCAATCCCCACTGACCTACCTGGCCGTCGCTCCTCCCCTCTTCCCTGATCAACCAATCCCCACGGACTTACCTGGCCCTGAGACGGCAGCCCACTAGCCCTGAGACGACAGCCCACTAGCCCTGAGACGACAGCCCACTAGCCCTGAGACGACAGCCCACTAGCCCTGAGACGACAGCCCACTAGCCCTGAGACGACTGCCTACTAGCCCTGAGACTTACCTGGCAGTCACCCCTCCCCTCCTCCCTGATCAGCCAATCCAGGTCCTTCAAAATGCCATCCTCATTCTCCTATTGGGTCCTTGTGCTGGTCACCACCTGACTTATCTTTTTCAAATGAAGCAGAACAACCAGACAGTATCAACCAGAGTAGGCCCACTGGTGAAGACCACAGGAGGTTGGTGGTACCTTAATTGGGGAGGTCGGGACTGTGGTAATCCTGGAGCGGAATACACTGGAATGGTATTAAACAAATTGATTATATCTGTTTGATACCATTCCATTAGCGCCGTTCCAGACATTATTATGAGCCTTCCTCAACTCAGCAGCCTCCCCTGGTGAAGATTGCCCCAACATTGTACTTTCAAAGAGTATCCATATTTGCCTTTGGGCCAAAGTCAATTCTCTTTCAATTCACACCAGATCAGGGCAGTTTGTGCACTGACAATCCCTCGTAACACAAAAAGAGAATACAATTCCAAACTCTGTAAGTACGCATCACAAGCGTTCAACTCACAGATCATCAGTCATATAGTATAGTGGACCTGTATTCATTCAATGATTCATGATGGCCCTCTCCTGGCCGAATGATGCATAGCGCAGGAGAAACACTACGCCTCACGGTGGCCCTCCACTGGCCGAATGATGCATAGCGCAGGAGAAACACTTCAACCTGCTACAGCTGCATTTTGCATTACATTATGGGACGACATTGTGAGATATACTGTCTTAACTGGGACCGGAGTTACTGTTAGATGTATTGCAGCTTGTAAAATCCTGCTGATACAACAGGATAGCATGATGTGACAAGCAGTCAGACGTAGTCTGGTTTCTATGGTCCACGAGTAAACAGCCTAGAATGGATGGGATAACGCTCTCCGTGGTCTAAATGTTATTATAACAGGGTGGTTCAAGCCCTGGATGCTGATTGGCTGAAAGCCGTACCGACACAACATTTATTTGTATTGTTCTAGTTACGTTGGTAACCAGTTTATAATAGCAATAAGGCACCCCTGGGGTTTGTGGTATATGGCTAATGGCTGTATCCAGGCACCCCGCGTTGAGTCGTGATTAAGAACCGACTTTAGCTGTACCACAACCCCTCGGGCCTTATTGCTTAATAATAGGCTACTATTTCTACAAACACGCTTTATTGTATGACAATTTATATAGTGTACACGCTTTATTGTATGACAAAAGTCTAAAATAACGACAAACGAAGAGCTATGTATGCAATAGAGAACTTGCAAATACAACCCCATCAAAATAAACTCACCGCGAATAAAAATAAAACACGTATGTATTGTATCCTCTTCTATGGACTCTGTCTTTGTTTTACCGGCCTACATGTTCGTGATTCAGCCAGAACACCTGACCAGATCATCTCCTCTGCTTCTTCCTCTCCCTGGCGTAACTAATTAGGGTTTAATATGGCTGTTGTCATAGATAATTAGGACAACATGCACATGCTTAAACCAGAAAACAGACACACACAAATGCGTTTTGTTATTCTATTATAGGGATCTAAAATTAATTTCCATTCGAAATCCTATTTTCCCAAACCCCTAACCTGTAACCCTAACTCCTAAACTTCAAATAACATTCGTCCTCATGGAGACGTGTCCCCACAAGGGAGACTGTTCCATGTTTTACTATCCTTGTGAGGATTTTAGGTCCACCACAAGGAGAGAAGAACCAACCCACAAACACACACACACTTCCTTTCGTGTGCGTAATGGGGCAGCTTTTATATTGTACACCCTTTTAAAAAGTTGGAGCACATAGCAATCCTTTTTCTGATCATTTTAATCTACGATTTGTGTGAGAAAAAAAATGCATATGGCATAATTTTCTTCATGCGTTACAGAAACAAGAAAATAAATCCATCAGTCATTATGCGCCAATTACTCCTATCTTGACACAGAGAGCAACGGGTCCCTTGTCACGTTCTGGTTAATAAAGACACGCCTACAGAAAAGCACTGGCTTGTGGGTCTTGCTGTTTGCTGCAATTCACTATCTGTTAAACAAGCCTGCAAAGCCTCCTCGGAAACACCATTCCCCATGCTTCATCGCTCGGTTCAAAGCAAGTACACACCACCCGGACCTTTGGAGAAGTGTCTGCCTGCACGTCTGTCAACTTGTGATAGTATTTTTCAGTTTTTGCTAGATGTCTACCAAATTGTACCTTTTACACGGAGACGATAGCTAGATAATTTACTACTCATGGCTACCATCGTTCTTTATTCCATAAACAGAACGGCGCAAACCACCGTGAGACAATGTTTGATTCCTTATTCAAAGGGAACTTCCAGAGTGGACTCGCACCTTTCTGTCTTCCTTAAAACTTCAGTCCGCAGGTTAACTTCGCTTCCGAGAGTGAGATGGGTTCCCAAAGCTACTGGAGTGCGGTTCATGTCCCTCGGGACAGCAGGCAGAACCTCATCCGGGCGAACCAGGAGAGGCGCAGTGCTTGTAGCTGGAGCAGCGGCGGCAGTGGCGGGGTTTGTGGCCAGCGCTACTCACTTCCAGCGAGCTGAAATGGCATCAGTGATCCCCAAAACCGAGGAGGAGGACACGGAGATAGCGGAGAAATGCAAGACATTCATGTCTCCGCCGTGTACCGACGTCAAAGTTCTGCAGCAGAGGAAAGAAGAGATGTGCACAAGGATGGAGATGCTGATCATGGAGACGCAGGCGGAGTTCTGCAGAGCGCTCGAGGAGGTGGACGGCGGCAAGTTCAAAGTGGACCGATGGGAACGGAAAGAAGGCAAGTATCTCCCCTTTAGCACGTGCCAATGCGCGCCCATGGATAGACTAGTCAGTCAACCTCTCCCTAAATCCAGTGCATAATCTTACTTGGGCCTATCTGGCAACTATCAACCCTGGCACATTCACAATGACACAAGCAAAACATAGAAGTGTTCAATGAATGTACAAAACTAATCCGAAGGTTGTCCACCCTGTCCTTAGTCCAGATAGGTCTAGTAACCAGCCACACTGTCTTATTCTGAACCCATGCCAGTATTGGTATGACAATATAGCAAAGTGCTTGGGGTTTTGGGCCTTTCTTTAGTGTAATAACATAGTCTGCCTGTCTGTCTCTGTGCTGCATATATGTTTGTCCATGCCTGTCTGTCTCTGTGCTGCCTATATGCTTGTCCATGCCTGTCTGTTTCCGTCTGTCTGTTTGTCCGTTGGTCGGTCGATCCGTCTGTCTGTCTTTCAGGTGGCGGGGGCATCAGCTGTGTGCTGCAGGATGGGAAGGTGTTTGAGAAGGCGGGGGTCAACGTGTCCGTGGTGTTTGGGAACCTGACCGAGGAGGCCGCCAAGCAGATGCGCAGCAGAGGGAAGGTCCTCAAAGGAAAAGATGGTGAGTATAGCCCTCAGAGTTCATATCAACCTCATAAACTACAGCAGAACTTTTTGTTGTCTTGCAGTATAGTGTGTCACCTCATGCTACACGGTTCACCCAAGACCAGAGATGGCCTTTCTGATAACAGAATGTGTTAAAGGAATCAGGATTGGATCCTTGAGTTGGACTATGGTTGAGATTAATTGAATTGTATTTAATTTGATTGTTTTGTCCTCTCCCAGGCAAGCTGCCGTTCTGTGCCATGGGTGTGAGCTCTGTCATCCACCCCACGAACCCCCACATTCCCACAGTGCACTTCAACTACAGATACTTTGAGATAGAAGAAGGAGATGGTGAGGCTGTGACCTATGACCTCATACCATTCAATAGAGCTGACATAATGAATGATCACTATTGTCTCTTTCTTTCTTTTCTCCCCCCCAGGTACTAAACAGTGGTGGTTTGGTGGGGGTACAGACCTGACTCCTACCTATGTCAATAAGGAGGATGGTGCTCACTTTCACAACAGTCTGAAGGAGGCCTGTGACAAACATCACCCTCAGTACTACCCCGACTTCAAGAAGTGGTACGACACGTATCTGTGACACAATGTGAAAATTGTGTGTGTGTGTGTGTGTGTGTGTGTGTGTGTGTGTGTGTGTGTGTGTGTGTGTGTGTGTGTGTGTGTGTGTGAATGACTACACTGGGTGGGTCTCTACTGTTCAGCAGTGATAAGAAGACTGTTTGTTCAGTGGTATCTAGATAGAAAATGACATTGTGAGTGAGCGTGGGTACTGTTCATCTTTGTGTGTCAGTGTTATGTGTGGCTTCCTATAGGCTCTTTGCGTTTTACACATTCAGTTCTGTCATTTTTTCCCCCAGGTTGACATTATCTTGATCTTCTCTCAATTCAAACATACAGTAGTTGTATTTTTATATAACTTTTGGTTGCATTTTCATTTAGCGTAATAACATTATGATAACCTAATAACTACCTCTGTGTCTAGAGTCATTCAAACTAGTAGCTCCACATTTCTACCATGTTTTCACCCCGAGGTCGATGCCCGCAAGGAAATCCAATTAGCATAATACAAAAATCCCCATAAAAATCTGTCAGTTTAAACTAGAGATATCTGTTTTTTTTGCATTGGATGCGTCTCAATCCACCGCCTCCGCCTATGTAACACTATGACAGGTGACAGAGCTAGAGTGGTGTTTGTCAGACCATGAGACATCCCGAAAATCAGTCTTCTCACAAAATCGTCTGTAACATCTGAACGGTTTGGCCTACAAACTATTACGACGTCTCTATGGAAAGACGAGACTTTCACGACCTTTGCTCTACGACCTCCACAAGTGTCAGGAGACTCGTCTAAAGTCAGTACAGCCGATCTGCCGACTTCTGTCTGTACCGTTTGGGCTACACACTAATATGAACCGTTTGGGCTACACCCCTCTGTACAAAGGTTAGAGTCTCAAGGACATATACACTACCGTTGAAAAGTTTGGGGTCACTTACAAATGTCCTTGTTTTTAAAAGAAAAGCTCATTTTTCTGTCCATTAAAATAACATCAAATTGATCATAAATACAGTGTAGACATTGTTAATGTTGTAAATGACTATTGTAGCTGGAATATGGAATATTTACATAGGCATACAAGGCCCATTATCACCAACCATCACTCCTGTGTGGAAACAAAGGACTTTCTTCTGAAACTCGTCAGTCTATTCTTGTTCTGAGAAATGAAGGCTATTCCATGCGAGAAATTGCCAAGAAACTGAAGATCTGGTACAACACTGTGTACTACTCCCTTCACAGAACAGCGCAAACTGTCTCTAACCAGAATAGGAAGAGGAGTGGGAGGCCCCAGTGCACAACTGAGCAAGAGGACAAGTACATTAGAGTGTCTAGTTTGAGAAACAGACACCTCACAAGTCCTCAACTGGCAGCTTCAATAAATAGTACCTGCAAAACACCAGTCTCAACGTCAACAGTTAAGAGGCGACTCCGGGATGCTGGCCTTCTAGGCAGAGTTGCAAAGAAAAAGCCATATCTCTGACTGGCCAATGAAAATAAAAGATAAGCTAAAGAACACAGACACTGGACAGAGGAACTCTGCCTAGAAGGCCAGCATCCTGCAGTCGCCTCTTCACTGTTGACGTTGAGACTGGTGTTTTGTGGGTACTCTTTAATGAAGCTAACAGTACATGTCAGTTGTTTTCCTCTAGGACACCCACAGGCCTCACAAGACTCATCAGAAGGTCCCCCGGTACCAGTTGAAAACATGTATGGAAGTATATATGAAGACAGTTTAATGCCATAAATATGGGGTTAAATGCATGTTTAATTATTATTTTATTTTTTTAACATTTCCTGATCTTTCTTATATCTCTCAAATATAGGAGAGACACATCAGAACATACTTCCTTTTGATATTTTTGGGGGACTCTGTTGTTCCATGTAATGAGTATGTTATTCAATGCGTTTATATGGGCTAATAGCAGTATGACCAAAAATAAATGTTCTTCAAATATTTTTTTAAAATATTTTTGGGGGATCCTTCAAGGGGTCTTAAAATTCTAAATCAAATAGCTAAATGATCCTTGGTATGATCTTCTTAAAACTATTCCATATAGTTTAGTAGAACCCTCCCCCCACCACCACTCCCCGGCTTAGACTGGGCATAGACTGGGTTTAGACAGGGCTTAGACTCTGATGGGTTAAATATCTGTAAAAGTAATGCACTGTACCAGTTGTTATGCAATTTTGCAGGGACTGTAAATATTAATAACATGGGAAACACTTATTTAAAGCATGTTGAATCTAAAGCAATATACCTGCAGGCAGGTACAAATAGTGCGACCATAACATGCAACAGAACATGTTTCCTCAAGCTTAGTTCATTTAAAACACTCCTCCTGGTATGCTGCCCTGTAGGTGTGACCGGTACTTCTACATCCCCCATCGTGGCGAGACGCGGGGAATCGGTGGCATCTTCTTTGACGACCTGGACTCTCCCAGCCAGGAGGAGGCGTTCAGCTTCGTTAAGAGCTGTGCCCACACCGTGGTGCCCTGTTACCTGCCCATTGTCCAGAAACACCTTAATGACCCCTTCAGCCCAGAGGAGAAGGACTGGCAGCAGGTGCGGCGAGGAAGGTGGGTACAGATGAGAGGGCTATCTGTGTGTGTGCCATTTAATAAATACACATCTTGTGTGAATTCTCACAATCATGCCTGTCTTCTGTCTGTAACTTGTGTGTGTTTTCAGGTATGTGGAGTTTAACCTGGTGTATGACAGAGGGGTGAAGTTTGGACTGGCCACGCCAGGCTCCAGGATCGAGAGCATCCTCATGTCCCTGCCTCTCACAGCCAAGTGAGTTCTGCGACAGGGAGGGACGATCACACGGTCGTGCTGCTGCTAGCACTGAGTGTATAGCACTGGTGATTGGGTACTGGGCTGGTGAGGACTGTATGTGGGTGTGCTACTGTCTACAGGAAGGTATGTGTGTTGTTGAACAGACGTGAGAATAGGGATCACATCAGCTTTGTGATCGTCCCTCCCTGATTAATAGTCACCGGTTCAGAGAGGGAAATGCTGGTGTCAGTCAATCTACCAATCATATAATCAATTTCTTTATTGTTCCAATTGGGAAACATAGTGCACCGCAGCCAGGGTAAGAAACAACGTTAAAACAACCCTCAAACAGATCAATTTGAAAGGAAATGAGAACTGGCTTCCTGTTGAGTCAAGGAGACGGTGCTCAGTATGTCTGTGTGGTGGGTCCTATTGTATCAACCAGAGACAGGCCTGTGGAGTCTACTCATCCAGCTTGGCGCATGGCAGTCCCTTGAAGTAGCCCCAGGTCGCTCATTCATGCTGACGGTATTCTCTCTCCCCAGGTGGGAGTACATGCATGAGCCTCCTAAAGGCACCCTGGAGGCCGATATGCTGGAGGTGTTAAGAAACCCCGAGGAGTGGGTCTGACACGGACGTTACCATGGCAGTAACATCCTGACTCAGCCTGTTGATGACTGGAACAGGTGTCCGTCCCCTTTCAACTGCAGATCATTCGTTTTTCTCATTGGTCAACTCAACTGCAAACTCATCACAGATACTATTAGCTAGTGTACACTGGAAAAATCACACTCGCTCTTATTGCTTTTACACTTTGTTTAAATCATGTCTGTGTCAGATAAGCCTTGTTCCCACTGCCTGAATTGCTTTATCATGGATGTCTTTTCCTTTTTGGAACGATTGCTTCATCTGTTTTGTCTCTGTGCCCTCTGGTTGTGTTAGGGTTAGCCCTAACCCAGGATGTTTGTCTCTCAGTGCCCTCTGGTTGTGTTTGGGTTAGCCCTAACCCAGGATGTTTGTCTCTGTGCCCTCTGGTTGTGTTCACCAGGCAGTCTAGGCACCAAACAGATGAGGGGGAAAAACCCTTATTGTCATTTTCAAACCGTTGTCTTCCGTCTGTTTGTGCTGAATGTGTACAAGAAGAGAAAGTGGATCAGAACCCCTCGGGGTGTGTGGGCTACGCCATTGATGTAAAACATAATTAAAGATGTTTTTATATCCTATCTGTCATGTCATCCACCAACAGAATTGATTAATACAAGTTCTATGAGAAAGTGCATCGTCAAGATTGGAGCCTGTGATCTTCTGTTCTCTAACCCAGGATCTAGTCTGGTGAGCCAGAAAGGGGGGAGGCACCAGGATTGTTTGGTTACATACTTAAAGCTAGTTGGGCAGCCCATTTAAATTATTATTTTTAAATGACACAAATTGGTCTTTTGACCAATCAGAAGAACAAAAATTGTAACGTGCTGAATACAACAACATTTCACCTTATAGTGAAATGCTTACTGACAAGCCCAGCTCTGAAAAAGAGCTGATGTGACAAGATCTGACGTGATTGGTCCAAAGACCCATTAGTGGGAAAAATATAATAATTGGGCTGCCTGTGTAAACGCAGCCATGTTAGAACCAGGGGTGTATTCACAAGGAAGCAAACAGTTGTTGCAATGGTCAGGTCTATTTAGACATGGTTAATGAATCACTACATGTATAGTTAAGATTGTTTAAACAGCTTTTTTAAATAGCAGACAGGATGGATAAAGATGGTACTCACGTCATGCTTTTCTATTTTAAAACTACAAGGAAAGTGTTGGATAAATTTGGAGGCACTTACAGAACATGGCTCCACAGATTTGAAAGTATTTTATTACAAATGAATTCAAGCTCAGTACATATCCAAAGGTTTACCATCTATTTACATTAATGTATTTGCTTAAGGCATTGTAAAAACAGGATTTCAAAAGGTAACAGTACAATAATAGGTCATGTCCAGAAACTCATATCTTCTACCACCTATATGTACACTTAAAAGATCTCAAATGATTGGACAGATGTAAGCAAAATAGCAACTATTCCACCTAGCCTATCAGAGGGAAAGGTGGAACTATCAACATATTGCTTTAGCACAGGGCTGGGCAACTGACGGCCTCCCTTTTGAAGGTGTAATAGGAACTGTCAGGGTATCAACTTACTACTGTTGAGAGTTACAATAGAATACACAAAGTGCAATTTCCAAATGTGGTTTTGCATCAGCAGTTTCTCTTATGTCAAGTCACTGACAGTCACTCAATTAGCTCATGTCAGCTAAACATTTGTAGATAGCTGGCCACTAAAACAAGCAATCTAAACTTTTTATTATGGTAAAATTATAAACCGGGGGCCCCTATTGATTTTGTTAATCTCAATCAGATATTAAAAGCTGCAAAAAAAAATCTCTCCACCCTATGGCAAAATGTGCAGAATTGCAGGAAATGTGCTGTTAAACAGCAAGTTTTCCTCTACCCCATGGCAAAATGAGTAGAATTGCATGAAATGAAGTAAACGTATCTGCTGTCAAGGGGGGGGGGTATGGATGTGGGTATGCAGTCCCTCATGAGTTTTTTTGTAGCCCCCACCACTATCAAAGTTGCCCATCCCTGCTTTAACCATCAAATCCTCTGATCTCCACAAGTGTTTAGGGAAGGGTTCTCCAACCCTGTTCCTGGAGAGCTACCGTCCAGTAGGTTCTCTCACCAACCCTAATCTAGCACACCTGATTCTAATAATTAGCTGGTTGATGAGCTGAACCAGGTTAGTTACAACTGGGGTTGTAGCGAAACTGTACAAGAGGGTAGCTCTCCAGGAACAGGATTGGAGAGCCCTGGTTTAAGGGGTAGGGGCCATTTCTGGACAGGGCCATAAACCCAACCAAAATGGCTACCTCAACCAGAACATCCCAATCACAGGTCATATAGCATAGGGACAAGTGCTGCGGTTCCACAGGTCAACAAAATACATCAGTCCTCTCATACATCTGCGGTGTACAGATTACACAGGCCCCGTGCACACTCAAGTCCTACAACTGACGTATAACGCATTTGGCACAATGGTTGTGATGCAACGCAAAAAATCTCTACAAAAATAATTACACAAGCGTTGTTGAGACACGACACAATTACTGTGTAAACATTATTGTGCAGACAAAGGCCGTACTTCAATCCGTAGAGCGCTGTCGACAATACGCCTTCTAAAGACAATGTTCCCACCGTTTGCTGAGATCCCATTAACAGTAAACGTTACAATGTCGGCACAATCGGGAATTACTGTTAAAATGTCAACGCACTTTGATGCGGATAAGATTGAACCCCAGGTCAAACTCTACATTGTCTCAAGAAATAAGTATCTTCAGGGCCATTGTCATATTACATGTATCAATATCACTTATAATAATGAATATTACGCAGATATTTAGTGTTTAGGATGTCTGCATTTAGTCCCCCGGCTGCATAATTGGCATGTAAAATATACAGTTGACCAATAGCTGATGACATTATTGGTGAGTAGTGCTGAATAGAACCAAACCAACTGTGCTCTAGTATTCATTATCAAACGGCTCAGTTTGAGCCTCAACACAAAGTGCCTTCAGTCACACACCTCATGTTATTCACACCATTATTATCAATGTAGTCAGTGCTGTTATCCGCAGTAAAAGAAAAATGCGCTCACAGAAACACACTGTGTGTAGTGACATTTAATACTGTATGTAGCCCAAAGAGAGAAAATGGGTAATTGTCTGTAGCTTCCTGTCCCAGGTTCCCTCGCAGGTCACGCTGCGCTCCATGCCAGCACAGCTCCCATAATGTCACACGGAGACTCTATGCCCTATTTAGTGCACTAATACCCATATGGACTCTAGTCAAAAGTAGTACACTAATACCCATATGGACTAGTCAAAATTAGTGCGCTACATAGGGAATAGGGTACCATTTGGGATGCAGCTGTAGGGAATGGGGTCTGAGAATATTGACTGTCCCTGACTAATTCATATGACGCTGGGATAGATCCATCCAAGTCTACGTGTCCAAAGCCACTACTGGCTAACCAAAATGTATGGCAAAAACGACAACTTCTTCTTTTTTTTTTTTTACAATTCACTCCCCGAACATTCAAACAACTAATAGATATATCTATCTATCTCCTTTTTTAGAAGTATGGAAATCTGAACCGTTTTCTTTTTTAAACTTTACACCCCACAATGCACCATTCATCAAGCCCCAAACCTCCAGGGTAGTCATAGCATCACTGTTGTATGGCAGTATGGTTAAATAACTGTACATTTGGGTGTAGCAAAATCAAACATTTGGTATAATCTTCATCATCACTCCACCCCTATCCGATGGTCAGTGCAAGCATTAACGTTATTGCATCCAACACCTCTGTGTTAGTGTAGTAACATAACAGTTAGAGGGAGGTGAGCAGGAGGGTGAGACCGGGCAGGAGGATCTAAGCTCATGTGTCAAACTTATTCCACTGAGGTTTTCCCTCCTCCCTTCCACTGAGGTGTTCCCTCCTCCCTTCCACTGAGGTGTTCCCTCCTCCCTTCCACTGAGGTGTTCCCTCCTCCCTTCCACTGAGGTGTTCCCTCCTCCCTCCCACTGAGGTTTTCCCTCCTCCCTTCCACTGAGGTTTTCCCTCCTCCCTTCCACTGAGGTTTTCCCTCCTCCCTTGTACCTGATTGATGAATTAAGGTCATTGATTAGTTAGTAACTTCCCTCACCTGGTCGTCTAGGTCTGAATTGAGAAGAAAAAACAAACACCAGCAGACAGACGGCCCTCCATGGAATGAGTTTGACACCCCTGATCTAGCTGGATGGGGGCCGGTTGAGACAGGGTATGGGGGGGGGTCACTTCACTTCCCATGGCCAATGATGTCCTCATACTGAGGCGGAGGCTCTGTCTCTATGTGCACATCTGTGTGGCCGACCGCCTCCTCGTAAGACGGGGGCGGGTCTCCTCTGCCTCCCCTCGCCGACGTGACCTCCGAGCCCGGGTCGGCGGGGCTGCTGTTGACGCTGAGCTCTGAGTGGTCGTGGAGGTCCCGCCCCCACTGGTCCATGGAGACCAACGATAGGGTGGGGTCCCGGTGGGAGTGGCCCAGGGCGGGGTTGCGTTCCGAGCGCTTGCGGGAGTGGCAGCGCCACACAGTGATGGCCACGCCGGAGATCAGGAGCACCAGGAGCAAGGGGAGGATCAGGTAGAGGGAGTGGACTCTGCCCTCCAACTGCTGCCCGCCACTGCTCTCCCGCACATACTCCTCCCAGAACCGTTGCTGCAGCCAATCAGAGAGATACACCGTCAGAATTATCCGCCTAGAATAAACTCAGGGGGCATTGAGTTATATGTTGAAGAATATAACAAAGAAATGAACGTGAACGTAACAAATAATCAAGATTTCACTGTAATATGGAATGATATAGAAATGCCATTTCCATCTGCAACGTTCTGAATGTCAAGCTCCAGAAAACACACACACACACAGCTGTCCGTATGTGCGTGATGCACTATATCCCTCTGCGTGACTGACTGACTTCCCACCCCTGACAATAGTTCTTGTAATGATCCTCTCCCTAGTGAGCAGCTCTCTCTCTTTCTCAGGGAGTCAGCTGCTCTTCTTGCTGACCATCATCCCTTCCTGAAAAACAGGAACATTCCACTGGCCAGCACACTGGAGTAGGACTGTGTTTTTGTTAGAGTGAGAATGTGCGTGTCTCTCAATAAGGGAGCAAGAGCAAAACAAAGAGCATTGTGTGTGTTGCATACGGGTTGGGGTCAATTCCATTTACATTTAGAAAGTCAACAAGGTAGTCAAACATTCAAATTGTCCTTAATGCTTATCATTTACTTCCTGACTGAAATGGAATGGAATTGACCCCAACCCTGGTTGCGTGCGTCTCACTCACAGTTTTCTCATCGTTCTCAAAGGCCTCCCTGGCTTCCTCGTAGGTGCAGATCTCCTCTCTGCACTCTCTCTGGATGTTGCCCTGGCGGATCTCCTCTAGCAGGTAGCCGTTGTCCCTGCGCAGACGCCTCAGCACTGTGTTGGCGAGGTCCGACGGCAAGAACACTGTCAGAGAGAGAGAGAGAAAACGAAAGAGAAAATGAGAGAGAGATGAAGGGAGAGAAAGAGAAGGGAGAAAAAGAAAGGAAGACCAGAGAGGCAGCGAGAGAGAGATGGAGAGAGAGAGGGATGGAGGTAGAGAGAAGCAGGAATAGAAAGGGAGAGAGTGGGAGGATAGAGAGAGAGGGATAGCGAGAGAGAGGGAGGGATAGAGAGAAAGCAAGAGAGACAGAGGAAGGGATAGAGAGGGGGGAGGGATAGAGAGAGGGAGGGATAGAGAGAGAGCAAGAGAGAGAGGGAGGGAGGGATAGAGAGAGAGATGGAGGGATAGAGAGAGAGGAATCACGAGAGAGCAAGAGAAAGGGAGGATAGAGAGAGAGCAAGAGAGAGAGAGGGATGGAGGGAGGGATAGAGAGAGAGTGGGAGGGAGCGAGGGAGGGATAGAGAGAGAGGGGGGGATAGAGAGAGAGAGGGATAACGAGAGAGCAAGAGAGAGAGGGAGGGATAGAGAGAGAGAGAGCAAGAGAGAGGGAGGGATAGAGAGAGAGGGAGGGATAGAGAGAGAGCAAGAGAGAGAGAGGAAGGGATAGAGAGAGGGGGAGGGATAGAGAGAGAGAGAGGGATAGCGAGAGAGCAAGAGAGAGGGAGGGAGAGATAGAGAGAGGGATCGCGGGAGGGCAAGAGAGAGAGGGAGGATAGAGAGAGAGCAAGAGAGAGAGGCAGGGATAGAGAGAGGAAGGGATAGAGAGAGAGAGGGATAGCGAGAGAGCAAGAGGGAGAGGGAGGGATAGAGAGAGGGGGAGGGATAGAGAGAGAGCAAGAGAGAGAGGGAGGGAGGGATAGAGAGAGAGAGGGAGGGATCGCGACGGGGGCAAGAGAGAGGGAGGATAGAGAGAGAGAGAGAGAGAGAGAGAGAGAGGAATGGAGGTGGAGAGGAGCAGGAATAGAAAGGGAGAGAGCGAGAGAGGGAGGAGGGATAGAGAGAAAGTGGGAGGGAGAGAGGGGGGATAGAGAGAGAGAGGGATAGCGAGAGAGCAAGAGAGAGAGGGAGGGATAGAGAGAGAGGGAGGGATAGAGAGAGAGCAAGAGAGAGAGGGAGGGATAGAGAGAGAGGGAGGGATAGCGAGAGAGCAAGAGAAGGAGGGAGGGATAGAGAGAGAGCAAGAGAGAGAGAGAGAAAGGGATAGAGAGAGGGGGAGGGATAGAGAGAGAGGGATAGCGAGAGAGCAAGAGAGAGAGGGAGGGATAGAGAGAGAGGGATCGCGGGAGAGCAAGAGAGAGGGAGGGAGGGATAGAGGTATAGAGAGAGGAAGGGATAGGGAGAGAGAGAGAGGGAGGGATAGAAAGAGAGAGGGGGAGGGATATATAGAGAGAGAGATATAGAGAGAGAGAGGGAGGGATATATAGAGAGAGAGGGAGATAGAGAGAGAGGCAGAGAAGGGGAAGGATAGAGAGAGGGAGGGAGGGATTGCAAGAGGCAGGGAGAGGGAGGGATCGCGAGAGGCATGGATTTAAAATACACTGCTCAAAAAAATGGGAACACTTAAACAACACAATGTAACTCCAAGTCAATCACACTTCTGTGAAATCAAACTGTCCACTTAGGAAGCAACACTGATTGACAATAAATTTCACATGCTGTTGTGCAAATGGAATAGACAACAGGTGGAAATTATAGGCAATTAGCAAGACACCCCCAATAAAGGAGTGGTTCTGCAGGTGGTGACCACAGACCACTTCTCAGTTCCTATGCTTCCTGGCTGATGTTTTGGTCACTTTTGAATGCTGGCGGTGCTTTCACTCTAGTGGTAGCATGAGACGGAGTCTACAACCCACACAAGTGGCTCAGGTAGTGCAGCTCATCCAGGATGGCACATCAATGCGAGCTGTGGCAAGAAGGTTTGCTGTGTCTGTCAGCGTAGTGTCCAGAGCATGGAGGCGCTACCAGGAGACAGGTCAGTACATCAGGAGACGTGGAGGAGGCCGTAGGAGGGCAACAACCCAGCAGCAGGACCGCTACCTCTGCCTTTGTGCAAGTAGGAGCAGGAGGAGCACTGCCAGAGCCCTGCAAAATGACCTCCAGCAGGCCACAAATGTGCATGTGTCTGCTCAAACGGACAGAAATAGACTCCATGAGGGTGGTATGAGGGCCCGACGTCCACAGGTGGGGGTTGTGCTTACAGCCCAACACCGTGCGGGAGATTTGGCATTTGCCAGAGAACACCAAGATTGGCAAATTCGCCACTGGCGCCCTGTGCTCTTCACAGATGAAAGCAGGTTCACACTGAGCACATGTGACAGACGTGACAGAGTCTGGAGACGCCTTGGAGAACGTTCTGCTGCCTGCAACATCCTCCAGCATGACCGGTTTGGCGGTGGGTCAGTCATGGTGTGGGGTGGCATTTCTTTGGGGGGCCGCACAGCCCTCCATGTGCTCGCCAGAGGTAGCCTGACTGCCATTAGGTACCGAGATGAGATCCTCAGACCCCTTGTGAGACCATATGCTGGTGCGGTTGGCCCTGGGTTCCTCCTAATGCAAGACAATGCTAGACCTCATGTGGCTGGAGTGTGTCAGCAGTTCCTGCAAGAGGAAGGCATTGATGCTATGGACTGGCCCGCCCGTTCCCCAGACCTGAAACCAATTGAGCACATCTGGGACATCATGTCTCGCTCCATCCACCAACGCCACGTTGCACCACAGACTGTCAAGGAATTGGCGGATGCTTTAGTCCAGGTCTGGGAGGAGATCCCTCAGGAGACCATCCGCCACCTCATCAGGAGCATGCCCAGGCGTTGTAGGGAGGTCATACAGGCACGTGGAGGCCACACACACTACTGAGCCTCATTTTGACTTGTTTTAAGGACATTACATCAAAGTTGGATCAGCCTATAGTGTGGTTTTCCACTTTAATTTTGAGTGTGACTCCAAATCCAGACCTCCATGGGTTGATAAATTTGATTTCCATTGATAATTTTTGTGTGATTTTGTTGTCAGCACATTCAACTATGTAAAGAAAAAAGTATTTAATAAGAATATTTCATTCATTCAGATCTAGGATGTGTTATTTTAGTGTTCCCTTTATTTTTTTGAGCAGTGTATATATATATCCTTTAATTAACTAGGCAAGTCAGTTAAGAACAAATTCTTATTTACAATGACGGCCTCCACCGGCCAAACCCGGACGACGCTGGGCCAATTGTGCGCCGCCCTATGGGACTCCCAATCACAGCCCGTTGTGATACAGTCTGGATTCGAACCAGGGTGTCTGTAGTGACGCCTCTAGTACTGAGATACAGTGTCTTAGAACACTGTGCCACTCGGGATAGAGAGAGGCAAAGAGAAAAAGAGGCAGAGGTTGATACAAAGAAAGTAGAAAAAGAGGGAAATGCCTACTAACTACATTTCTGTATAAAACAAAAGCTTCTTTGATTAGAAGGGCCAACCATGGCCAGCATAAGGGAAACTAGCTCTTGGAATCAAGACAGGCGGACAGAGCAGCCCTCTGTTTAGCTGATCTGGGATCAGACCAGAGGCTGTGGACAGGAACCATATTGTGTTTAAACGCCCCAGGAATGCCTGATTGGACTCACTTAAGGGAGAGTCGGCTAACATTTGTATTTTCCTGGGTAAACCATGTTATGGAGTTTAAACAAGACCCTTCTCTGCAGGTAGATTAGTAGGCCTAGGGGATAGCCTACAACTTACCACTCCCCATGATTCCTTCTGGTCTGTTTGGGATGGGTGACAGTGTCTGTTGATAGAAAAACATTCACCAAAACCATTTACCAACTTTAATGAGCAGAAACGGGTCAACAGCTGAGTCATACAACAGGTGATTCAGATATTTACAGAATTCTACATATTAAAAACTACAAAGTAGGCCATCATTTCCACTGGGTGTTAGGCCACTTTTCCCATAGAGCGTCAATGTTCACTATTATTCCCATTGAAGTCCTGCCCTGACAACCGCCCAACGGAAATGGCCGTCACAAGCAGTGTGCTGTGAATTTCAGACATCCGTGGCTAAAAACCGAATGACCCAAAGCTAACCAGGGTGACAGGAATGTTATTGCCATGACCGAAATAGCCTAAAAGACCAACACAAATGTAATAAACACAGCGCCGTACGCGCCAGCTCTGACGGTCTCTTGGAAAGCGGCACAGGATGTGAATTGTTCAACCGTTATTTTAGAACAATTAAAACATAAGTTATATTGACTGCTATATCAAATACATTATGTAATATTTGGCGATATTATTATTATTATTATAGCTGCCTATGTGTGTCATGGACAACATCTGAGATTGACGCTTGTCTTGCTAACGGTTAGCTTGCTGACAAGCGGATGATTTGTATCAAACAATTTCCTGTCTGATTTACTACATTGTAACAAGCGACTCCTATCATTCCAATGAGGAAATATTTCCGCGAGCCGCTTCAAGAACACACGAAATATTCAAGGCATTTATTTGTCAAATGAAAATGGTAAAGAATTTAACTTTATTTACCTATTTTCCTTTACGAATGCGCTCTATACTCCAGTATCGCCTCGACGCCCATAATATTTCTACGCACGCGCAAAAGCCCGTTCAAAAGCTATTTTCTTTTTCCAGTTTAAAGGGACAATCAACAGAAATTTTTGCCACCAAGACCTCGCATCATACCAAGTGACTGACATCAAATCCCTTCTATGTGCTATTTCTACACAATCATTATTAGTTTTACATTATGAATTGCTATACAACTGGGAGTGAGTGTGCAGCAAGAATGAAATAATTCGTAAACTACTCTCAGTGCACAATTAGGCCTACTGGAGCTTTGTAGACCACCTTGTTGCTATGCACCAGGAAATGTTGCATGTCAAACTTGATTTACGGGGTTCCCAAGGTCTTGCGGGCATTGACTCCTGCGTCAATAGCAGTCAGTGCATGGAGTTTGGGCTTTAGGTTCCAATCTAATTACTGCAGTCTGTACTAGCCTACCATATTCTAGGCACTAAGCATTTTAGAAACAAAATGTGTGCTGCACTGTGCACTGAAATGATATATCAACTAAATGATCTCTTGAATAACATTCTAAAAAGATAGCACTGTACGGTAGAGTTTAATTGTTGGTCTCAGTAGCATCAGACTATCAAGGCAGGTAGCATTATGGTTAGAGTGTTGGGCCAGTAACCGAAAGGTTGCCAGATCGAATCCCCAAGCTGACAAGGTAGAAATCTGAACAAGGCAGTTAACCCACTGTTCCTAGGCTGTAATTGTAAATAAAAATGTGTTCTTAACTGACTTGCCTAGTAAAATAAAACAGGGGAATAGCAAGGTACTGAGTGGATCATCACACACGAACCCCTTAATCCTAAAAAAGCCTTTTTCCTTGTGGGGACCAGTCCACACTTTTCCTTGTTTTACTATCCCTATGAGGACTTCTGTTCCCAACAAGGACAGTAAAACCAAACACACACACAGGCATTGATTCAAGCAAGAACAAACACATGATTGTTTGTTGTTGAAATGACAGTAATTCAACCATATTTTCCCCAGTGGGATGCATGATACATACCATATCTAACCACGTGGAGCATCTCCCATCTGTACGTCTGGTGCAATTCTAATGCCTTGGGGTATTGTTTTAAGGTAAACAAAAGGTTCCAACCAAAACAACAGTGGTGGAAGGTCGACCCGACAACAAGATGGATTTTGTCTCTCTATATTTTGGTCATTGCCAGATAATAGGTTGTCAACCACACTATCAAAGATGAAGCAGAAGTGTGTAAATTTGAGTGTTTTGATGTGATTGTTTAAACAAAAAAATAAATTAAATAAAAAAATGTTTCATAGATCCAATGTCATGGTGAATTTTTATGTTGAATTCCTGTTGAATATGTGTTAGTTGACAACTCAGCCATATGTAAATAAAAAATACACGTTGAACTAACGTCTGTGCCCCAGACCTAGCGCCAGGATAAAGTGACTAAGGGGGCAGTTGAAATTGGTGAGGGGGCAACATTTTGGGGAGGGTTCTTGCATCTGAATTTTATTGCGTTTTCCTTATATCAGGCTATACCACAATAAACATAAAGTTCAAATGCAGAGACTCCGAGATCATTGAGTGCTTTTGAAATCTGTAGCCTATCTCTTATGCGCTGTAGCAGCACAATGGACAGCACCCTACAGCTGGGCCGTTTTGGTCATACAGGCTACAAGATAGATAGGGCAATTCACCTATTACAAACAGCCTATGTGAATGTAGCTGTGCACACAGCTGTCTTACCAAAATAATGCAAAATAATACAAACTAAATGCTGAAAGTAGTAGCATAGTTATTCATGCACGCAAACAAAAATACTGAATGGCAGTTTGGCTTAGAATACCGGCTGCGAATGAATGGGAACAGAACAAACCAGCGGTACCAAGTAGTAGGCAGAGTAAACAAAATATCCGGTCGATAAAGGCATGACACAATCTATATTTAGGCTAGTTACAGTAACAGTAAAACAACACAGTAAACAAAAGGCAAATGGAGATCCAAATAACCTCAACAAAGTCTACAGCCTACAGTCTACTACAGTGAGATGCAGTCTACAGCCTACAACAGTGAGATGCAGCCTACAGCCTACTGCAGTGAGATGCAGTCTACAGCCTACAGCCTACAACAGTGAGATGCAGTCTACAGTCTACAGCCTACTACAGTGAGATGCAGTCTACAGTCTACAGCCTACAACAGTGAGATGCAGCCTACAGCCTACTGCAGTGAGATGCAGTCTACAGCCTACAGCCTACAACAGTGAGATGTAGCCTACAGCCTATGTAACGGATGTGAAATGGCTAGCTAGGTAGCGGGTATGCGCTACTAGTGTTTCAATCAGTTACGTCACTTGCTCTGAAACCTAGAAGTAGTGTTGCCCCTTGCTCTGCAAGGGCCGCGGCCTTTGTGGAGCGATGGGTAACGATGCTTCGTGGGCGACCGTTGTTGATGTGTGCAGAGGGTCCCTGGTTCGCGCCCGGGGCGAGGGGACGCCATAAAGTTATACTGTTACATTGATGCTGTTGACCCGGATCACTGGTTGATGCGGAAAAGGAGGAGGTTGAAAGGGGGGTGAGTGTAACGGATGTGAAATGGCTAGCTAGTTAGTGGGTACGCGCTACTAGCGTTTCAATCAGTTACGTCACTTGCTCTGAAACCTAGAAGTAGTGTTGCCCCTTGCTCTGCAAGGGCCGCGGTTTTTGTGGAGCGATGGGTAACGACGCTTCGTGGGCGTCAGTTGTTGATGTGTGCAGAGGGTCCCTGGTTCGCGAGGGGACGGACGTGAAGTTATACTGTTACACCTACTACAGTGAGATGTAGCCTACAGCCTACTACAGTGAGATGTAGCCTACAGCCTACTACAGTGGGATGTAGCCTACAGCCTACTACAGTGAGATGCAGCCATGCACAGCCGTCTTTCTAAATAAATAGGCCTATACAGGGCAGCTTCAAACATGGGAAATCATGTCGCTCATGAGTTCAGCTACTTGTGATACAATACACGTCTGTGAATCAAATTCGACCCACGTAATCAATTTTAAGCAATGCCAGCCTAGCCTAAACACTTTTCCAATATTTAGAGACTCAAAAAACAATAGTTTACCAAGACAACCATAATAGACTGTAGCCTATCTATCTCTATGATAAAACTTACCAATATGTAGCTATACCCAGGGGTGTCATTTGGGCTCTTGCATTGGAATTATATTGAATTCTGTTTATATCACGCTATACCACAATAAACATAAAGGTTTTGAACAAAAATTGACAGGTTCAATGGCACGAAATCTCGCTGCGCTCTATCAGCACCATAGACGGCACCCTACATAATAAAGCAAGATTTTGACAGAAACCAACCAGCTAGATTGTTTCAATCTTACCTTTTCAAAAGAGTTGCAGCTTCCTTGATGCTCTGTGGAACTTCCTGAATAATCGATCATTCCTCTCCCCACGAAATCTTCTTCTAAGATCCCCCTCAAATGCCAGTTGAGCTTTTCTCGGGTGTAGCATGCTTCTTCTGTGTTGACTGAACACGCATGTAGCTGTGGACACCCCAAGTCAGTCCATGTTTCAGTGCAGTAAGCATGGTCGGCATAGCGTAGAGAGGCCCAGAGAATCGTTGTAGGATATCAAGTGGGGTCCATTTGTCCTCATTGGAGACAGAGTGGGTGATTTCAGTCTGCAAAAACTCAGCTTCCACCGAATCTGTTTTGCTTAGATTCAGCAGTGGTTTCACTTTTTTCACATCTAGAAAGTCATGGCTCTCTAGGTCAAGGGCACACAGGGCCTCCACCAGTTGGCCGTTGCATTCAATGAATCGTTCTGACATTTCACCAATGACAGCATCCAACATGCTGAATCAATCAATCAACAACAGCAGGTCGGGGACAAGTTAGCAGGTCCGATGAACAGGTCAGGGTTCCATAGCCGCAGGCAGAACAGTTGAAACTGGAGCAGCAGCACGACCAGGTGGACTGGGGACAGCCAGGAGTCATCAGGCCAGGTAGTCCTGAGGCATGTTCCTAGGGCTGTGCCCCATGGTGGTCGTAAACTTAAAGCCGGGGTCCGTCACCGCCTTCAGCAGCCATGTAGTCTCCAGTCTTACTTCTGTGTTGCAGGAACATACTTTTCCCCCCCGCTTTTTATGGAAACCCAAAGGAGTCACACCTAACCGACCAGTGGCTTTACATAGCCCCCCTAAACACACCTCGGCGTGCCGTGTCAGTTGTGCTGACACAGCACAGTGGAGATACAGATTTGTTTTGTGCCAACCTGTCACGCTATTTTTATATAGAGGCATAACACTAAGATGGAAGGGGATAACGTTTTAATTGAGGGGGCTAAGCCGCTTGTGCCCAGTGTGATGAGTAATTCAGTTTACAAGCTTAGGAAAAGCCTATTCATTTTTAGTTTATTTACTTATCACAAAATATAACATTTCACAGTGTCTAATCAAACTCCAGTCCATGATCACATTTGACTGTAATTTGAAATTGACCCTCAACACATCACCTATGGGTCTAAACATGATGGGAGTGAAATGAACGATGAATCATATGAAATAATTGCACTTGTCAGAAAACCCCTATGTTGATTGAATAATTGCGCTTGAAATCAAATGTGCAACTTTGGAATAAATTGCCTTTTAAAGTAATAATCAAATGTGTGTGGGAGTGGGACAGCCCCCCCCCCCCCCCCCCCTAAAAATCAATAATAGCTAATTACTGGATACTTCCTTGTGGAAATAAGAATCGGTTAGGTTCAATTATAAAAATGCGATTTCATATCCCCTGTTTCCCTCTGAGAGGGGGGGTAATAGGCCAACCTCTGGAAAGAGACTGACGGAAATCCAGTGGGCGTCCTAGGCACTAGGACCCTGCAGGTGCCTCTCTGTGATATTTCAGCAATGTTCAGTGCGGTCGGACGACTCGCATCAGCAGTAGTGATACGGTCGCTGCAGCAGCGTCCCTGACGCGCTGCCCACCCTCCACTCACAGCAGGGGAGAATTACGAAATTCTTGGTTTGAGACCCAACCGCCAGCCCACGGTCCTCGGAGAAAGATACTTTTGTTTACCATCCCATGGCTTCATCCGTGAGTGGAACGGAGGAGGTGCGCGTGTCGGCGTTGACACCGCTGAAGTTGGTGGGCTTGGTGTGCGTCTTCCTTGCGCTCTGCCTGGATGTCGGGGCGGTGTTGAGCCCCGCGTGGGTAACGGCGTATAACCAGTACTACCTGTCTCTGTGGGAGTCCTGCTGGAAGCCTGTCAACTCGGACACATGGCAGTGCAACACAACGCTCGAGACTGGTGAGAGAGACCTGCCTCGTGTTCACTAATGTCAATAGACCTATTACTACTATTACTGTTCAAAATGCCCATATGCATCTATACTGTGTTGATGTTGAGGTACAAATTGATAGGGTTCTATTTTGAGGACATTTTGAGGGATTATTTTTGTTTCAATGCCCATGATGATATGCTATGCATCCATTGAGGAATATATGAATTCAGAGATGAAAGGGGCGCCTGCTGCTGAGTCTACTGGTGCATCAGTACAATCACTGTTTATTTTTTCTCTGCTCAATAATAATTTATGTTGCAGCTAAAAGGTAAAGGAAAAAGCATAATTTTTCCCATCCAGTCTCTGTTATCAAATGTATGATGCACGCTCAAAAATGGGCTTTTCAAAGTTTTAAATAGTTTATTTCAAACTTAAAGGACTTGTTATAATTAATTATGGGCATATAAAATAGCCTTTACTTGCCCTCTTTTCTATTCGCCCAACCCACCACTAAATGATGTGGGAATTTTGTCCAGCTGGGGTTTATTGGGCTTTTGTTGCCGACAAAATGACCCTTTGTTGGGGTTCCTCTGCCGGCCAAGGAGCAAGGGCAACTTTGAGAAGCGAACTCCCCAGAGATCCAAATGCTGAGAGATTAGTAACCAGGGAAACAAGTGGCACATTCTAGAAACGCTGTTTTCCCCACTGAAAAGGGGACTTATTTTTCATCCAGCATGGAAGTTTTTGTGGAAAGAAACTGTATTTTGATTACTCAACCAGGTGTTCAATGTGTCTTTTTATCTAGTTTGTTGGCTGCAGATAGTGTGTTGTGCAGTCAATGAATAAGTGTTTTTGTTTGTCTGAATACACTGTTTTGTTTATGTGATGAGTATCCTAACTGAGGGGTCATTTTGGCACCGCTCCTCTCTCCTGTCACTCTGAGACAAAGTGCAGCTTGATTCCTTATAAAGACATGGAGTCTCTGTGTCACTAGCAGCCAGCATACCACAGTAACTGCACACAGCAAACTGCCCATTTCCTCAGTTTGGCCTTGCACTAGACTTAGGGATCAATTTGACTCACAGTAATCAGTCAGTCTCTCACCCCAATATGTAAGTTTCCTCAGTGTCATGCCCAGGGCATTAAACAAATGTTGTTTGTATTGTATTTACCCTGTTGGTGCACTTAATAACACGTTCTGCTGAGTTGTTGTGTATAGATGTGTATTCATATCCTACAAGCAGGTTGGTACACTCAGTAAGGAGTTCTGCAGGGTTGACGTGCATGCATTGATGTGCATACAGATGATCTGTAAATGAGTAACATTTGGATATTACGCTCAATCACACACATTCTCTATCTCTCTCTCACACACACACAGGTGTAGACAGTCTCAGGAGTGTGGCGCGTCTGTGTGAGACATTTTGCGCTGATGCCAAACCAGTGAGAGAGGAGAAACGAATGTGGAGTGAGTGTGTGCACTTAGCAGACACTACTCATCACTATTAGCGCTGATCTCAGTTCAGTCAGAGGTGAAGAAACTCTCCATAGTCTCCAGGTTCTGATCTGACACAGTTAATCCCTCTTATTGTCTCAGGCTGAGAGTAGCCCTGAAGGCCAATCGAGATTTTTTTAATAGAGATGACAGCCCCTTAAATACACATAGCGAGATGTAATTAATGATCAGATTGGATCTTGCTAATCTCCATTTCCATCTGTCATCATACAGAACCTAATCTGTATCCCAAATGGCTCCCTATTCCCTATATATTGCACTGTTTTCGACCAGAGCTCAGAAGTAGCCCACTACATAAGGAATAGGGTGTAATTTGGGACGCAGTCTTATATTAAAAGTTAGCCCTTCCTGTCCTTCTAGCACTGAGACCCCTGGCTGTATTTTTCTCACGCAGTATGTGTCTGTTCTAAATCTCTGAGCTTCTACAATGAGTTTCTGTATCCTGCTGTTACACAACTGATTGAGACTGATAACCACTGCAGTGGTTCCTGCAATTTCACCCTTAGTCAAAAACTTCTATAGGATTCCAATAGAAAAATCCTATCAGATTTTGGAACCAGTCCTATAGGATACATTTTGGAACGAATCCTATAGGACTAGTTCCAAATTCTGATAGGATTCCAATACGAGAATCCAATAGAAAAACCGTATCGGATCCTATAAAATCCCAGAGGAGTCCAATAGGGCTGGTTCCAAAATTTGATATGATTGAATCACTCCCATATTGTGGTGGTGTGTTGAAGAGGTCGAGAACCTCCGAGAATTATCACTGGCAAAGAGATGGAGATTGTGCTCCGGAGAGACACGGGAGACTGTTCCTCAGTTTACTGGTCTTTAATCTTGATTGTAGTTTAACATAAATGTTCAGTTTTCTGTGCCATATTTAGCTCTGATATTGTCCAATAAATCTACTGTGATCGGTCCAGAGAGGTTCCGATCTATGCGTAGCGAGGGGTGGTGTAAACAGAGGAAGAGTCGGCTTTTTAAATTACAAAAATCGAAATTATATATTTAATGTTTACAGAATGGCACTCGGCCGGTTCAAGAAAGGGGAAACAAAATCCAAGCCCGGTTCAGAGTACTTCACTTAGAAACCAAAAAATCTTTTCGATAATCATTAAATTATATTTTGTGCTAAACTTGGTTTTGGATCGCGGATAGAGGTATCACTCAAGGAAGTTCTTCCTCTTTTAAGCCGTCCTTTGTCTCTCAATGTCCTCTTCTGTATTTTTATCCTTTCTTCGTTCTCGATTTCTCCCTCTCCCCCTCCATTGTTCTCCTCGTGCGTAATTGCCTCCGTCCCTTCACCTGCGCTGGTAATAAGGGGCGTGTTGGAGGAATCCTGGAACGTTGGCGGCGATTCCTGGAGTGGGAATCTCTTCTAACCAGTGATATAGAAATGATCGGATTCAGTGAGGCCTTTGAATAGTCTTAGTTTAAACAATGTAAACACACCAACAGTTTGCCCTCACTCTATTGATTTCGATATGATGAGTGATTTAACAAAATAGTGTTGCTTTCGGCGTTGGCGACCCACTTGAAACAAAATGCAACAATCAACAATGTAGCTGTCTTTATAAAAGTTGTCCTGTAACCAGTGATATACAGTAAATATTCCCAGATTCCGTATGTTTTTTTTTTTTTTAGTAAGGTTAGTTTGAACAGGGCGTGCAACCGTTCTGTTCATTTATTTCAATGTGATATCAAAATGAGTGCTTGTCAAATAAGTGTTGCGTTCTCTTTCCGTTTTGGCCACACCCCCAAATCAAAACGCGTCACTCCAAAGTGTAGCTGCTCGTCTCCTGCAGGTGTTTCCAGGTTCCATGTGTTTTTGAGTTGTTAGTTTCAACAGCGCATGCAATTCGATCTCCCTTCTAATCAATATGAGTGATTTAATTGGCACTTGTCAAAACATGGTGCATATGCAGTTTATAAGGTGCTCAAAAAAATACTAATTCAAGTAATATGATTACTATTGTGGCATAAAAAATAAACTTTATTTAACCAGGTAGGCAAGTTGAGAACAAGTTCTCATTTGCAACTGCGACCTGGCAATGTATGTGTAGGTAGTAGCCTACATTTTATGTTTAGGTTTTCAAAACTGTTTATTGATGATTGTTTTGGACACGTCAAAACGGTCTTTTGACATTGGGATATTTATCAAAAGTTATTGTAACGGGAAGCAGCAACAGCATCATTTTCAACTTATGTTTTAGGAATTTAAATGGAACTTTCAACATTCATTTCCTGTAGTATTTAATTAGGTAACAACTGCTGAATGAGTCCAACCAAGTGATGTGATTGATTTATTTAGATCTACCAGAAATCATGAAAACGGGGTTGGCTTGCCTAATTATAAAGGCACATATATTTAGCAATAACAAACAAGATAAACATTCCTCATTTACTATAAAAATACAGTGACTCAAATAACATACTAAGCTAGAGTTGAGCTGACAGCCGTTTTGCACAGTTTCACTGATTTTAGTCATCAATCTAGCAAGAGGGCAATATTTTATTAATGTAGTGTTTCCCCCCTAGAAAGCTATGACCTTTGGGTTTTACCTGGACTTGTTTATTTATATCTGAGAAAAATAAACACTTTTCAAATCATATGGTCTAGTACACAATCCAAGTGTAATAAAACGTATACAAATATGATAAAAATATAAAATATATATATTCAATTCATTATATTCATACTTTATAATATGTCCATATATAGTTCTACCCAAAATATTTACTTATGACAACAAAATATAATTTATTGGGTTAAATAAAGGGAAACAAAACATTCTAATAGGATTTTGATTGGGGTTACAAAATCATACAAGATTTAGCAAAAACCTATAGGATGCAATCTGATTACTTTTGATTTACAATAAGAAAAACAAGTAGTAAAATAGGATTCTGATACAAGTGACACAAAATCCTATAGGGTCCAATTGCTCCCGAGTGGTGCAGTGGTCTAAGACACTGCATCTCAGTGCAAGAGGTGTACCTGGTTCGAATCCAGGCAGCATCACATCCGGCCGTGATTGGGAGTCCCATAAGGAAGGCACACAATTGGCCCAGCGTTGTCTGGGTTTGACCGGGGTAGGCCGTCCTTGTAAATAAGAATTTGTTCTTAACTGATTTGCCTAGTTAAATAAAGGTTACATATATATATTTTTTTTTTTAAGTCATCCAATAGTAATCTGATAGAGGTGCCACAAAATCCTACAGGATTGTGAGAATCCAATAGGATTGTATTGGAAAAAATCACTAATCCTATAGGATATTTTTGACTAGGGAGTTGCGGTCTGATAGGTAGAAAATGACCAAGATTACTGTCGATGACAATATTTCTAATTATACTGAACACAACATGTAAAGTGTTTGTCCCATGTTTCATGAGCTGAAATAAGAGCCCAGACATTTTTCATATGTACAAAAAGCTTATTTCTCTCAAATGTGTTTACATCCCTGTTAATGAGCATTTATCCTTTGCCAAGATAATCCATCTACCTGACAGGTGTGGCACATCAAGAAGCTGATTAAACAGCATGATCATATCTCGGGTGCCCCTTGTGCTGGGGACAATAAAAGACCACTCTAAAATGTCCAGTCTTGTCACACAACCCAATGCCACAGATTTGTCAAGTTGAGGGAGCGTGCAATTGGCATGCCGACTACAGGAACGTCCACCAGAGCTGTTGCCAGATAATTGAATGTTCATTTCTCTACCATAAGCCGCTTCCAATGTCGTTTTAGAGAATTTGGCAGTACGTCCAACCCGGCCTCACAACCGCAGACCATGTGTAACCACGCTAGCCCAGGACCGCCACATCCGGCTTCTTCACCTGCGGGATCGTCTGAGACCAGCCACCCGGACAGCTGATGAAACTTCTGCACAGACTGTCAAAAACCATCTCAGGGAATCTCATCTGTGTGCTCGTCGTCCTCACCAGTGTCTTGACCTGGCTGCAGTTCGTCGTTGTAACTGATTTCAGTGGGCAAATTCTCACCTTTGATGGCCACTCACACGCTGGAGAAGTGTGCTCTTCGCGGATAAATTCCAGTTTCAACTGTACAGGGCAGATGGCTTGTATGGCGTCGCTTGGGCAAACGGTTTGCTGATGTCAACGTTGTGAACAGAGTGCCCCATGGTGGGGTTATGGTATGGGCAGGCATAAGCTACGGACAATGAACACAATTGCATTTTATTGATGGCAATTTGAATGCACAGAGATATCGTGACGAGATCCTGAGGCCCATTGTCATGCCATTCATCCGCCACCATCACCTCATGTTTCAGCATGATAATGCACAGCCTCATGTCATAAGGATCTGTACACAATTCCTGGAAGCTGAAAATGTCCCAGTTCTTCCATGGCCTGTATACTCACCAGACATGTCACCCGTAGAGCATGTTTGGGATGCTCTGGATCGACATGTACAACAGCGTTTTTCAGTTCCTGACAATATCCAGCAACTTCACACAGCCATTGAAGAGGAGTGGGACAACATTCCACAGGCCACAATCAACACCCTGATCAACTTTATACGAAGGAGATCTGTCGCGCTGCATGAAGCAAATGGTGGTCCCACCAGATACTGAATGGTTTTCTGATCAACGCCCCTACCTTTTTTTTAAGGTATCTGTGACCAACAGATGCATATCTGTATTCCCACTCATGTGAAATCCATAGATTAGGGCCTAATGGATTTTATTTCAATTTGCTAATTTCTTCATATGAACTGTAACTCAGTAAAATCTTTGAAATTGTTCCATGTTGCGTTTTTATATTGTTGTTCAGTGTAGCGACAAACAGGAGTTAGTGAAGCTCCCACGGTCGGAGAGGCAGCCAATGAGGTCGCTGGAAATGAGAGGCTTCCTGTGATGACAGGACCATTTTTTTGTAGAAGCAATATTTGGTCCATGAAGGGAATGTTTGTTTATGTTCGAGCAGCTCGGCCTGTGGAATGATGTTTCCCCCCGACAAGAGTGGGAACTGTAGTTTAAGCAGCTTACACACTGTCACTTTCCCTCATTGTTGAATGGTTTGATCATTCCCGTCTGCCTTGCCATAGAGGAAATGGTTTGCCATTAAGTTTTAAGCCACTTAGCTGTGATTGTAATGAATATTATACATCTTCTATTGGCCTTTTTAATTGATATGTCCAACTATTCAAGCTATTTCTAACACGCATGCATCCACGTACCCACACAGACACACACACCTTTTCTAATTGAAAGACAATCTATTTTCTCTGATGGTATTTACTTTGCCATTATGCCTTTTAAGATAATCAACCTCATAACATCCCTTGTCTGTTTACATATACCATACCCCCACCAAGCCCACAGATTGTTGATGAACAAGTCTAGACTGTTGCTCCTAACAATAAAACATCTATACCACTCAGTGGTTCTTGTAGCCCACTCAGTGGTTCTTGTAGCCCACTCAGTGGTTCTTGTAGCCCACTCAGTGGTTCTTGTAGCCCACTCAGTGGTTCTTGTAGCCCACTCAGTGGATGTGAATGGAAGCCAGTACACCTCCCAGTTAATTAAGAGTGTCTAGCAGCTAGCTATAATAGACCACATTTACATGTAGTCAATTAGCAGATGCTCTTAACCAGAGAGACTTACAGCAGCAATTAGAGTAAGGTGCCTTGCTCAAGGGTACATCAACAGATTTTTTTTAAATTACCTAGTCAGCTCAGAGACTTGAACTTGCAACGTTTCAGTTACTGACCCAATGCTCTTATCAACTAGGCTGCCTGCCGCCTCTAAGACTAAGCTTGTACACATTCTATGGTGGAGGGTAAAGTTGCCCCACTAATGGTTAAGGTTAGGATTGGGCAAGGGGAAGCTGATCTGGGTCTGGGTAGCCATTTGATTAGATGTTCAGGAGTCGTATGGCTTGGTGGTAGAAGCTGTTTAGAAGCCTCTTGGACCTAGACTTGGCTTCGGTACTGCTTGTCGTGCGGCAGCAGAAAGAACAATCTATGACTAGGGTGGCTGGAGTCTTTGACAATGTTTAGGACCTTCCTCTGACACCGCCTGGTATGCCTGGTCCTGGATGGCAGGAAGCTTGGCCCCAGGTATGTACTGGGCCGTATGCACTACCCTCTGTAGTGCCTTGCGGTCGGAGGCTGAGCAGTTGCCATACGAGATGGTGATGCAACCAGTCAGGATACTCTCGATGGTGCAGCTGTAGAACCTTTTGAGGTTCTGAGGACCCATGCCAAATCTTTTCAGTCTCCTGAGGGGGAATAGGTTTTGTCGTGCCCTCTTCACATCTTGGTGTGTTTGGACTATGTTAGTTTGTTGGTCATGTGGATGTTAAGGAACTTGAAGCTCATTCCATACACAAAGTGGTTGGATATAGAAATCCAATAGTTTCTCCCCTCTGTCTCCCAGCCCCCTGTGTGTCTCTAGCCCCCCTCTCCTATCCTTGTTAGCATTCCAGCGAGGACAGAGTGCTATTCTAGTCTCTACTTTAGATGAGTGATTTGGAGTACTTCTTGAAACTGCTGCTGACTTTGCATCGAGCAGGCAGGAGGGACACCTATTATCCAGTCACCCAGAGAATAACGGTCTACTTCTGCACTGAGAGAGAGGGACACCTATTATCCAGTCACCCAGAGAATAACGGTCTACTTCTGCACTGAGACAGAGAGAGAGGGACACCTATTATCCAGTCACCCAGAGAATATCGGTCTACTTCTGCACTGAGACAGAGAGAGAGGAACACCTATTATCCAGTCACCCAGGGAATAACGGTCTACTTCTGCACTGAGACAGAGAGAGAGGGACACCTATTATCCAGTCACCCAGGGAATAACGGTCTACTTCTGCACAGAGAGAGAGGGACACCTATTATCCAGTCACCCAGAGAATAACGGTCTACTTCTGCACTGGGATTCATTAAGGGGCCTAGCAGTGAGAGAGAGCAAGAGATACAGTTTGTGTGTGTTAGTTTTCATCCATTTTTTGCTGTGTTGGGTACAAATGTGATTTTAGTGCAGGTTTAACATTCTTGGACCATACGCCACTCTGTTGACATGGATCACTAGGCTAATAACCCCCATGAAAAGATTTTCCTGGCAAACCTCTGTCAGATCCTCAGAATACTCTTCCCATGAGGAATAGGAAGCCTTCTGTTACCAGATGGTGTGGGTGGAATGTCAGACTTTCATGTCGATGGCTGTGTCATTTTTCACTGCGGCTGTGTACTTGGGCATGTCTGTGAGACTTCGCATTGCAATGTTACAAGCCATCTCTCTCGCTCTCTCGCGCTCTCTCTCGCTCGCTCGCTCGCTCTCTCTTTCTAGTCAATAAAATAGGGAGGTGCTTGAGTGCGTTCAGACTTATTTTGACCAATTTCTCTCTTTCAAATAGAGGTGCTACACTGTGTTCAGTACAGATACATAACTGAGCAGGGTTTTCTACACTCTCTCTCTGTGCCCCCCCTTTCTGTCTCTCCCTCTCAGACTGGCAGATTGCCACGTTGGCCCTGTTGCTGGGTGGTGCTGCCCTCATCTTGTTCTCCTTCCTGGTGGCCCTGGTGTCAGTGTGTGTCGGCTCCAGGAGCCGCTGCTACAGACCTGTCGCTGTCTTGCTGTCCGCTGCAGGTATGGCATGAATATATGCACACACATCTTCAAACAGACACACACACACAGTACATACATACTCTACACAGCATACACCCACAGTTTGTTATAACTAGAGAATCTTCATTTTTCTCTGATCTTGTCATTTCATGTGCTCCATTTCTTCTCTCTACTTCACTCCCTTACTCTGTAACAGTGGTGCTTCAGGTCTGCAGTCTGGTCCTCTACACCATTAAGTTCATTGAGACGGTTAGCTTGAGGATAAACCACGAGTTTAACTGGGGCTATGGCCTGGCCTGGGGGGCCACCATCTTCTCCTTCGGAGGGGCCATTCTCTATTGCCTCAACCCCAAGAACTATGAAGACTACTACTAAACCCTGCAAGAGGAGAAGAGAGCCCTCTACACAACTTCATGTCCCCCCCCCCCAAACTCACTGTGATAGCAGGCTATGCTCTGAACTTAGTCTATTCATTTTCTCTACCAGTTATATAAAACATTCACAGAAAAAATGTTGGAGAATAAACAACAGTAGTGTCTATAGGCTCCATTCAGACCATCATACAATTGTACTGTACCAGATGGTTGGCTCACAGGCTGAAAGGGCCACTCTTACTCACATTATGATGTTGTGTTCTCCAAGAGAATCTCTGCCTGTGTTGTGACTGATGTCTGCTATAGGCTAAGTGGTTAGGCTGAAGAGCCAATCAGACAGTTCAATGGAATCCTAATGTCCAATCAGATACATCAGTGAAACCATGTCAGGTCCCCTTTATGATAGGAACTTCAGCAGGATTTGGCAGGCACAATGCTTTGTTATTAATGACCAATCAAAGGGACCGGTGAGAGTGATGGACATAGACCAATCAGAGAGCAGAAGGATAGTCCAGGTGGACAGATTGATCTTGAGGAGGAAAGAAGTAGAATATGAGACTCATCTAAGGAAAGGAATCAAGGATGCATACCTTCACCCCCACTAACATACTGAACAAAAATACAAACACAACATGCAACAATTTCAAGGATTTTACTGAGTTACAGTTCATATAAGGAAATACGTAAACTTCAATTAATTAATTAGGCCCTAATCTATGGATTTCATATGACGGCAGGGGAGCAGCCATGCGTGGGCTGGGAGGGCATAGGCCCACCCACTGTGGAGCCAGGCCCAGCCAATCTGAATAAGTTTTTCTCCACAAAAGGGCTTTATTACAGACAGAAATACTCCTCAGTTTCATCAGCTGTCCAGGTGGCTGGTCTCAGATGATCTTGCAGGTGAAGAAGCCGGATGTGGAGGTCCTGGGCTGGCGTGGTTACACATGGTCTGCGATTTGGACGTACTGCCAAATTCTCTAAAATGATGTTGGAGGAGGCTTATGGTAGAGGAATTAACATTAAATTATCTGGCAACAGCTCTAGTAGACATTCCTCCAGTCCGCAAGCCAATGACACGCTCCCTCAAAACTTGAGAGATCTGTGTGTATTGTGTGACAAAACTGCACATTTTAGAGTGGCCTTTAAAGTCCCCAGCACAAGGTGCACCTGTGTAATGACCATGCAGTTTAATCAGCTTCAGATATACCACACCTGTCAGGTGTATCTTGGAAAAGGATAAATGCTCACTAACAGGGATGTAAACATTTGTGCACAAAATTGGAGAGAGATAAGCTTTTTGTGTGTATGAAAAACTTCTGGGATCTTTTATTTCAGCTCATGAAACATGGGACCAACAGTTTACATGTTGCGTTTATATTTTTGTTCAGTATATTTGTGATTACCTTTGTCTTTCTTTAATCTGTGGTAATCTAAAAGAGGACTGGATGGGTTCAGGCAGGCAACATAGAGTTTAACTAGTGGTTTTCTTTCACATATCCTGCCCCTCTAGATCAATTCATATGAAGGGGAGGTGACAAGGAGAGGAAGCCACTATAGACTATTGGTACACACCCCAATGCCACAAACAAGAGATGGTATAATTGATTAGGCCAGAGGTCACGACACATTCCAGGCAAAGTATTACTGGTTAAACATTAGCTCAGGCTACACACAACCATTAAGTAGCAGTTAGGCATAATCTAAGATTGTGAGGCCTAACCCCAGCTGTGCCGGGTTCAGATAACAGCAGATGATATGTAACTATGTACAGTAGTTTGAGTTGGTTTTGTGTATTAAATGCTTTAATATAGTGTAGTAGATAAGGTGTGAAGAAGGCAATTGACCAGTGTTGTAGTGTGTGGGGCCTGAAGTGATATGATCAAACAGCCAGTGGAGGCTGCTGAGGGGAGGACGGCGCATAATGGCTGGAACGGAGCGGCGTCAAACCATGTGTTTGACGTATTTGATAACACTCCGCTCCTGCCGTTACCCCAAGTCCGTCCTCCCCAATTAAGGTGCCACCAACCACGTGTGCACTCACATACTTCCCATGTGATGCCTCTTGGTCCACACTAGAAATCTCCCAAATGGCACCCTATTCCCTATATAGTTCACTACTGACAAGGGGCCCTGGTCAAAAGTAGTGCACTATGTGGGGAATAGGGTGCCATTTGGGACACAGAGCTCAGTACAAAGACCTCTTAATACTGCACTATTATAGAAAATGTTTTGAATATACTCTCATCCATAACTTAAAATGAAAGTTAGTCTTTACATTAAAAACAATACATGTAAATGAAGAGAGTAGGAACGCTTGAGGTAGAAATGTGGGAGTGTAAAGGAGTAACGAGGTGTGTGTGCTGAGTGACTACACCTGCATTGCCTGCTGTTTGGGGTTTCAGGCTGGGTTTCTGTACAGCACTTTGTGACATCAGCTGAAGTAAGAAGGGCTTTATAAATGAAGTTGATTGCTGATGTGTGTGATGCCTACTGCTTTATTTACTAATACAATAAAACTGGTCATGAAAAAGACTTGTGTGTTTAATTTGCATTAGGGGACAACCTAGTCAAAACAAGCAGTAGCTCATTAAAGGCCCAGTGCAGTCTAAATCTAGATTCTGTGTTTTACATACATTTCCACACAAGGTTGGAATAATACTGTGAAAATGGTAATGCCCTGTTTGTTTTCAAACCGCTCTTACACACAGAATTCCAAACCTCTGCCAATAAAAACAAGTTCAGCTTTCCCCTCTTCACTCAGACCAGTCCTAGATAGCTCTTGCAAAATTGCTATTTCTTTTGACCATTTAAATGTAAAAACAAAATCACAGTAAGGTACTTCAATTGTTACCCAGAAATTATTTGATATTAAGCTAAAAACAGCTATATTGGACCTTTAAACTAAAATGCCACAAATTAAAGGAAATACAAAAAAAACACAAGAGACTACAGGAAATAGTCCAGGTGTAAGCAACAGTCACACAGAATCAGCTCCTTTATTAAGTACAGCAACTTGAGCCATTTGCACAGGAAAATTGACATCTTTAACACAGAATACAGTGTGGGCATAATATGCATACAAGTACCAGGAATATATTCATATGCAAGTCTCTTTAGTGTTCTTCATTTGATGAAAGGAGGAGCTCTTGGTACAGAGCTGATACAGTGTATAATCTACATTAGGATGAGTTCACCAGACCCTTTCTTTTTGCCATTGCATTGTCCCACTGTCAGAGTGCAGTGCAGCCCTGGCCATTTGTAGAGGAATGTCCCACTGTAAGAAGCGCCTGCGTTCGTCCACGGGGTTTGGGAATGGGCTCAGTCGTGTAAACAGGGCAGTCATTCATTCTGCAATGGAATGTTCACTCTGTAAACCACGCCTCCTCTTCCTGCGTATTTTAAAAACAACGCTCCAGTAGTTATAGCCACACCCACTGTCCGCTCGACAGCTAGTCCCTCCTTTTTAGGTTGCCATGAGAACAGTCTCCCGCTATCCTCTCCTGTAAAAATGCTTTCCTCCAATGGAAACAAGGGTCATAGTGCAGGGGGGAGGGTTATCACACAAAGCCATGGGCGGGGACCAATTGGAGGAGAAGTTTACAGGGATGGAGGAAGTAAGGGTGGGGGGGTGACTACTATCCGGGATAGGGCTGGGCAAGGTTCAGGTGTAGCGCGGCATCTCGCACTGTTCACAGCGGTTGAGTGCAGGGTGGTTGAGGAAGGTGCATTCTTCACAGCTCCACTGGGCTCCCTCAAAGTCCTCGTCCCTCTGAGGGGGCCCGGCAGCTACAGGCTTGGCGTTCCGCTCCACCTCTGGGAGAAAGACAGAGTCTTCGCGTCACACAGACAAACACAGCATATATAGTCTTAGTATTTTTCTTTTAAGAAACAATAAGAAGTGGACACTCCACCACTGTTTTGGTAAAACGCTGAAGGATAGGGATCAAGAAAATGTAACCACTCTCAAATTCATAGACAGGGCTATGGATGCAAGGACTGACCATCCATGATACCAACATTAGTTTGAACCATGTTTTGAGGTTATGCAGTGTTTGTCTAATTATGTTGTTTACAAACAATGGAGTAAAACAAGCTTACATGTTGGGTTCTGACAGGGTACGACAGCTGAACTAAGCTCATTAAGCATTTATATTGGTTCTATTCTTCAATAATTCATTTGGTATATATCATTAATTGAAAAGTATAAAAATAAAATGGATGTATCAATTGCAGATTGCCCCTTTAAGTGTTACCAATGTTTACAATGGTACGATAGAGGACATCATGGTTCTCACCTTTCCTTCCTGGCTTGGGCGGTACCACCGGACCGGTCTGTATGTTCTTATAAAAGTTGTTCTCAGCTTTCGGATCAAACTTCCCTGTGGAAATGATACAATTAGTACAGCATTGGTAGTTTGACTCCTGAATGGGTGCTCCTGTACACTGCATCTTCAAATGCCTGTGTGTGTGTATACACACACACCTCTAGACTGCAGCAGATCTGTCTCTTTCAGGGTGCAGTCGATATCAATCTGAAGCTGTCTGTTCAGACTGCGTAATCGGGTCATCTCTTCAGGCTGGAAAAGGCACAAACACCAGTGGATGAGAGATGAGACACAAAAATAGAGATAACAGAAGGTTTGGTTTCCTACCAAATCTAATACTCTGCAAAGACTTACAAATACCTATCTATGTGATAAGAATCAGATAAAAGCTGTTTGTGCATGCACATATACAGGTAACCGCCAAAATAAAGGAAACACCAGCATATAAAGTGTCTTAATAGGGCGTTGAGCCAGAACAGCTGCAATGCACCGTGGCACAAATTCTACAAGTGTCTGGAACTCTATTGGAGGGATGACACCATTCTTCCATCATTTGGTGTTTTGTTGGTGGTGGTGGAAAACGCTGTCCAGAATCTCCAATAAGTGTTCAACTGGGTTGAGATCCGGTGACTGAGACAGCCATGGCATATGGTTTACATTGTTTTCATGCTCATCAAACCATTCAGGGACCATCGTGCCCTGTGGATGGGGGCATTGTCATCCTATGAGGGCATAGTCATGGTAGCCAAAATAAATGGCCATCCCAGAATTTTTATACATGACTCTAAGCATGATGGGACATTCATTGCTTAATTAACTCTGGAACCACACCTGTATGGAAGCACCTGCTTTAAATATACTTCACATCCCTCATTTACTCAAGTGTTTCCATTATCTTGGCTGTTACCTGTACTTTTACAGTATATGGTTATTTACGCTGAACAACAATATAAAAACACAACATGTAACAATTTCAAAGATTTTACTGAGTTCCAGTTTAAGGAAATCAGTCAATTAAAATAAATAAATAAATGAGGCCCTAATCTATGTATATCATGACTGGGAATACAGATATGCATCTGTTGGTCACAGATACCTTTAAAATAAGCTGTGGATCAGAACACCAGTCAGTATCTGGTGTGAACATTATTTGTCTCATGCAGCGCGACAAATCTCCTTCACATAGAGTTGATCAGGCTGTTGATTGTGGCCTGTGGAATGTTGTCCCACTCCTCTTCAATGGCTGTGCGAACTCGCTGGATATTGGCGGGAACTGGAAAATGCTGTCGTACAAATTGATCCAGAGCATCCCAAACATGCTCTACGGGTGACATGTCTGGTGAGTATGCAGGCCATGGAAGAACTGGGTCATTTTCAGCTTCCAGGAATTGTGTCCAGATCCTTGCGACATCGGGCTGTGCATTATCATGCTGAAACATGAGGTGATGGTGGCGGATGAATGGCACGTCAATGGGCCTCAGGATCTCGTCACGATATCTCTGTGCATTGAAATTGCCATCTATAAAATGCAATTGTGTTCATTGTCTGTAGCTTATGCCTGCCCAGTGGTGTAAAAAGCACCCAATTGTCATACTGGAGTAAAAGTAAAGATAATTTAATAGAAAATGACTAAAGTAAAAGTGAAACTCACCCAGTAAAATACTACTTGAGTAAAAGCCTAAAAGTATTTGGCTTTAAATATACTTAAGTATCAAGAGCAAATGTAATTGCTAAAATATACTTAAGTATCAAAAGTATAAATAATTTCAAATTCCTTATATTAAGCAAATCAGATGGCCTCATTTTCATGTTAAAAAAAATTGAAGGATAGCCAAGGGCACAACATTCAGACATAATTTACAAGCAAAGCATGTGATTAGTGAGTCCGCCAGATCAGAGGTAGTAGGGATGACCAGGGATTTTCTCTTGATAAGTACGTGAATTGGAGCATTTCAGTCAGAGTACTTGTCAGGGAAAATGTATGGAGTAAAAAGTACATTATTTTCTTTAGGAATGTAGTTAAGTAACAGTTGTCCATAATATAAATAGTAAAGTAAAAGTACAGATACCCCCCAAAAATACTTAAGTAGTATTTTAAAGTATTTTTACACTTCTGTTCCTGCCCATACCATAACCCCACCACAGGGCACTCTGTTCACAACACTGACATCAGTAAACCGCTCATCCACACGACACCAGACACGTGGTCTGCGGTTATGAGGCCGGTTGGGTGTACTGCCAAATTCTCTAAAACGATGTGGGAGGTGGCTTATGGTAGAGAAATGAACATTCAGTTATCTGGCAACAGCTCTGGTGGACATTTCTGCAGTCAGCATGCCAACTGCACGCTCCCTCATTTTAGAGTGGACATTTTATTGTCCCCTGTATAATGATCATGCTGTTTAATTAGCTTCTTGATATGCCACACCTGTCAAGTGAATGGGTTATCCTGGAAAAGGAGAAATGCTCACTAACAGGAATGTAAAACATTTGTGCATAAAAGTTGAGAAATATTATTTTTGTACGTATGGAACATTTTTGGGATCTTTTATTTCAGCTCATGAAACATGGGACCAACACTTTACATGTTGCATGAAATGTTTTGTTCAGTGTAGATACACAACATGACCAAAAGTATTTGGACACCTGCTCGTCGAATGTCTCATTCAAAAATCATGGGCATTAATATGGAGTTGGTCCCCCCTTTGCTGCTATAACAGTTTCCACTCTTCTGGGAAGGCTTTCCACTAGATGTTGGAACATTGCTGAGGGGACTTACTTCCATTCAGCCACAAGAGCATTAGTGAGGTCAGGCACTGATTTTGAGCGATTAGGCCTGGCTTGCAGTCCGTGTTCCTTCCCCAAGCTGTTGCCACAAAGTTGTAAACTCAGAATAATCTAGTATGTCATTGTATGCTGTAGCGTTTTCCTTCAATGGACCTAAGGGGCCCAGCCAGAACAATGAAAAACAGCCCCAGACCATTATTCCTCTTCCACCACACTTTACAGTTGGCACTATGCATTTGGGCAGGTTAAGAGAAATTTGACAAACTGACTTATTGGAAAGGTGGCATCCTATGATGGTGCCACGTTGAAAGTCACTGAGCTCTTCAGTAAGGCATTCTACCGCCAATGTTTGTCTATAGAGATTGCATGGCTGTGTGCTCAATGTTATACACTGGTCAGCAACGGGTGTGGCTGAAATAGCCAAATCCACTAATTTGAAGGGGTGTCCACATTTGTGTATATAGTTTATGTACAGTACTGGTCAAAGTTCACACACCTACTTATTTAAGGGTTTCTTTATTTTTACTATTTTCTACATTGTAGAATAATACTGAAGACATCAAAACTATGAAACAACACATATGGAAGGTCTAGTGATTGTGGAGGCCAGGTCATCTGACGCAGCACTCCATCACTCTTCTTGGTCAAATAGCCCTTCCACAGCCTGGAGGTGTGTTGGGTCATTGTCCTGTTGAAAAACAAATGATAGTCCCACTAAGCGCAAACCAGATGGGATGGCGTATCGCTGTGGTAGCCATGCTGGTTAAGTGTGCCTGGAATTCTAAATAAATCACTGACAGTGTCACCAGCAAAGCACCCCCATATCACACGTCCTCCTCCATGCTTCACGGTGGAAACCACACATGCGGAGATCATCCGTTCACCTACTCTGCGTCTCACAAAGACACAGAGGTTGAAACCAAAATCCAAAGTCCAATTTGGACTCATCAGACCAAAAGGACAGATTTCCACCTGTCTAATTTCCATTGTTCATGTTTCTTGGCCCAAGCAAGTCTCTTCTTCTTATTGGTGTCCTTTAGTAGTGGTTTCTTTGCAGCAATTCGACCATGAAAGCCTGATTTAACCAGTCTCCTCTGAACAGTTGATGTTGAGATGTATCTGTTACTTGAATTCCGAATAATTTATTTGGCCTGAAATTTCTGAGGCTGGTAACTAATTAACTTATCCTCTGTAGCAGAGGTAACTCTGGGTCTTCCTTTCCTGTGGCGGTTCTCATGAGATCCAGTTTCATTTTAAGACCTTCAAGTATTAAAGTAATGATGGACTGTCATTTCTCTTTGCTTATTTGACCTGTTCTTGCCATAATATGGACTTGGTCTTTTACCAAATAGGGCTATATTCTGTATACCACCCCTACCTTGTCACAACACAACTGATTGGCTCAAACGGATTAAGAAGGAAAGAAATTCCACAAATTAACAAGGCACACCTGTTAATTGAAATGCATTCCAGGTGACTACCTCATGAAGCTGGTTGAGAAAATGCCAAGAGTGTGCAAAGCTGTCATCAAGGCAAAGGGTGGCTACTTTGAAGAATCTCAAATATATTTAGATAACACTTTTTTGGTTACTACATAATTCCATGTGTTATTTCATAGTTTTGATGTCTTCACTATTATTCTACAATGTAGAAAATAGTAAAACATTAAGAAAAACCCTTGAATGAGTAGGTGTTTTGACTGGTACTGTAGCTGTGCAGCAATGTTCCCCATCCAACCTGACAGAGCTTGAGAGGATCTGCAGAGAAGAATGGGAGAAACTAACCAAATACAGGTGTGCCAAGCTTGTAGCATCATACCCAAGAAGACTCGAGGCTGTAATCACTGACAAAGATGCTTCAACAAAGTACTGAGTAAAGGGTCTAAATACACTGCTCAAAAAAATAAAGGGAACACTTAAACAACACAATGTAACTCCAAGTCAATCACACTTCTGTGAAATCAAACTGTCCACTTAGGAAGCAACACTGATTGACAATAAATTTCACATGCTGTTGTGCAAATGGAATAGACAAAAGGGGGAAATTATATGCAATTAGCAAGACACCCCCAATAAAGGAATGGTTCTGCAGGTGGTGACCACAGACCACTTCTCAGTTCCTATGCTTCCTGGCTGATGTTTTGGTCACTTTTGAATGCTGGCGGTGCTTTCACTCTAGTGGTAGCATGAGACGGAGTCTACAACCCACACAAGTGGCTCAGGTAGTGCAGCTCATCCAGGATGGCACATCAATGCGAGCTGTGGCAAAAAGGTTTGCTGTGTCTGTCAGCGTAGTGTCCAGAGCATGGAGGCGCTACCAGGAGACAGGCCAGTACATCAGGAGATGTGGAGGAGGCCAACAACCCAGCAGCAGGACCGCTACCTCCGCCTTTGTGCAAGGAGTAGCACTGCCAGAGCCCTGCAAAATGACCTCCAGCAGGCCACAAATGTGCATGTGTCAGCATATGGTCTCACAAGGGGTCTGAGGATCTCATCTCGGTACCTAATGGCAGTCAGGCTACCTCTGGCGAGCACATGGAGGGCTGTGCAGCCCCACAAAGAAATGCCACCCCACACCATGACTGACCCACTGCCAAACCGGTCATGCTGGAGGATGTTGCAGGCAGCAGAACGTTCTCCACGGCATCTCCAGACTCTGTCACGTCTGTCACATGTGCTCAGTGTGAACCTGCTTTCATCTGTGAAGAGCACAGGGCGCCAGTGGCGAATTTGCCAATCTTGGTGTTCTCTGGCAAATGCCAAACGTCCTGCACGGTGTTGGGCTGTAAGCACAACCCCCACCTGTGGACGTCGGGCCCTCATACCACCCTCATGGAGTCTGTTTCTGACCGTTTGAGCAGACACATGCACATTTGTGGCCTGCTGGAGGTCATTTTGCAGGGCTCTGGCAGTGCACCTCCTTGCACAAAGGCGGAGGTAGCGGTCCTGCTGCTGGGTTGTTGCCCTCCTACGGCCTCCTCCACGTCTCCTGATGTACTGGCCTGTCTCCTGGTAGCGCCTCCATGCTCTGGACACTACGCTGACAGACACAGCAAACCTTTTTGCCACAGCTCGCATTGATGTACCATCCTGGATGAACTGCACTACCTGAGCCACTTGTGTGGGTTGTAGACTCCGTCTCATGCTACCACTAGAGTGAAAGCACCGCCAGCATTCAAAAGTGACCAAAACATCAGCCAGGAAGCATAGGAACTGAGAAGTGGTCTGTGGTCACCACCTGCAGAACCATTCCTTTATTGGGGGTGTCTTGCTAATTGCCTATAATTTCCACCTTTTGTCTATTCCATTTGCACATCAGCATGTGAAATGTATTGTCAATCAGTGTTGCTTCCTAAGTGGACAGTTTGATTTCACAGAAGTGTGATTGACTTGGAGTTACATTGTGTTGTTTAAGTGTTCCCTTTATTTTTTTGAGCAGTGTACTTATGTAAAATTTATTATTTTCAAAATGTTTTATATATACTTTCCGAATGCGCTGTACATCTCTTTCTTGACTTCAAGTTATACCATTTTCGTTCCTTTAAATCATTTCTGTCCGCAACAACGTCTAAGGCTGCTGTGATATCAGTTTGTTGTTGTTTATAAATTAGCCAAAATGTCTAAAAACCTGTTTTTGCTTTGTCATTATGGGGTATTGTGTGTAGATTGACGAGGGAATAAAAAAAATATTTAAAAAATATTACTATAAGGCTGTAACCTAACAAAATGTGGAAAAAGTAAAGGGGTCGGAATACTTTCCGAAGGCACTATATGTATGTAGCTAGTGAGTGTGTGCCACTGCATTCAAAGGTATGTGTGCGCTCACACATGCCACGTTACGTGCCATGCCTTCAAAAAGGTGTGTGTGTTCGTGTATGCATGTGTGTGATCACTGTGTGTGCCTATGCTTTTACACTTCACAGGTGTGTGTTTGTGTGTGTGCACACCATGTTATGACCCTTCACATCTTACCCGGGGGATGAGGCTGCTGCTGTTGACTCGTCTGAAGCGTCTCTGGAGGGCGTCGTACTCCATGTCGTTGACATCTGCCTTCAGCTGCTCCACTTTCTTCCTCTCCATGAGCAGCTCCTTCAGCAGACGCTCCATCCGGGCCCTCTGGTGCAGCAGGAGAGCTGGGGGAAACAGTGGAGGGAACACAGCGCTTCAGATGGGATGAGGGAATACACAGGTGGATGTGCAGGACTGGTTCTGTGCACAGATGAACAAACGCAAACGAGCAAGCACACCAAATGCATACACACAGGAACACACCCCCACGTACATACTATAGACACCTGCATCGGGTCGGATACCCACAGTTCCCCGCAATAAATATATATTTTTACTTTTTTATATATATATATTTTTTTTTTATTATCAGCTGGCGGGTCTGAATACCCCAGGGAAGGGGGTCTGAATACTTCCCGAATGCACTGAATGTATGTAAATTCTTTAATTTCACAGCCATATATACACTACCGGTCAAAAGTTCTTTATTTTTACTATATTCTACATTGTAGAACAGTGAAGACATCAAAACTATGAAATAACACATATGGAATCATTTAGTAACCCCCCCCAAAAAAGTGTCAAATAAATCTAAATATATTTTATATTTGAGATTCTTCAAATAGCCACCCTTTGCCTTGAGAGCTTTGACATATTTTAATTAAAAATGTTATTTTGATGAATTTATTCATACCATTTCATCCTTCCACAAGATTATAGTCCACTCCAGACACAAATCTAGGGTTGCTACCCAAGCAGGCTGGTTGTTCATTCTATTGGTTCGGTTGCTAGAGACTCGGCCCAGTCCTTCAGTCTTTTTGTTCTGTATCTATGGACGCGACCCAGTCGTTCGTTCAAATGTTCAATTGCCATACTGACTGGCAACGTTCTTATCCCCTGCTTGCTAGCCAGCCAACTGCGGCTAAGTTAGTCATGTCAAACCGTGCAGACAGAATAACAACAGTAGCTGCATTTGTTTAAGCTGTTCTCTAGTGACATTTATTTGGATACATCCATAACAATGAACTAATGATGCAATTTCACCTGGCATAGAAAATGTGCTCTCTCATCAGGTCTCTGTTGTTCGAGAGCTAGCCAACACTGCAAACACAATCACTTCAAACTGAAGCTGGAAAGACTGCAAACTAGCTGCACTTCGTTTCGTTTGAGCTGTTTTCTATTGATATATACAAAGAACTATCCATAAAAATGATGCCGATTCATGATTTCGACCTGCTGACAAAAGCTGCCTACCTGTCTGTCTCATCCCGACTCCTAACACGTTCATAATTATGGGACAGCTGGAGATCGAATTTGAATAATGAAACAATGTTAGTCTAAAAGAAATGGGAGATAATGTCTAGATGCTTTTTATGGAGGATTCCAAGTTAATAAATTGCCTGGCTGGGCTAATGAAACAGTGGAATGTGCAGTCAGATGGAACAGAGTAAATAGGCATTTTAACGTCATAGATTTAGCCGGTGGTAACTTGTGGAATAGACACTGGCTGGGAATGTGGTTTAAACCAATTAACATTTAGGATTAGACCCACCCATTGTATAAACAGCAAATAAGCGCACTGATAAACACACAAATGCACACACACACACACACACACTCTTATCCATCCATAAGCCATGCCTACCCTGGGTGTAAGCGTAGTCATCGGAGCCTGAGCTGGACCGGCGGGGCATGCGGTTGGTGATGTGGCTGGCGATGTTACCGGGCAGAGCCGAGATGGGCAGGATAGGTGCCGGGGCCAGCGCATGGTGCTCCCCCTGGTCCACCATGTTGAGCAGAGACTCAGGAGGGGAGGACACGGGAGGGGAGCCTGAGGGGGGCCTCTGCTGGGCCTGGCCTGGGGACACTTTGATCTTAAAGGTGTAGCCCGCCTGGCTGCCCGGCTGGGGCGAGGAGGCAGGTCTGGGCCGCGTGGGGCCCTGGTGCAAGTAGACCCCAGGGTGGAATGCGGCGGGGCCCCCGCCACTAAGGCCTCGCTGGGGTGAGCTGGGTGAGGGGCTTGTGGCCATGTAGAGCGTCTGGCCCGGGGGACAGTGGACGGGGGAGTTGCTGCGGGGCCGTGTGCCCTCCAAGGTGATCTCGATCTGGTTCTTCAGGGAGCTCTTGGGCAGGTAGGGCCGGTAGATGGGCTGCTGCTGTTGGTGGTGCTGGTGGTAGGGCATGCTGGCCAGGGTGGGAGGGCTGATTGGCAGGAAGACATGGGTCTGCTGGTGCTGGGGGTGGGGCTGGTGCTGGTGTTGGACTTGGTGCTGGGGCTGTACCTGCTGTTGGGGTTGCACTTGGTGGGGTTGGTGCTGGGGTGAGCTATAGGGGGACTGGTAGGTGGGAGTGGCGTAGGGCGAGGGCTGATACACAGGCTGCCCGGGCGAAGGCCAAGGAGAGGGCTGGGGGCTCTGGGAGGGGGAGGGACGGAGGTAGAGGGCATTGCCACCACTGTTGCCATAGTGACCGACGGGGATATGCAGGGCCTGGGGGGCGTTGGGAAGGTTCTGGGAGAGGGTGACCGTGATGGGGTTCATGGTGTAGCGGGGAACGGGGGAGTAGGTAGGGGACATGCCCTGCATGGGAGGAGGGGTGGGGGTGCTGGCTGAGCGCCCCCCGTGCTCCTTCATGAAGAAGGGGTTGTACCCCGGCGAGGGTGCCATGGTGGCGGGGGCCGAGAGGGGTTCCTGGAAGCCGGCCCGCGGAAGCTCGATGTGACCGTCGCTGGAGCTGTGCACCAGGGAGCGCCCACCCCCGTTGGACTTGCCCGCCTCCGGGGGGGGGTAGCCCAACTGGATGTGCAGCATGTGGTTCCGGCTCAGACGAACCTCCTCCGGACTGTGGAACTCCCCATAGAGGTATCTGTTACTCTCCTGAGCCAGTAGGCGGCAGCATATATCCAGGTTGTTGTTGTTCTGGAGGAGAGGAGACAGCAGACAGGAAAACAGCAAGCTCAGTGATGGAGGCCAGACTGGAATTCTATAGCGGTCACTGCTCTCTGTCTATTAACTGTAGAAAACAGAGGGTCACTAACCCCGACTAAATCGTCGACCAAACCCCACAAACAGCTGTCAATGTTCAACTTCATGTGTAACAGCATACAGGAACTTCAACAAGAAAATTAGTGTATGTTGGTAGCCTGTTGTGTATCTGTGCTTCCAAAATGGCACCTTAACATGTTGTGTAGACTGAGCACGCGTGTGCACCATTGCGCGAATGTTGATTTTGCACATCCACACCAGACGCGATCCAGACACGCAGGTTGAAATGTCAAAACGAACTCTGAACCAACTAAACACAGCAAAAAAAAGAAATGTCCCTTTTTCAGGACCCTTTCTTTCAAATAAAATTCGTAAAAATCCAAATAACTTCACAGATGTTCATTGTAAAGGGTTTAAACACTGTTTCCCATGCTTGTTCAATGAACCATAAACAACTAATGAGCATGCACCTGTGGAACGGTCGTTAAGACACTAACAGGCTGAGGGCTAAAATAGAAGTCAGTTCTATTTCTGACGCAGATCGCGCTGCAAGTCCTGCCTCTCCCATCTCCTCATTGGTTATACCCACGTGGGTGACTGAAAGACGAACGAGGTCGGTGGCGGTAATGCACCTAATTTATGATAGTTGCCAATCGCAATATGAAGTCAAGAGAAGAAAAAGCCTAGGAGGAGAGATGACTAGAAACGATTCGGTTGACCGTTTTATGTGTGGATTAATTGTCGGAGTAGAAGACCTTCTGCATTTCAGGTAAAATAACAACTTAATGTTTATATCCCAGGAAAAATTAGCTAGCAACAGCAAGCTAGCTAAATAGGACAAATTATGCTTTTCGACCTGTCCCCGAATTAATGTAATTGTTTCAGAGTTTGTTTTGATATTTTAACCTGCGTGTCGTGATCGCGTTTGGTGTGGGGAGACAAAATAAATGTATGCATAATGGCGCACGCTCGCAGCCGGTTTGGGTTCCGTGTAACAGCTTACAGATGGTAGGCAATTAAGGTCACAGTTATGAAAACTTAGGACACTAAAAAGAGGCCTTTCTACTGACTCTGAAAAACTAAAAAACAGAAAGATGCCCAGGGTCCCTGTTCATCTGCGTGAACGTGCCTTAGGCATGCTGCAAGGAGGCATAAGGACTGCTGATGTGGCCAGGGCAATAAATTGCAATGTCCATACTGTGAGACACCTAAGACATCACTACAGGGAGACAGGACGGACATCTGATCGTCCTCGCAGTGGCAGACCACGTGTAACAACACCTGCACAGGATTGGTACGTCCGAACATCACACCTGCGGGACAGGTACAGGATGGCAACAACAACTGCCCGAGTTACACCAGGAACGCACAATGCCTCCATCAGTGCTCAGACTGTCCGCAATAGGCTGAGAGAGGCTGGACTGAGGGCTTGTAGGCCTGCTGTAAGGCAGGTCCTCACCAGACATCACCGGCAACAACATTGCCGATAGGCACAAACCCACCATCGCTGAACAAGACAGGACTGGCAAAAAGTGCTCTTCACTGACGAGTCACGGTTTTGTCTCACCAGGGGTGATGGTTGGATTTGCGTTCATCATCGAAGGAATGAGCGTTACACCGAGGCCTGTATTCTGGAGCGGGATCGATTTGGAGGTGGAGGCTCCGTCATGGTCTGGGGTGGTGTGTCACAGCATCTTTGGACTGAGCTTGTTGTCATTGCAGGCAATCTCTCCACTGTGCGTTACAGGGAAGACATCCTCCTCCCTCATGTGGTACCCTTCCTGCAGGCTCATCCTGACATGACCCTCCAGCATGACAATGCCACCAGCCATACTGCTCGTTCTGTGCGTGATTTCCTGCAAGACAGGAATGTCAGTGTTCTGCCATGGCCAGTGAAGAGCCCTGATCTTAATCCCATTGAGCACGTCTGGGACCTGTTGGATCGGAGGGTGAGGGCTAGGGCCATTCCCCCCAGAAATGTCCGGGAACTTGCAAGTGCCTTGGTGGAAGAGTGGGGTAACATCTCACAGCAAGAACCGGCAAATCTGGTGCAGTCCATGAGGAGGAGATGCACTGCAGTACTTAATGCAGCTGGTGGCCACACCAGAAACTGACTGTTACTTTTGATTTTGACCCCGCTTTGTTCAAGGATACATTATTTCATTTCTGTTAGTCACATGTCTGTGGAACTTGTTCAGTTTATGTCTATGTTTATGTTGTTGAATCTTGCTATGTTCATACAAATATTTACACATGTTGAGTTTGCTGAAAATAAACGCATTTGTCATTGAGAGGACGTTTCTTTTTTTGCTGAGTTTATTATTATTTGGGGACAGGTCGAAACACATGAAACATTCACGGACATGCTGTTGCTATCTAATTTGTTCTGGGATATAAACATTGGGTTGTTAAATGCACACAGTCCTTTTTTCCCCTGGATCTTTGTGGAATATTTACCCATTTCAAGGCACACAAAATAGTGTGTTCTCTAGTCAGACATTTAATCCACAGATAAAAGATAGAAGGGGAAACTAATAGTTTCTAGTAGGGGCGGCAGGTAGCCTAGTGGTTAGAGCACCAGTAACCGAAAGGTTGCGAGATCGAATCTCCCGAGCTGACAAGGTAAAAATCTGTTGTTTTGCCCCTGAACAAGGCAGTTAACCAACTGTTCCTAGGCCATCATTGTAAATAAAAATGTGTTCTTAACTGACTTGACTGGTTAAATAAAGGTTAAATAATAAAAAAAAATAATAAAATAGTAATCTCTCCTCCATCAGTAGTCTTCTTCTGACTAAGTTGGCAACCAACTTTAAGGTGCATTACCACCACCAACTGGACTGGAGTGTGGACCTCAGTTCATCATTCAATCACCCACGTGGGTAAATGCACTTAAAAACCAATGAGGAGATGGGAGAGGCAGGACTTTAGCACCTGACTACGCAGTTTAGATGAAATTATTGAATAAAATGTAAGTGTACATTTAATTTGCAGAGTGGTCTGCATGTAATTCCCTATGCAGTACACTACTTTTGACCAGGGCCTATATGGCTCTGGTCAAAAGTAACACAATAGAGTGCCATTTGGGACGTAAGGTATGTGCTCATAGCTGTCTGACTGCTGTATCCTACCTGCAGAAGGCACTGGGACACTACTCCCTCTGGGATCTCGGGGAAGCGCTGCTTGAGGTCCTGCAGGATGTGATAGTCTAGCGGAGGGCCTCCCTGCGCCATCCTGAGCCCACAGAGAGTCACTGACCCCACAGCCGTAAACGCTGCTGCTGCACCTGTGCTCCTCTCATCCCCTACACACACACACACAGTCAGTGTCATCATGGAAAGCTTGCATCAATCTTCGATCATTATCGTGTCACATCAGCCCATCCACACACCAGACAGCATTAAAAGTCTGTCTCCAAACCAGTACTTTAAATAGAAGCACAAGTCTGTCGTTGAGCTTACATTCGAAAGGAAGGTGGCTTTTTGGCAGCTTTGTTCAGCGGCTCCTCTGCAACAATAACAACAATTAGGCAACACATGTTACACACAGGTATCGGCCCTAAAGACCAGACCAAACAGACAAGCCGACATTACGATAAAGCAGCAAAGATAGTTTAACCGGGCTAAAACTGGTCGAGAACCCCATCGGACAATTCACATAACGGCGGATTTGGCTGTAACAGAAGCATGGCATGGATCTGTCTCTGTTTGTTTAGTCATCTCACTGCACCAAGCAACGACCTGAAATTCAAGACAGCTAACATGACAATGTTGGCAAGTGTTACCTAACGTTAGCTAGCTCATACTGAACACGAACGTGGTAGCTCGCAAAGCGTTAGAATCATCGACAACAGTGACATTTAAGCCATCTAGCTAGCTGACTAACGTTAAAGCGTTAGCTACCTACCGTTATCACTCTGCAGTGGACACTGATCTGACTCATAATTTGTGGTCAACCATGCTAGAACGTCAACTGGTAACTAGCTAACTAGTTTCTTTAGACATAGGGCTTAGCTTAGACTGAACCAAGCTAGCTACCTAGCTTTCACCAACATAAACAAAATAGCGCACCGTCAAGTACTAGTAAGTTAAGTAGCCAACCAACTAGTTACATTAGCTAGCTAACGTTACCTGGCTGGCTAGCTAACTGTAAGCTAGCCAATTTAGTGGTTTTTGATAAGCTCGTTATATATGAACAATCATTATGCGCATTGGTGATGGCTACGAGTAACTAACTAGCAACCATAAAGTATCGAGCTAAAGAGTAACGTTAGCTAGCTAACGTAAGATAGCTCGCTAGAGGCCAACTTCTTAAGGGGGAATGCTGACCAGAAAGGCACAACAACAAGCACGCTGACATAGAAGCTAGCTAATAACATTAGCCAGATAGCTGGCTACGGTTCCTTTCTTTATATATTAAATAACTAACTACTGTACAGATAGATTTAAGCTAACTACAGAAGTGATATGGCTACCATTAGCTTTCTAGCTGACTATTAACGTTACATCGAAACCAAGCCAAGGCGGACACCATAGCTTGCTAGCTACTTCGACTTACCATGAGCTTACTCACTCTTGTCATGGACCATTATAACGTTTAAGAGAAAGCACGTTAATGTGATATTTTCCGAAAGTGGCAGACGAATATGTATTTCACTCTTGATGGATAAAGCGATTATGTTACATTCCAAGACAGGGCCGTCGTCAATACAACGTACGAAATTGCCTGTATCGCGAAAGATGTCACTCACAGTTTATCAAACCAGGAAGTTGTATTTTGCGCCCTTGTTCTTCGATGAGGTTTAACGGCGGTTGGCATCCAGTAAACGTTGCATTACCGCCATCAACTAGACTGGGGTATAAATCCCTTTTACTTTGTATGGGGGAAAAAAATAAAAAATAAAATATCCTACCATCTAACCCTACACTCATTAATAACCCACCTCCCTATTCCACTATTTAAACCTATCTAGTCCTACCTCAGGTCAACGGCCAGGAAGGACTGGACACCACCCCTCAACACACCCTGTAAATCTTCTGACATTAAATCTCATACACCCAAATACTTCTCTGCCGCTGCCACCACATCCTCTATTTTCTAACCATTGCTATGAACACTAAAAAGCCAATCTTACGGAAGCATATATCACTTGTTGGCCTATCACTCTACTACTCACACAAATCCTCACATGATCCTTTCCCCTTGACCCAGCTTCCTCTACTTTGTTCACTGCTTCAGAAGTACACTACTCTAACCCTGGTAACCTCAACCTACCTCTCTCGCATCGGAAACACTTCTGATTGCTTCTTTCCCCAATATTACACATTCCTTTGTCTCATGCCCTTCTGCACACTTCTCACACCTAGGAACCTCCCTCCTACACACTGCTGCCACATGCCCATAAGCGTGACAACTGTAACAACGTAATGGATTCGGCACAAAATCTTGTACAGGATAACTGAAATATCCTAACATCAATTTCTCTGGCAGACTCAACATCAAAACTCAAAAGAACAGACAATGACTCTTCTGTTTCACCACTCATACCACCCTGTCTGCGTCGCACCAAACAATGAGCATAACAAACATCGGAAATCTTCCCATTTAGTTGGTCGACTTTCACATTTACCGCTACCCCAGTAATCACTCCTTTCAATGACGCCCTTTTCTTGAGAGCAAAACAAGTCACAGTTCTCCCCATTTGTGTGGCGCCTGCTCCCTCTGACCGGCAGAAACAGAAACAATTATCACAAGACCACTTTGGGCTACCTTCACAGATTCCAGAGCTCCCAACTCCATTTTCACCCACCCTGAAACCACATATGGATCAGCCAAAAGGCAGGGGTCCACTTTCTCAAAACATTTCTCTCCTACCCTCACAGACTCATCTTTATCCTGACCATCGATGCAAGCCCCGAGCTCCGAGAACTTCACCACGCCTGCCACCTCCGATAATTTGCCCACCTTCACTTCCATTTTGCCTCCAGACCTTGATCCAGCATACGGCTCACTCTTCTTACACTTTCCACCACTCTTCTTCGACAAACCACCTACCCTTTTCAATTTACACACAATACCCCATGATGACGAAGCAAAACCAGGTTTAATTTTTTTTAAGCAAATTTATAACAAATTAAAACATAAATACTTTATTTACATAAGTATTCAGACCCATTGCTATGAGACTCGAAATTGAGCTCAACTTCCTCCTGTTCCCATTGATCAGCCTTCTACAACAGATCTGGGGAAAGGTACCAAAACATTTCTGCAGCATTGAAGGTCCCCAAGAACACAGTGGCCTCCATCATTCATAAATGGAAGAAGTTTGGAACCACCAAGACTTCCTAGAGCTGGCCGCCCGGCCAAACTGAGCAATCGGGGGTGAAGGGCCTTGGACTGGTAGGTGACAAAGAACCTGATGGTCACTCTGACAGAGCTCCAGAGTTCATCTGTGGAGATGGGAGAACCTTCCAGAAGGACAACCATCTCTGCAGCACTACACCAACCAGGTATTTATGGTAGAGTGGCCAGACGGAAGCCACTCCTCAGGAAAAGGCACATGACTGCCCGCTTGGAGTTTGCCAAAAGGCACCTAAAGACTCTCAGACCATGATAAATAAGATTCTCTGGTCTGATGAAATCAAGATTGAACTATTTGGCCTGAATGCTAAGCATCACGTCTGGAGGAAACCTGACAGCATCCCTATGGTGAAGCATGGGGGTGGCAACATCATGCTGTGGGGATGTTTTTCAGCGGCAGGGACTGGGAGACTGGTCAGGATCGAGGGAAAGATGAAAGTAGCAAAGCACAGAGAGATCCTAGATGAAAACCTGCTCCAAAGCACTCAGGACCTCAGTCTGGGGTGAAGGTTCACCTTCCAACAGGAGAACGACCCTAAGCACACAACCAAGACAACGCTTGAGTGGCTTCGGGACAAGTCTCTGAATGTCCTTGAGTGGCCGAGCCAGAGCCAGACTTGAACCTGATCGAACATCTCTGGAGAGACCTGAAAATAGCTGTGCATTGATGCTCCCCATCCAACCTGACAGAGCTTGAGGGGATCTGCAGAGAAGAATGGGAGAAACTCCCCAAATACAGGTGTGCCAAGCTTGTGGCTTCATACCCAAGAAGACTCAATGCTGTAATCACTGTTAAAGGTGCTTCAACAAAGTACTGAGTAAAGGGTCTAAATATTTATGTAAATGTCATATTTCAAAAAACTGTATATATACTTTCCGAATGCCCTTTACATCTCGTTCTTGCCTTCTCAAGTTATGCCATTTTCGTTCCTTTAATCATTTTTCAAATCAAATCAAATCAAGTTTATTTTATATAGCCCTTCGTACATCAGCTAATATCTCGAAGTGCTGTACAGAAACCCAGCCTAAAACCCCAAACAGCAAGCAATGCAGGTGTAGAAGCACGGCGGCTAGGAAAAACTCCCTAGAAAGGCCAAAACCTAGGAAGAAACCTAGAGAGGAACTAGGCTATGAGGGGTGGCCAGTCCTCTTCTGGCTGTGCCGGGTGGAGATTATAACAGAACATGTCCAAGATGTTCATAAATGACCAGCATGGTCAAATAATAATCAGGAGTAAATGTCAGTTGGCTTTTCATAGCCGATCATTAAGAGTATCTCTACCGCTCCTGCGGTCTCTAGAGAGTTGAAAACAGCAGGTCTGGGACAGGTAGCACGTCCGGTGGACAGGTCAGGGTTCCATAGCCTCAGGCAGAACAGTTGAAACTGGAACTGCAGCAAGGCCAGGTGGACTGGGGACAGCAAGGAGTCATCATGCCCGGTAGTCCTGACGCATGGTCCTAGGGCTCAGGTCCTCCGAGAGAGAGAAAGAAAGAGAGAAGGAGAGAATTAGAGAGAGCATACTTAAATTCACACAGGACACCGGATAAGACAGGAGAAGTACTCCAGATATAACCAACTGACCCAAGCCCCCCGACACATAAACTATTTTTGTCTACAACATCAACTTCTAAGGCTGCTCCCCCACTAGATAGCACCGCCACCTCATACTCTGCTTCAAAACTCAATAGGACAGACAGTGTCTTCTCAGTTTCACCATGCTTGGGACCGGGTCACAGATCTTGTCCCGAGGCGTGTGACGCGAAGCACCCGCTCCTTCTGGGCAGAAGAAAAACTGAAAATCATTACAAGTCCACCTCGAGCTACTTTCACAGATTTAAAAGTACCCAATTCATTTTTTCTACCCAGCCTGAGACTACATATGGTTCAGCCAAAAAGCAGGGGTCCACTTTCTCCAAACATGTCACTCCCACTGGGCCAGCATCAACCTTTACATGACCATCATGGCGAGGCTCCGACTCGGAGGTCTTTACAACGCCAATGCAGGTAATTCATCCTCACTTTCGTCAGGTTCTTCTTGGCGCCATTCTTCCTCAACACACATCTTCCTTCTGCCCTCGGCTTTTCTGCTTCTTCCTCGCTGTCCATAACCATGTCTATCCGTTCACCAAGCTCATGCCGTGCCTTCATCCACTGTATTGTTTGCAGAACATGCACTGATTGCCTTTCTCCAATACCCAACTACTGTTCCTTTGCCCAATGTACTAGTCTGGCAATCTCTGGCCTCTCCATCCTCCCAAAACGTGCCACAGTCGCCAGCCAGGTCTCCTCCTCATTATCCAAAGAACACTCACTGGGAGTCAGCATGTTGCTTATCTCCTCTCTCTCTCTCTCTCTCTCTCTCTCTCTCTCTCTCTCTCACACACACTATTGCTCCCAGTCTCTCCCTCCAACCTTTTCTAGCATGAGAGCTCCTTTTTAAAAATGAAACGCTGCGAGCTACTAATAGTTTTTTTCCTATCTTTTAAATAGGCACATGCTTCTCTTCTCCTCTACCCTGCAACTCTTCGCCGGGTTCTTGGTGTACAAGACATGTGTTTTCTGTCAATATATCTGGTAATATAATGATTAATAAGCAGTATTTGGCAGGTCCCATAAAGTTCTCTTTTTTATTTTTCCGAATTCTTTTTTCTTCGTTGTATTTTTCCTGTTTTGGGATATCCCCCCCCGTTTTTTTACTCTCAATGTAACAATTATTCCTAGTGAAACAACGAAAATTGATGTTCTGAGTTCATGTCAATGCTTAAATCACATCAGAAGACCATTTCTGAAGTCTAGAAAAAAACGAACACATTTTTTTGTGTGTAATTCCCCTTTAATTGTGTATCTAGCAAGAGAAGAATAGAGCTTGCCAGCTTTGCATTTATTTTTATTTTTTTATTTCACCTTTATTTAACCAGGTAGGCCAGTTGAGAACAAGTTCTTATTTACAACTGCGACCTGGCAAAGATAAAGCAACGCAGTGCGACACAAACAACACAGAGTTACACATGGGATAAACAAAAGTACAGTCAATAACACAATAGAAAAGTCTATATACAGTGTGTGCAAATGTATTAAGATTAGGGAGGTAAGGCAATAAATAGGCCATAGGGGCGAAATAATTACAATTTAGAAATTAAACATTTACACATTTAAGTCATTTAGCAGACGCTCTTATCCAGAGCGACTTACAAACACTGGAGTGATTGATGTGCAGAAGATGAATGTGCAAGTAGAGATACTGGGGTGCAAAAGAGCAAAAAATAAATAACAATATGGGGAAGAGGTAGTTGGGTGGGCTATTTACAGATAGCCTGTGTACAGGTGCAATGATCAGTAAGCTGCTCTGACAGCTGATGCTTAAAGTTACTGCAATTCATTCCAGTCATTGGCAGCAGAAAACTGGAAGGAAAGGTGGCCAAAGGAGGAGTTGGCTTTGGGGATGACCAGTGAAATATAAATGCTGGAGCGTGTGCTACGGGTGGGTGCTGCTATGGTGACCAGTGAGCTGAGATAAGGCGGGGCTATACCTAGCAAAGACTTGTAGATGACCTGGAGCCAGTGGGTTTGGCAACGAATATGAAGCAAGGGCCAGCCAACGAGAGCATACAGGTCGCAGTGGTGGGTAGTATATGGGGCTTTGGTGACAAAACGGATGGCACTGTGATAGACTACATCCAATTTGCTGAGTAGAGTGTTGGAGGCTATATTGTAAATGACATCGCTGAAGTCAAGGATCGGTAGCATAGTCAGTTTTACGATGGTATGTTTGGCAGCATGAGTGAAGGATGCTTTGTTGCGAAATAGGAAGCAGATTCTAGATTTAATTTTGGATTGGAGATGCTTAATGTGAGTCTGGAAGGAGAGTTTACAGTGTAACCAGACACCTAGGTATTTGTAATTGTCCACATATTCTAAGTCAGAACCGTTCAGAGTAGTGATGCTGGACGGGCGGGCAGGTGTGGGCAGCGATCGGTTGAAGAGCATGCATTTAGTTTTACTTGCATTTAAGAGCAGTTGGAGTCCACGGAAGGAGTGTTGTATGGCATTGAAGCTCGTCTGGAGGTTTGTTAACACAGTGTCCAAAGAAGGGCCAGAAGTATACAGAATGGTGTCGTCTGCGTAGAGGTGGATCAGAGAATCACCAGCAGCAAGAGCGACATCATTGATGTATACAGAGAAAAGAGTCGGCCTGAGAATTGAACCCTGTGGCACCCCCATAGAGACTGCCAGAGGTCCAGACAACAGGCCCTCCGATTTGACACACTGAACTCTGTCTGAGAAGTAGTTGGTGAACCAGGCGAGGCAGTCATTTGAGAAACCAAGGCTGTTGAATCTGCCGATAAGAATGTGGTGATTGACAGTCGAAGCCTTGGCCAGGTCGATGAAGACGGCTGCACTGTATTGTCTTTTATCGATGGCGCTTATGATATTGATGATACCAGCTCGGAAACCAGATTGCATAGCGGAGAAGGTACGGTGGTATTCGAAATTGTCGGTGATCTGTTTGTCAACTTGGCTTTCGAAGACTTTAGAAAGGCAGGGTAGGATAGATATAGGTCTGTAACAGTTTGGGTCTAGAGTGTCTCCCCCTTTGAAGAGGGGGATGACCGTGGCAGCTTTCCAATCTTCAGGGATCTCAGACAATACGAAAGAGAGGTTGAACAGGCTAGCTTGTAGTCCTAAAAACAGAAATGAGTCACCTTTAGTTAGTTCAGCCATTCCTATGGGGAAAATTAATGGGGAAAGAGTAGGGTTTTGGGATAAACGCCAACAATAAGGTCTGAGGTTAACCCAGGCTTAGGAGATCTAATACGTTTTGTTCTATGAGATAATATCAGTCAGTTAACATGATCTTAATGAATGATGAAGTCTTTATTTGCTTTATCTGCTTTTGTTATTACATAAATGCTTCAAAATTAACAAAAAGAGACGTTAGCTGATTAAGATTATCCCATAGAACAAAACATATAATATTTCCTAAGCCTTTGTTTACCATAGACCTTATTTTCGGCGTTTATCACAACAACAAAAAATACTAAAACGGCATTCATTTCCCCATAGGCTTTGTCCAACAAACCATGGCGGAGTTATGGCCTAAATTCACCAAAGGCAAGCATGCGAACACTGGCGGACTTACAATTAGGCAGAACATTTTTCAGCTGGAACTAAGGGGCCTAGCCCGAACCATGAAAAACAGCCCCAGACCATTATTCCTCCTCCACCTAATTTTACAGTTGGCACTATGCATTTGGGCAGGTAGCGTTCTCCTGGCACCCGCCAAACCCAGATTCGTCCATCAGATTGCCAGATAGTGAAGCGTGATTCATCACTCCAGAAAACGGGTTTCCACTGCTCCAGAGTACAATGGCAGCGAGCTTTACATCACTGCAGCCAACGTTTGGGATTGCACATGGTGATCTTCGGCTTGTGTGCGGATGCTTGGCCATGGAAACCCATTTCATGAAGCTCCTGACAAACAGTTATTGTGCTGACGTTGCTTCCAGAGGCAGTTTGGAATTCAGTAGTGAGAGTTGCCACCGAGGACAGACGATTTTTACGCGCTACGCACTTCAGCACTCGGTGGACCCGTTCTATGAGCTTGTGTGGCCTACCACTTTGCGGCTGAGCCGTTGTTGCGCCTGGACTTCCCACTTCACAATAACAGCAATTACAGTTGACAGGGGCAGCTCTAGCAGGGCAGAAATTTGACAAACTGAACTGTTGATTGGAATGACTGGAACAAATTGCAAAAATCGCTGAAGCTTTTTTCTTTTCTATTGTGTTATTGACTGTACGCTTGTTTATTCCATGTGTAACTCTGTGTTGTTGTGTGTGTCGCACTGCTTTGCTTTATCTTGGCCAGGTCGCAGTTGTAAATGAGAACTTGTTCTCAACTAGCTTACCTGGTTAAATAAAGGTGAAATAAAACAAATAAGCAAATAAAAGTTGGAAGGTGGCATCCTATGCCATTGCCATGTTGAAAGTCACTGAGCTCTTCAGTATGGCCATTTTTTTGCCAATGTTTGTCTATGGAGATTGCATGGCTTGTATACACCTGTCAGCAACAGGTCTGGCTGAAATAGCCGAATCCACATACTTTTGTATATATAGTGTAAGTAAAGCCCATCTAACTGATGCTCTGGCCTAAAAGATTATGGCATGTCATACTCTTTTTGGCCTTACAGCATCAGATACATGGGCAAGCTCGGATGCTTTCTCCAGTGAGATTGTTTCAGCCACTTGCGAATTGAAGGAAAGTGCACTGCTTAGATTCTGGAATTATTTGGATGAACGTGCAAAGGTAACCTACTTTTTGAAGTGATTTATTTGACAATCAGATGAAAACATCATGACTGGTTGTGTTCATGGCACATTAAAAGGGAATACATTTTTACAGTTAAATGTCTTTACTATAAATCTCATAAAAATTGAGGGGGCTCAGACTGGCCTTTGCCTGGGACCTCCAAATCACTAAATCCGACCCTGTGTGTGATTTATTGTAGAATGCATTGTTTTTAATTATAATGACACAACCGAAGCCAGGCAGGCGGGTTGTCCACTTTGACGCTGCTCTGCCTGTCCCGTCCTTTACACCTGCCTCGCTCTGCTTGCTCCATCCACCCACTTCTGGTAGGAGAGCCCTGCCATAGAGAATGATAGAGGCCTCTAGTGGCCCAAAAGGCCGCATTTGCAGTGGTGGAAGCCATTAAGTGGAAGCCATTGAGTGCTTCCACGTTTTAAGGTAGTCAACTGGTTGGGACTAGGGCTGTTGGTTGGGACTAGGGCTGTTACAGTGACCATATTACTGCGGAGTCATGACTTCAGTCAAATTTCATGTGACTGCTGAGTTGCCGTGACTAGGCTTCTCCAAAACTGTGCTCTGACACATCTGATGGTCATTTGTAGCCTACCAAACTTGCTAACGGCCAGTTGCTAATGGTCTGGTACTCAGCGCTCTATTGTCCCACCATCAAGTCCTAATGGCCTGGTACTCAGGGCTCTATTGTCCCTCCATCAGGTCCTAATGGTTCTGGTACTCAGGGCTCTATTGTCCCACCATCAGGTCCTAATGGCCGGGTACTCAGCGCTCTATTGTCCCTCCATCAGGTCCTAATGGCCTGGTACTCAGCACTCTGTTGTCCCTCCATCAGGTCCTAATGGCCTGGTACTCAGCACTCTGTTGTCCCTCCATCAGGTCCTAATGGTCTGGTACTCAGGGCTCTATTGTCCCTCCATCAGGTCCTAATGGCCTGGTACTCAGGGCTCTATTGTCCCACCATCAGGTCCTAATGGTCTGGTACTCAGGGCTCTATTGTTCCTCTAATCACTCTGACATCAATGGAAATGCGATCTAAAATCAAATAAAACACTTCTTGGGAGCCCTGGCATTCAGAGTTGGAGTGGAATAGGAGCTCCTGTTGCTCTTACAAACATTGGAGAAAAACAAGCTTATATTTTTTCTCATGGAATGTGACAGTTGAACTAAACTCATGATTTATAAGTTATATTCTTCAAGAATTAATGGATATATGTAATTTATAAGTCCAAGAATGGATGTAGCACCTACAGATTGCCCCTTTAAGTCTATCAAAATGATGCATGTTTGAGCATGTGTCAATTAGGCCTATGGATTTTTTTATCAGCATGAATTAGATTGAGCAATGAAACCCACACTTGTATTCCATAGGCTGGGATCCGCACTATGCATCTGTTGCAAGAGCTCATTTTTCACTGGCTGTCCACTGGTTTCAAAAACATCTTAAACTTCTTGAATTCAACCATTATTGGGTTCAAATATACATTTAGATTTGTGAACAGGCACAAATAGCTCAATGAGAGAGTAGCAGTGTGATTCACATCACTGATGTCATCCATCCTTAAACATCCTTTCTGAATTTAAAAGTAATCCTCGAAGTAATCATATACTTTCCCAAAAGTATCTGTAATCTGATTACACTATTTTTGCTGGTAACATAACAGATTACAGTTACTGTTTTTTTGTAATCTCTTACATGTAACGGAATTAAACGTAATCCGTTACTCTCCAACCCTGTTCAAGTGCATACGGATGACATGTATTTTGTCCCCTGCCCCTGTTGAGACAGGTGCATGATAATGGCCCATTCTAAATCAAAACTAATTTTACACATATTATTTAGTATATGTAAAGACAAGATTAAATTGGAAATAGTCTGAGTGGTGAGAATATTATCACTTGTGAATGATGCCCAGAGTGTGCAGTCCAGCTTTTTCAAATCATAGTGGCATACATCATGCAGCCTAGCCCATAGTTTTATATGTTTTGATGAGGTTTGTAACACAACTAAAGTGGCCAAATAACTCCAAACGTAGCCAATAGGCCTAGGACTCCTGGAACATGGTTGGAGAGCCCATAGCCTACAGTCTAGTGAAACATGTGTTCTTAAAATCCCTGTCATTGCGCAATCGCGTGTGAAAACAGAGTTTTGACTAGCTACTATTTAAAAGCAGATCCCAGCTTTCTGGTGCTTACAAATTAAGCACATTAATTTGCTTTACAGTGTAGCCTATAAGGGCACAGGGCGAGACCCAGATGCAGACACGGGAGGCAGATGGTTCGCGTCTCTGATATTTATTATAATCCAAGGGGCAGGCAAGAGAATGGTCGTTGACAGGCAAAAGATCATAACAAGTCAGAGTCCAGGAGGTACAGGGTGGCAGGCAGGCTCGAGATCAGGGCAGGCACTATGGTCAGGCAGGCACTATGGTCAGGCAGACACTATGGTCAGGCAGACACTATGGTCAGGCAGAAGGGTTCAGAGTAGAGGCAGGCAAGGGTCAAAACCAGGAGGACTAGCAAAAACAGAGAAAAGGGGGGAAAAAAAATAAAAAAATAACAGGCGCACAGACCACACTGGTTGACTTGACAAGACGAACTGGCAACAGACAAACAGAGAACACAGGAATAAGTACCCAGAGACTAATGAGGAAAACGGGTGACACCTGGAGGTGGGTGGAGACTATCACAAAAACAGGTGAAACAGATTAGGAAACAGTAGCCTACCTGGCATATGAAAAAAGTAGCTGCACCAAATCTCCATTCGCTATTCGAGTGATATGAAATATTTTTGTGGGCCATTCTAGATAAAAAATTATTCTACATATATATTAGTAGACTATATGTAAAGACCAGATTAAATTGAGAATACTGCTTGAGAATATTATCAAGGGCTTGTCAAATTGTGAATGAGAGACTGATTAAGTGTGGGCAGACTGCAGAACAAACAGAGCACAGCGCTTCCCTTTCACGCAACTTTTTTGGGAATCATTATTTGATCATCAAATTAAGCATATAGGAGGACCTGTTTCTTTGCTAACCGCTCAACACAGAATATCCGCATGTGCGCACTCCCTGGGAAATCGTTTGGAGACAAACATCCTTTCTATTTTATTCAGCTATGTTCAATTGTATTGTTCTTACTATAAAATAATGCCACAGGAATTCTAGGCAAATCTTGCCTGCTAAATGAGCTAGTTTAGCCCACAGCCATATGGCATAGACAGATCAGGGCCTAACACAGCGTTTCCCACCCCGGGATGCTGGCCTTCTAGGCAGAGTTGCAAAGAAAAAGCCGTATCTCAGACTGGCCAATAAAAAGAAAAGATTAAGATGGGCAAAAGAACACAGACACTGGACAGAGGAACTCTGCCTAGAAGGCCGCCTCTTCACTGTTGACGTTGAGACTGGTATTTTATGGGTACTATTTAATGAAGTTGCCAGTTGAGGACTTGTGAGGAGTCTGTTTCTCAAACTAGACACTCCAATGTACTTGTTCTCTTGCTTAGTTGTGCACTGGGGCCTCCCACTCCTCTTTCTATTCTGTTTAGAGCCAGTTTGCGCTGTTCTGTGAAGGGAGTAGTACACAGCGTTGTACGAGATCTTCAGTTTCTTGGCAATTTCTCACATGGAATAGCCTTCATTTCTCAGAACAAGAATAGACTGATGAGTTTCAGAAGAAAGTCCTTTGTTTCCGGCCAGTTTGAGCCTGTAATCGAACCCACAAATGCTGATGCTCCAGATACTCAACTAGTTTAAAGAAGGACAGTTTTATTGCTTCTTTAATCAGGACAACAGTTTTCAGCTGTGCTAACATAATTGCAAAAGGGTTTTCTAATGATCAATTAGCCTTTTAAAATGATCAACTTGGATTAGCTAACACAACGTGCCATTGGAACACAGGAGTGATTGTTGCTGATAATGGGCCTCTGTACGCCTATGTAGATATTCCATAAAAAGCTACAATAGACATTTTCAACATTAACAATGTCTACACTGTATTTTTGATCAATTTGATGTAATTTTAATGGGCAAAAAAATTGCTTTTCTTTCAAAAACAAGGACATTTCTAAGTGACTAAACTTTTGAACTAAGTGTATATTTTAGCTAAACAGGTGGGGCTCAAACAGGTGTCACTATTAGGATAGTGATATTACAATAAATGCAGTTACATTTTTATTCTTGTTCATATCATACAGCTTCTTTGCTCCTTGTCGTAAATACATAAGAAAACATTACAATTGTGTTTTATTGTGAAATGCATTACCTTCTTATAATTCCCTTTGTACTAAATAGATGCACTGCCAATTTTACCTATTTATCACCACTAGGGGGCAGCGATGACTGTTACAAAAGTTTTTTGATCGTGAATTACTTTAGTAGCGAATAAGAACTTCCACCTATCAGGCACTGCCTCAAGTCTAAAACAGGAGGGTTACAAATGGAGATTAGTAACTCAATATTTGTATTGATACTTACATTTCCAAAGAGAATGTATCAAATATGGCACAGAGGATTTGTATCTATTTAAAGAGGAGAATCAGAATGGTGTGAAAACGTACAGTATACTTAAAAAAATAAAAAATAAAAAAATATTTCACCTTTATTTAACCAGGTAGGCTAGTTGAGAACAAGTTCTCATTTACAACTGCGACCTGGCCAAGATAAAGCATAGCAGTGTGAACAGACAACAACACAGAGTTACACATGGAGTAAACAATAAACAAGTCAATAACACAGTAGGGGGAAAAAAGGGTTAGGGTTAGGGTTATATTGATGAATAGTGAACCTGATTTCTATGTTGGCATAACATTACTGCACTGTAATGGTCATTGAGTTTACAGCTGACAAGTGTCTACTGAATTATATCAGCACATAAATAAAAATAATATAAGATTGTGTAGGAATCTCCGGTTACCGAAATTGATCATGGTTTTAGGTTGTCATATGAGTAAACCAATGCCAATCAGTGACACAGATCAGAGCTGTGGATACTGGAAATGTTATTTGTAATTGATAAGTAAACTGCTCCACTGCTGGGCACTTGGACACTGAGCCAGGACTCACTTGTCGTGGGTCTTAATATAGCCAGTGCCTGTTAAGTGATACATTAGGTGTCTGTAATTAGATCTAGAGGAAACGGGGGTCTTTTTGGTCCCACCGGGCCACCATTGGGACCAGATTCCACCACTGTGCCCTGTTAAAAAATGTGCCCAAAATTTGTCTGGAGGGTTCTGGAATGGAAGAAAGGGTTCTCAAGAAATCAAAAAACGTTCTCTCTGTACCTTTTGATAATGGTTCAAATGAACAAGGCTATGTAGGCAACATTTGATTAAAAAAACATATGTGGAAAGGTTTCTAGTCCTTGAATGAAAGCCATGATCCAAAGTGAGCTCCTGTATCAGATCAACTGTAGGCTCGCTATGGCCAGAGACTAACACCTGTTACAGTGGCCGAGCTGTCCCGCTGCAAACCTGACAGCTGAGCTCACAAACACCACAGCTGGCACTCTGAGACATGCCCCTGAAACAGCATATTTCCATAGATGTTACAGTTCTTTAACTGACCATAATGTAGAACAGTGGAGCACAGTGGTGATCTCTGTTCTCTTGTAAATATTATAGGCCTACATCTAGGGAAAGGGGCAGTGGAGTCCTTTCAAAGAGGTATAGTGATATTTTATGCCTACACACCCTGCCTTTAAAATAACTTAAGACTAATTCCTCAATGCCAGTAGCAACACTTCAATAGAGATAACTTGGTCAACAGTTGGGGGAAGGCCCTTTCCTGTTTCAGCATGACAATGCCCCCGTGTGCAAAGCAAGGTCAATACAGAAATGGTTTATCAAGATTGGTGTGGAAGAACTTGACTGGCCTGCACAGAGCCCTGACCTCAACCCCATTGAACACCTTTGGGATGAATTGGAACGCCGACTGCGAGCCAGGCCTAAACGCCCAACATCAGTGCTCGACCTCACTAATGCTCTTGTGGCTGAATGTAAGCAAGTCCCTGCAGCAATGTTCCAACATCTAGTGTAAAGCCTTCCCAGAAGAGTGTAGGCTGTTATTACAGCAAAGGGGGACCAACTCCATATTAATGCCTATGATTTTGGAATGAGATATTCGACAAGCAGGTGTCCACTGTCCACATACTTTTGGTCATGTAGTGTATCGCCATTCTGTCGTTCCCACATAAAGACATTCTGTTGCATTGCACCTATCTTGTGAGAGCACATTTTTTATTTTGAGGGAAAGTTAATGTACATACAGTATTATGTTATCTTGGGTATCCTTTAGCAGGGTATCATTTTATATCACACTTACCAATTACATTTAATTGAATCATTACAGTAGTGGCCGTCACTCCGCCAGTATCCCTGAACCAGCATAGTGACAGTCTGACTAGATGCATCCACTACAGGGCTGGACAGAAAGAGGGGTGTATGGGCCACCACTCTGAGGCAGGACCGAGGAGTGTTTTGGCAGTGCCACAGCAGCTGGCCTGTCGCCAGACTTGATTGCTAGCTGTCGCCAGACTTGATTGGTTCCCACAGCTGTGGTGCTATTTAAGGCAGTCCCCTTTTAATCCTTGATGGTCTATGGGTCTCTGGATGGGACTAGTGCCCTTTGGCCTTGGGATTTCAGGAACTAACTCCTTCCACTGTCCACCTAGTGGCCGGGGACTTTAATGCAGGCAAACTTAAATCAGTTTTACCACATTTTTTACCAAAACAAATTTACCACATTTTTACCAAAAACATTTGCAACCAAGGAAAAAAAATCCTAGACCACCTTTACTCCACACACAGAGATGCATACAAAGCTCTCCCCCACCCTCCATTTGGCAAATCTGACCATAATTATATCCTCCTGATTCCTGTTTACAAGCAAAAACTAAAGCAGGAAGTACCACTGACTCGCTCAATATGGAAGTGGTCAGACGCGGATGCTACAAGACAGGACTGTTTTGCTAGCACAGACTGGAATATGTTCTGGGATTCATCCAATGGCATTGAGGAGTACACCACCTCAGTCATCGGCTTCATCAATAAGGGCATTGACGACGTTGTCCCCACAGTGACTATACGTACATATCCCAACCAGAAACCATGGATTACAGGCAACATCCGCATTGAGCTGAAGACTAGAGCTGCCGCTTTCAAGGAGCGGGAGACTAATCCGGACGCTTACAAGAAATCCCGCTATGCCCTCAGACGAACCATCAAACAAGCAAAGCGTCAATACAGGATTAAGATTGAATCCTACTACACCGGCTCTGACGCTCGTCGGATGTGGCAGGGCCTGAAAACTATTATGGTTTACAAAGGGTAACCCAGGCACGAGCTGCCCAGTGACGCGAGCCTACCAGAAGAGCGAAATGCCTTTTATGCTCGCTTCGAGGCAAGCAACACTGAAGCATGCACGAGAGCACCAGCTGTTCTGGTGACTGTGTGATAACGCTCTCGGTAGCAGATGTGAACAAAACCTTAAAAATTTCTTAGTGATCCCTTTTCGCGCCAATCCCGTTAACGGGATTGATTTGACAACACCCAGTGAAATAGCAGCGCGCCAAATTCAAAAACAGAAATACTCATCATAATAATTCATAAATCATACAAGTGTCATAAATGGATTTAAAGATGAACTTCTTGTTAATCCAGCCACAGTGTCAGATTTCAAAAAGGCTTTACGGCGAAAGCAAACCATGCTATTATCTGAGGACAGCACCCCATCAAACATACACATGAAAATCAGAATTCAACCCGCCAGGCACGACACAAAAGTCAGAAATAACATATAATTCATGCCTTACCTTTGAAGATCTTCTTCTGATGGCACTCCAATATGTCCATTAAACATCACAAATGGTCCTTTTGTTCGATAAATTCTGTCGTTATATATCGAAAATGTCCATTTATTTGGCGCGTATGATTCAGAAAATACACCGGTGCCAATTCACACAACATGATTACACATTATCTAATTAGTTACCTGTAAACTTGATCCAAACATTTCAAACAACTTTCCTAATCCAACTAGGTATTTTTAAACGTAAATAATCAATACAATTTAAGACGGAATAAACTGTGTTCAATACCGGAGGAAAACAAAGTGGAGCGAGCTTTCAGGTCACGCGCCTCAACCACAACAGTACACTTCACTCGACCCTCATTCTGAACAGGGCTACTTCTTCATTTCTCAAAGGAAAAACATCAACCAATTTCTAAAGACTGTTGACATCCAGTGGAAACGATAGGAACTGCCAGCAACTGCCTTAGAATTCTAGATTCCCATTGAAACCGCATTGAAAAGAGAGTGACCTCAAATGTTTTTTTCCCTGGATGGTTTGTCCTTGGGGTTTTGCCTGCCAAATAAGTTCTGTTATACTCACAGACATCATTCAAACAGTTTTAGAAACTTCAGAGTGTTTCCTATCCAACTCTACTAATAATATGCATATCCTAGCTTTTGGGCCTGAGTAGCAGGCAGTTTACCTTGGGCACACTTTTCATCTGGACGTGAAAATAGTGCCCCCTAACCTTAAGAAGTTTTAAACAGGTCAACATTCACAAAGCCGCTGGGCCAGATGGATTACCAGAACGTGTACTCAAAGCATGCGCGGACCAACTGTCAAGTGTCTTCACTGACATTTTCAACCTCTCCCTGACCGAGTCTGTAATACCTACATGTTTCAAGCAGACCACCATAGTCCCTGTGCCCAAGGAAGCGAAGGTAACCTGCCTAAATGATTACCGCCCCATGGCATGAAGTGCTTTGAAAGGCTGGTCATGGCTCACATCAACAGCATCCTCCTGGACACCCTAGACCCACTCCAACTCGCATACCGCCCCAACAGATCCAAAAATGACGCAATCTCAATCACACTCCACACTGCCCTTTCTCATCTGGACAAAAGGAACACCTATGTGAGAATGCTGTTCATTGACTACAGCTCAGCGTTCAACACCATAGTGCCCACGAAGCTCATCACTAAGCTAAGGACTCTGGGACTAAACACCTCCTTCTGCAACTGGATCCTGGACTTCCTGACGGGCCACCCCCAGGTGGTAAGAGTAGGCAACAACACGTCTGCCACGCTGATCCTTAACACTGGGGCCCCTCAGGGGTGTGTACTTAGTCCCCTCCTGTATTCTCTGTTCACCCAAGACTGCGTGGCCAAACACGACTCCAACACCATTATTACGTTTGCTGACGACACAACAGTGGTAGGCCTGATCACCGACAACGATGAGACGGCCTATAGGGAGGAGGTCAGAGAACTGGCAGTGTTGTGCCAGGACAACAACCTCTCCCTTAATGTGAGCAAGACAAAGGAGCTGATTGTGGGCCGACATTCCTGTGGGCCGAACAGGCCCCAATTAACATCAACGGGGCTGTAGTGGAGCGGGTCGAGTTTCAATTTCCTTGGGGTCCACATAACCAATGAACTATCATGGTCCAAACATACCAAGACAGTCGTGAAGAGGGCCCGACAAAACCTTTTCCCCATCAGGAAACTGAAAAAAAGGGGGGTGAGTGTAACGGATGTGAAATGGCTAGCTAGTTAGCGGTGGTGCACGCTAATAGCCTTTCAATCGGTGACGTCACTTGCTCTGAGACCTTGAAGTAGTGGTTCCCCTTGCTCTGCAAGGGCGCGATGGGTAACGCGATGGGTAACGATGCTTCGTGAGTGACTGTGGTTGATGTGTGCAGAGGGTCCCTGGTTCGGGCGAGGGGACGGACGTAAAGTTATACTGTTACACCCAGATCCTCAAAAGGTTCTAGAGCTGCACCATCGAGAGCATCCTAACCGGTTGCATCACCGCCTGGTATGGAAACTGCTCGGCATCTGACCGTAAGGCGCTACAGAGGGTAGTGCGAACGGCCCAGTACATCACTGGGCCAAGCTTCTTGAAATCCAGAACCTATACAATAGGCGGTGTCAGAGGAAAGCCCATAAAATTGTCAAAGCCTCCAGTGACCCAAGTTAAAGACTGTTTTCTCTGCTTCCGCACGGCCAGCGGTACCGGAGCGCCAAGTCTAGGACCAAAAGGCTCCTCAACAGCTTCTACCCCAAAGCCATTAGACTGCTGAACAACTAATAAAATTGCCACCGGACAAGTTACATTGCCCCCCCCCCCCCCCCCCCTCCCTTTTTGTACACTGCTGCTACTCACTGTTTATTATCTATGCTTTGTCACTTCACCCCCACCCCCACAAGTTACCTCAACCAACCTGTAACCCCGCACAGTGACTCGGTACCGATGCCCCCTGAATATAGCCTTGTTGTTGTTATTCTTATTGTGTTACTTTTTATTTTTATTTTTTATTTTAGTCTACTTGGTAAATATTTTCTTAACTCTTCTTGAACTGCACTGTTGGTTAAGGGCTTGTAAGTAAGCATTTCACGGTAAGTCTACACTTGTTGTATTCAGCGCATGTGACAAATAAAGTTTGATTTGATTTGGACCTCTGGCCCAAGGGAGGAAGTGAATGGTGGGGTGAAGTCTAAAGCAGGTCTACCACACTGGCATCCCTTCTTATTTTGACATCATAGTAATCCGTGCTTTTCAAACACTCGTTCTTATTTGGTGACCCCAGCTTTGACAACATAACTTCTTCAGTAGACTTCTGTCTCATTCAAAGACAATCTCCACAACTCCTTAGTGCCCTTCTTTATAAATAATTAAAAGTCTCACTGTATCCTGTCTGTCAAATCAACAGTTTAAAATCTGACACCGTAGTCTACAGTATAGGCCCAACACACCATGTCTTTTTTACTGACTGTGACCTGTAGCACTAGGAGAGATGCATGCTGGTCTGGCTCTCAGGTTTCAGTTCCAGACATTAGCCCAAGGGTTGCCTCCTGGTATGCTGGCAGGTTGACGTTTATTGTCATGAATCTTGCCCTGGAGGCAGAACTTAGCGATTTCCGCTTGATGGGCCAGCTGCAAAGTCAAAGTAGGCTATATCGTAAAAATTCATGAAAACCAAAATGTGTTTTTGGCCTTAAATTTAAGGTTAGGGTTAGGCATTATGGTTAGCAGTGTGGTTAGAGCTAAGGTTAGGGTTAGGTTTAAAATCAGATTTCATGACTTTGTGGTTGTGCCAGCTAGTCACCACTGCAGAGCTGCGTCCAGAACAAGATTCATGACAATAAATGGCAACCTGCAGTATGGTGGGGGTTTTCCTAAAGACCTGTCCAATCACCAGTCATCTCAGTAGCTGAGTGAAAATCATGTCACTTTCTGCATATTGACTGACCACGAGTTATTCTGTTTTTTCCCCCATTCTAAAACTCTATTGAATCACTGATTATAAGAATGTAATGCATCTCTGCATTGGGACCAGAAAAGAATGACTAAAATTACTTTTTCACTGTGTGATTGGTATTCTTCCCATCATGCTAATTTGGATGTTTGTTTTGAGTGCTACTTGCTGTGTATGGTCAGTGTACTGCCAACAAACATGCTACTCATGATTTCCAAAGCCATGTCCTGTGTGAGGAAGAAGCTGGACTGGCCAGTGAGTCAGCAGCTGTGCATGGGGAGTCAGTGAGACAGATAAGAGCTGACAAATGTGTCTAAAGAAACATTTCTATTTATATACAAAGCACTACTTTCTCATTGTAGAGGAGGACGTAGCTTACTATTAGGAGTAGTGGGGTTAGTAATGTCATACGTGTCACATATCAGTTTGCAAACAATGTAAAAAAGATATATATTTCATTCAGTTAATAATGCTGCATACACACATGGTCTCTTTTTTGCTTTCTTGAGTAAGGCAGCTCCAAAATGATGATGTTTCAGCCTAGCTCAGTGCTTTCTATGGTGGTGGGGCGAGCCAGCAGAAAATACGGAGCATTGTGCCGTGATTGGCTCAGTGTTCTGTCACTCATGGGGACAGTATGTCATCGCCAAGTTTAAGTGCTTAGTAAGGGTAGACATCCAAAATTTCAACCCTTTGGGTCCTGCCATAGAGTTATATTACAAGTGCCCTTCCAAGATGGCTCAAGGTCATTGGCCACAGATTAAATGACGTCAAATCACGTTATATGTACAGTAGCTTTGATTGGACTGATCATGTCAACATCTTCCTTTCAAAATCTTAGCTAGCAGTCATTATCATGAATCAAGTAGACAATCTACTGGCAAATCCTTTTCAATCCTTGTCACATTTCACAGAAATTATAGATAAAACGCATCGGTGCTCATTGGCCATTGGACATAAAGATTCAATACGGCAAGTTGGAAATCGCAAATTCAACAATGAGTCGTTTGGAAGGAATCAGTGGCTAACTGCAAGCTATTCAATGGAGTGGCTGTGTGTTTTTCTTCTGAGTTCCCACCATA